>NW_017732210.1:123398-203301 GCF_001890085.2 Hipposideros armiger
AAGATACATCGCAATTAAAATGCAAAAGGTTAAAGACAAAGAGAGAATCTTAAAAGCAGCAAGAGAAAGGCAGTTAGTTACCTACAAGGGAGCTCCCGTAAGACTGTCAACTGATTTCTCAACAGAAATATTTCAGGCCAGAAGGGATTGGCAGAAAATATTGAAAGTGATGAAAAGCAATGACCTACAATCAAGATTACCTTACCTAGCAAGGCTATCATTTAAAATCAAAGGACAGATAAAGAGCTTCCCAGACAAGAAAAAGCTAAAGGAGTTCATCACCACCAAACCAGCATTATAAGAAATATTAAAGGGACTTCTCTAAGAAAAAGGAGAAATATGAATAATAAAAAGGAGAATATGAATAATAAAATGGCAATAACTACACATCTATCAACAATTACTTTAAATGTAAACGGATTAAATGCTCCAAGCAAAAGACATAAGGTGGCTGATTGAATAAGAAAACAAAACCCTTACATATGCTACCAACAAGAGACTCACTTCAAATCTAAAGACACACATAGACTGAAAGTATAGAGAAGGAAAAAGATATTTCATGAAAATGGAAATGAAAAAAAGAAAAGTTGAAGTAGCAGTATTTATATCAGACTTTAAAACAAAGGCTATATATAACAAGAGACAAAGAAGGATCCAGTAATCCCACTTCTGGGTATTTATCTGAAGAAACCCAAAACACTATTTTGAAGGGACATGTACATCCATGCGTTTATTGCAGCATTAGTTACAATAGCCAAGATGTGGAGGGAACCTGGGTGTTCCCTCACATCAATGGATGAATGGATAAAGAAGAGGTGGTATATATATACAATGGACTATTACTCAGCCATAAAAAAAAAAAAATGAAAGCGTGCCATCTGCAACAACATGGATGGACCTAAAGGGTATTGTGCTAAGTGGAGTATGTCAGACAGAGAAAGACAAATACCTTATGATTTCACTTATATATGGAATGTAAATAACAAAATAAATGAACAAACCAAACAGAAACAGACTCATAGATACAGAGAATATTTTGATGGTTGCCAGATTGGGAGGAGGTTGGAGGAATGGCTGAAGGGGAGAGGGGATTAAGAAGTACAAATTGGGGGCCCGCTGAGTGGCTCAGTTGGTTAAGAGCACGAGCTCTGAGCAACAGAGCCACCAGTTGGATTCCCACATGGGCCAATGACACTGCACCCGAGCAGAGCTGCTGCTGAGCTGCTAACAGGTGGCAGGATGGCTCAGCTGGTGAGAGCACATGCTCCTAACAACAAGACTGCCTGTTCAGTGGTGAGCTACGCCTGCCCGCAACTTAGACTGAACTTGGCACCGTGAGCTGAGTGCACCCAGATGGCTCAGTGGATAGAGCATGTGCTCTTAACAACAAGGCTGCTGGTTCGATTCCCGCATGGGATGGTGGCTACGCCCACCGGCAACTAAGATGGTAACACAGCACCCAGCCAGATGGCGACTGGCACCCTCCACAACTAAGATTGAAGAACAACTTGGCTGGTCCCCCTCCCAGTTCCCCAACAGCGTTTCCCTCTCTCAATTCCTTAATTTAAAAAAATAATACAAATTGGTAGCTACAAAATAGTCATGGGGATGTAAGTTATAGCATAAGGAATATAGTCGATAATATCGTAGTAACTATGTATGGTATCAGATAGGTACTAGATTTATTCGGTGATCTCAGTTCATAAGTTATATAAATGTTTAATTACTATGTTATACACCTGAAACTAATATAATATTGTATGTCAACTATATTTGAAAAATAAAAAAATATTTTAAAAAAGAGAATTTAAAAAATGGCCCTCAGGTCCCTAGTTTTAGTAATGGGGTGAATTGAATGTTGGTGCCTTTCACCAAGATAGGGATCACTGGGAAAGAATCAGGATTTGGGGACAGAAATGCCCACATGTAATCGAGTTTAATTCTTGCAAAAGCCCTTTAACCAATGTGGAAAATGAGGCAGGGAGAAGTAGCTAGCTCCAGTGTACAGCTAGTACATAGTAGAGCAGAGTTTGAAATCCTAATTTGAATACTGACCTTGGCAACTCAGGGCTGTCATAGCAGGCTACCAGAGGATTATTTGCACGAAAGGCCTGTCCCCAGAGAGAAAAACTGAATGAGGGCTCATAGTAGAAGCTGAGGTTAAGAGAAATGGAGAAGATGAAGGTGCCCTAACCCCTCAGGAGACTGATCAGGGAACTCACCTTGAAAGTTATTTTAACTCCTATCAAAGTTTGGCTGAAAGAGCATCTAACAAAATTACCTTCCCTTTGAGACAGAAAAGTGATGCCTCTTCGCAGCTTCCTGGGGAGCAATGGGGTAGTTAGGGGTTGCAGGCTGGCATGGACAGGACTCCTCCCCACCCATGCAGCCCTCACTCCAGCCAGATCAACTACCTGCTGTTTCCTGAAAGCAGCAAGCTCTTTCACGCTTTTGTCAACAGCGCATGCTGCTCCCTGTATTGGGGGCGGGGGCGGGGTCAGGGAGCCGGGTTCCTTCCCAATCCTTTACCTTGTGGCAACAACTCCGTCACCTTTAGGACTTAGATCTAGAATTGGTTTCTTTGGGAAGTCGTCTCCACTTCCCCAGGCAGCTAGTCACCTCTCTGTGTTCTGTTACAGCTTAACCATCCCCATGTGTTATGGACTTAGCCATGCCCATTTTGCAAGCGGGGAAAATCTGAACCGATACAGCAATTGAATAGGGCTGAAGGGTGTGGGGCTGGTAGTGGGCACTAGAAAATTCTGTATCACACGAGCCAGATGGGGCAAGAGAGTTTCCAGATGACATCCCACCCCCCACCCCACCCCCAGGCCTGGCTGGGTAAGGACGGGAACCAGGAATGATGGCAGTGAAGGAAGGCCCATTTGAGAGGCAATAACATGGGTAATTTTATTCTACTTCTAAAACCTTTTCCCACTGAGGTTCCTACATTGAAATTATTCTTTGGTGTGTCTTTTTTCTGGAACTTTTAAGGAAGACTGTGGCCATAAGCATTTGACTCCATCTGTGTCTGCCTTACTCACGAAGGTCCGAAGTGTGGCTCTTCACCAAAGTATCCTGAATTCATCCTGTTTGTTTGCACACGATACCATGCAAAGCCAATTAAAGAGAATTAGTCCATTGTAGATCTGTCACTGGGTTCCTACTAACGTTTGCATTAATAGCATCTCTCATTTATAATTTATAATTCACAAACTATCATGTTGTTTCATTTTAATATTCACATAAAATCCGGGTAATTCTGCTGTAAATCCGTGTTACAGATGAAGAAATTGAGGCTCCGAGAGGCCAAGTACCGTGACAGGAGGTAGCAGCCAGGACTAGAATCCAGGTGCCCCCATTTGTAAGTCCAGTGTGCACCTGAAGAACCACCAACAGGTGCTCCCTGAGAAAAGGCCTTGTTTCCTCGCTTCTAAAAGCCTGAGAAAATTCTAATGGCTTGACCTTCAGAACTCAGGAAGACCTTTTAGACTGTGGTTTGTGTCTTGGCCAAAAAAAGCATGATTACAGAGATTTGCAAGTACAGGTGCAGTTTGCAGCTTGCCCTAACCAAACCAGGAAGACAGCTCCATCACAGGTAGATAAATAACCCTGTTTCCACAAAGGAGAGATGATTCCAGAGAAAATAAACATACAGCAAAATGCTCCTTGTAAGAGGAATGTTCCAGTACCTGGGTATAATGAAAGCATTTTATAAGGAAGGAAGAGAATGACATTGCAGGATTAGGAATAGGATATAATGTGAAAAAGAACTGAGAAGGAATACCAAGGAGCAAAAATTGGGATGGAATCATTGGCAAAAAGAAAAAGACATAGAATGTGGTCCAAGAGAAAGCTCATGAAATGTCAAAGATAAAATTTATTTAACAATCAAAAAAAAAAACAGAAAGAAATTTGAAGTTCTGGATTGAGTCAATGTGTATTGAATCCCACAGGGTGATTGTGCCATGGGATACATCAATGACAAGAGGGAAAAGGTCATAATAGTTATATTTATTGAGTTCTTGCTATGTGCCAGGTGCTGCCCTAGGTCTTTAAATATATAATCCCATTTAATGGGCACAATGACCCTCTTATCAGTTTGCAAACTGTGCAGAGGAGAAGCTAAGACACAGACAATGTAAGTATTTTACCCAAGGTCACTTAGCTAGTTGGTGATGGAGGTAGGGTGTGAACTCGAGGCTCTTAAGCAGATGCCGTTAAACCTTATGCTCTGTCACCTCATGTAGGTGGCCTGCCTTGATAACTCAAAGTTTACAAGGTAGTATTCAGGTTAATGTTTTAAATCCATTGAATTCTACAAAGTGATCCTAGCAAATGTGAAGGGAGAGTAGGGGAGAGGACTCTCTGTAGAGAAAGTGATAGAAACACAATTTAAACTAAAAGGAAGATTTTTGGCAGCAGGCTGAGAGATGAATGAAAGATGAATTTGACAGCTAAGCCTTGGGAGTTCAGGAAACAGAGAATCTCTGAGATTTCAGCTCCTGGAATCATGGTCTTGAAAGCTCTCAGGACTCTTCCACCTCTCACCCTGTTTCTCTCTTTGGGTTGAACTCATTTTCTCCTATTGCAGGTGGGTTGCTTCACAGAGTGAGGGATGGTAGCCCTGTGCTCCCAGCCTAGCAAGAACTCCACAAATAGAGAGGAAAAAAGCCCTCTTCTTTCCCAGCTTCTTTCCCTCTTTTTTCCTCAAGATAAAATAAAGTTCCCAGGGAAGAGCTGTAATTGGTCCAGCTTGGGTCATGTGCTCAACCATGGACCAATCACTGTGGTCCTGGGGGCAGGGCTCTATAATTGTCAGCCCCCAAGCACTAAGATCACAGAAGGCTTTGACAGTTTGTCCCAGAAGAAGGAGCTGCTGTTCTAGAGTCAAAACAATAATGTCCACGAAAAATTGGACTACTGGCAAGAAAATTACAAACATAGAAGAGATGCAAGATCAAACAGTTTGATGGCAGAGATAAAGTGCTCAATAAACTTTGGAAACGCTATATAATGAAAACAGGATAGAGGCATGAGGAGAGGAGATTTATCTAACAAAGAAAAGGGTCTAAAAAGCAATTTAAGAGATGAATTAGGATTCCAGTTCTGAAACATTTAAATAGTTTTATTATTAAGGCAGATGCATGCTGGGAGAGTTGACTAATGCTGGGTCATGCTTCTAGTTTGTGCCCACTAAATATTCATTTTTGATGACAGTTCTTATTAGAAATTATTGCTTTCAGCACTTACATATTTATAACATATATTTTAGCAGACTAATTTGCATCTGTAAAGTTCTGCATAAATGCAACTAGTAACAATTTATTATAGTCATTGGGCTTATGTTTACTTTTTCATGCATGCATTTATTCATTCATCTGTTAGTTACTAATTGAGTAGATACTATATTCTAAGTACTCCATTAGGCACACCTGGTTTCTGCCCTCAAGGTGCTTAGAGCAATGGAGGGGAGACAGAGCTATACATAAGTTGTGCCTTGATAAGTGTATAGTAGACACTGTGGTGCCCTGCCAGACTCCCCTTTCAAGACTGAGACACTTTGCCCCTGCCTATGGGGAGTGTTATTATTAAAGCTCATGGGTGAGTCCATCTTCAGGAATTGCCCTTGGCTGATGGGAGCTGCCTTCCCCAAGGCTATGACATTTAGGGCTGGGGCTGTCAGCATCCAATGACAAGTGAATGACTGGTCCTGGAGAGGGTACAAAGGCCAGCCTCCTTGCTTCCACTGGAGATAACACTGAAGGGTCATCTCAGTCCCAGAACTCCCTATCGGATCAGCTGAGACCTCTGCTGCAATTACATCACATTTCAACTCCTTCCTTTGCCCATTCTGGCTTCTCTCACTCCCCCATAGGTGTCATTCTTGAGAACATTCTCCAGAAAACAATCTGCATGCAAATCTCATTTCTGAGTCTATTATATGGGGAACTCCACCTACAACAAAGTGCAACTTAGAAAATTCTTAGGAGGAAAAGCTGTCATATATGCAAGTTGCAAGAGAGCCTGCTTTCCAGATAGAAAACACTGATCACCTTGGAGCATGTCTTTGTTTAGAGAAGAATCACCTGGGTAGTCCATGCGCTGTGTAAATATAGGATAGAAGGTAGCCTTTGCCCTGAAGGAAGAAAGTAATAGAATATTCTTTGTAGATGAGAAAGCCCTCTCACTTGTCCCAGTGTACAGAGCTGGTCAGGTGGGGAGAAAGAATATTTTGCATAGGAGACCAGTAGCTCCCTGGGGACGGAAGAATAGAGACTTTGACCGTCTCCCTTGTGAAGCTTAATGTTATTATAACCTTTCTTATAAATGGGATGATCCCAACTGAGGTCTTCTGGTGAGAGGAGGAAAAGGCTCCTGAGAGGAACTTACCAGGAGCAGAGGGGAAGTCCCAGTGAAGGCCCTCACATTCCAGCCAGCCTGGTATGGAGGACGGGCTTTGAGAGAAAAGACGAGCACAAGAATATAAGTTAAAAAACCATGGGGCCGGCCGAGTGGCGCGTTGGTTGGGAGCTGGCTTGGGACGCCAGAGGGCCGGGGTTCGGATCCCATATATGAGGGCCAGTGACAATGCCCTCTAAAAAAAAAAAAAAAAAGAGAAACATTTCTAACTAAGGATAATACTGAAGAAATAGTCATCTTCCCTCAGAGGACCTCTTGACCAGTGAGGTATATTAACTTATAAGACTATCATCTCGGTAGTAGACAAATTTATACTGTTTTACAAAACTAACTTTCAATATCAACCCCATAGGGTGGTAACAGAATCAACCACAGTGGAAAATAGGAGGCTGCTCGGGGACTGATGAGGTTTTCCAGTCTCTTTCTCGAATGTGGGTGACCGACTGGAGTTCCCACTAGTTGTTGAAAGGAGGCCATAAGCAATTTAACACTCAGAAAAGTTGCGATTGTATTGGTACTTTAATCTGGTGAAAGGGGGTCTGTCAGTGTAAGAATGTCCAAACCTCTAGAGAAGTTTTATAAAAATATATTTGAGCCAAACAGGATATGCCTAGAAGAAAGATCTCAACAGATTTTTTAAAATGCTTCCGAGAAATGACAGTTTGCAGCTTCTTTTATGCATTGGGAATTAAGGAGGGAACATAAGGAAGATTCCGTGAAGTTGGGAGAAAGCAAGGCAGGGATTGAATTACAGGATTCTAATTAACAAGATTATTTGCTCTCTCGAGGGTGGTCATGCTTTAGAAGGAGGGGTCTGAAAAGAGGTATTTCAAAGGCGTGCTTACCTAGATGCACAGAAATAATGGACGGAACTTACTTAGCACAAAGGTAAGCCTTTTACTAAAGAAATTATGGAGGCGTGCCTACTCACCACGGCTTCCCCAGAGAAGTTAGGAATTTATAATCAGATCACCCTGTGGGGTGACTTTCACTAGAACCCCTTTTTCGTCCACAGGTCAGACAGATTACAAATAATTCCAAAACAATATGAGTAATACTTTAGGAGTTGGAATGACTACTGCCAGGAAGGAAGAATTCTAGGAGCTGAAGTCTTGTAGGCCCAGTAGGAGTCCGCAGGTGGACGAAGAGGTGTGGAAGCTGGTCAGAAGGGCATCCCAGACTTCCCAGGACAAAAGCACAGAGGCAGGAAGGCATAGCCTCCAATAAATAATCTAAGTGGATTTGGAGCCAGGGAGGCACTGAAGGAGTAACTGTAGGTAGTGTGAGACAATGGAAGGCCCTAGAAGCCAAGGTAAGACATTTAAACCTGATTCCCTTGGTCCTGGAGTCCCAAACTCAAATGCCTCCAGGGCCCTTGATGAGAAACAGAGTGAATAGGGCCCAGCTGGGATTGTGGTAAACTGAACCTGTTCCCGGGAAAGGAAGTAACTGCCTCTCAGCTCCCGCCAGTTACCATGGAGAGTTGCAGACCCAGGGATACCAAGTCTTTGAAATTGTACAAAAATAAAATAAAAATAAAAATAAAAATAAAAAGCTGGAATTCCCAATTTTTATCAGACAGATCCAGATTTTTTTTCTTCTTCTTTATTTAAGGGGAGAAGGGAAGAGGGATGCTGGGGAGAGGGGTCAGAGGAGGGGGAGAGTGAGAGCCCAGACCCAAATATTTTAAGTTGGTAATTATTGCAAATGAAGAAACAAAACAAAACAAACAACATCGTGGGAGTAAAAAAACAAAACCAAACATGTTTAAATGTGCCCATGGGCCTCTAGTTAGCGCTTTCTGCTAGACTGAAGGGAGCTTTTATACAGAGAAGTGGAAGGATAAGATTTGCATATTAAAAGTTCACTTTTGGCAGTGTGATTAGCAAGAGTAAGGGACTAGACAGGAAGACTGGTTAATCCAACAACAAGTATTTTGAGACTTCTGTATGTGACAAGAGCTGGAATCACAATAGCAAGTTGTGGACTCTAAGCTTGGTGTAGGAGACAAATTTAATGAACAGTTCCACAAATGTGTAATTACACACTGAGTGTACTCCAGGGAGGAAGGGGGGCCTAAATTGTGGGGAAATATGGAAGAGAACAGACTAAAGACATATTTGGGAATTTTGGTCATAACTTAGATGGAGAGAAAAGAGAGAGGGAGTTTCAAGGTTTTATTTGGGTGAGTGGTAGATGCTGTTTTAGAAAGAAGCATTAAAAAAAAAAATCATGGGGAACTTTGCCACTATTGAGAGTTACATAAACAGAGTAAGCATGGTTTAAACAGAGGGTGCAAAATAATGAAAGCTAAGGACTACATTTTAATTTTTGTCCTCTTACTAGGGCTTCCAAACAGTCATACTCACCTCTTTCTGGAGATAATACCTGCCCTGCCTATCTCACAAGACCCTTGGGTTAGTTAGGTATCTCCAATAGGATACATATGTAGAGAGAGAGAGGGAGAGAGAGAAAGCGATTCATCCTCAGGAACCAGCTCCCACGATTATGGAGACTGACTAGTCGCTGATCTGCAGTCAGCAACCTGGGCACCAGCAGATCCAATAGTGTGTTTCTAGTCTAAAGCCAGCAGGCTCTCCACCCAAGAGCCAATGTTTCCATTCAAGTCCAAACGCAGAAAAAGGACTGGTGTCCTTTCTTGAACACAGTCAGGCAGGAGGAGTTCCCTCTTACTTGAGAGAGGGTCAGGCCCCCCACCAGGGGGCACTAACTCCCCCCACCTTTCCTTGCCCTGGTGCGGCTTAGCTCCTGTGGGCATCCCCTCTTCCTTCATGAAGGTCCCTCCACGTCCCATCAGGCCTAGGGGTGCTAACAGCTTCCTTAGGCTTGAGTCTCTGGGTGCGTCTCTATCCCTCGTTGGGTTCCTACCCCCACCAAAGAGCGGGCATCTAGTCTAATAGCTATATTGATCATGTTAATAACAATTCATAGTACGTTCTCAGAGGAAGTTCTTGTCAATTCTATCTCTAATCTCAAATCAATTTCTTACCACTTTTTTTCCCTTTACCTTTAATAATGACAACTTTAACATGTGTTTGACCCTCAGGAAACTGTTATGACATACAGCGAAGAGTGAGCTGCCACTGAAAGGGCCGTACGATGCTTCGGGATGGCTAGCATGTTGTTTCTGGATCCAGCTTTTCTTCAAATACATCAGAGCAACTGACACCAGTAGTCATGTGAATAACCAGAACTTCTTCAAATACTGGGTTACTTCTTCCTTGGTGTAGGGCCTGAGCACAATGCAAATGATGATATTCTCTTGCTGCTCCAGACACAGCATGTGGTCGATGTTCTGTTGCAAAGTCTCAGCCAGCAGCTTTAGGGTCATCTCCTCTGGGGCCTCCAAGACCACCTCGCACATGTGCTCCAATTCCCCCAGGGATAAGCAGCTGTGCTGGATGGTTGCAGTGGCTATGGGACAAGCCTTTGCTACCAAGGTGCCTACTGGTCAAGAGAATGGAGCCTGCAATAAATTCTTTTATAAGGCCAACTACTGCACCAGGAACTGCAGCTCTGCACCAGAGGCTGCCGTCTTTCTGCCCTATTTCTTGCCATCTCTAGTCCTGGTACCCTAGTCCATGCCATCATCTTCTCTCTCCTAACTGAACCTGATGCTCCTGTGCTGGGTATTTATCTGGGGTCTCTGAGATACATTTTTAAGCTCTTTTCTGTAATATGTGGTGGGGATGATGCAAACTAAATCTCCCACTGCCCAGCTACTTGGGTTCCTGTTAGGTTCTGCAATGTGAGGCATTAGAAGGAGAAAGAAAAGTGGAAGGAAGGGAGACAGGACTTCTTTCGTGTTTTTCACTTCCTGTTTTTCTGTGTTGCTCCAGTAGCAGCACATCATTGGCCCCAGCTTCCAGAAACTGAAAGTGACTTCCAGAACCCCCAGGTGCCAGCTGCAGCCATGCCACACTCCCTCACCTGTTGAACCATGCCCCTGGGACATCTGAGCAGCTGCAGAGTCACTCCCTTTTGCTGGAAGCACTATCCAAACAGCACCCCCTCATCAGAGCTTTGGGTAGAGCTTTCTTCAGAGATCCAAGCACCAGCCCCATGGGGCCTCTCCTCTGGGCTCCTAGGTACAGGTGACACCACCTGCTCTCCAGCCTCAGGAGGTAGAAGCTGCTTCTTGCAGTTATTAACCCCTGGGTTACTACCCTCTTCCTTTTTCCTTTTACTCTTTCAATCTTCTAATGCCTGTGAAAGCAATTATTTATATTAAAACCCCTCTATTTAAAATATCTAGTGTGGGCTGGCCAAGTGGCTTAGTTGGTTAGAACGTGAGCTCTGAGCAACAGGGTCTCCAGTTCAATTCCCACATGGGCCAGTGAGCTGCGCCTGAGCTGAGCTGGTGAGAGTGCATGCTCTTAACAACAAGGTTGCCGGTTTGACTCCTGCATGGGATGGTGGGCTGTGCCCCCCCCCCGCCCTCACGCAACTAAGATTGAATGCGGCACCTTGTGCTGAGCAGCCGCGAGTTGCTGACGGGCGGCTGCAAGGCTTAATGTGCAACAAGATTGCTGGTTCAACTCCCGCATGGGATGGTGGACTGCGCACCCCCGCAACTAAGATTGAAAGCGGTGGCTGGACTTGGAACTGAGCTTGCGCCCACCACAACTAAGATTGAAGGACAACAACTTGACTTGGAGCTAATGGGTCCTGGAAAAACACAATGTTCCCCTCCCCCAATTCCCCAACACTGTTCCCCTCCCCAATTTCCCAAATAAATCTTTAAAAATAAATAAATAAAGTATCTAGTGTGATTTCTGTTTCTGACTGGTCCCTGGCTGATGCTTCTTTAAGTCCATTTTCCACTTAGCAGCCAGATACCTTTTGGAAATGTGCCTCCGATTATATCACTCTCCTGCTGCACTAGTCAAGGTGCTTAGTTTCAAACAATGAAAACCAGAAACTGGCTAACTTTTAAACAGAAGAGGAATTTATTGAAAGTGACTGTGGAACTCAGAGAATCAAGAGGAAGACTGGAGAAAAAGATATGGAGGAAGGCTTGCACAGTGAAGCTCTTGGGATGGTTTGCTGAGGATGCAATCCCAGGACCCTTATGGACAGCCAGGTGCCAGCAGACATTGGTCACCATATGCTGGACTTTGCTGCCCTTGCACACTTATCTCCATGCACATCTGACTGCATCATGGCCACCCTAATAATTTCTAACTGACCTCGCTCTTTGAGACACACCCTCATGATTCAAAGTCCCAGGTAGGAGCATCTGATTGGCCTTGTTCTAAATGCCACAGGAGAGGGGAGACAATAGTTTCTTTTGTCCCTTCTAAGCCTTGGCTTCTATAGTGATCTAGGACCCTGCCTCCCATTAGTTTTGTGAATTCCCAAAATAAGAAGAGCTTTTGAATGTTGGCCAGCCACAGTGGCAAATGTCTGCCATGCTGCCGAAAACCCTCCGGTAGCTTCCCCTGTCACTTAGAGTAAAACTCCCAAATCCTGCTTTCATGGCTGCCATCCATCATTGTCCCATCAAACTTTCTGACCTTACCTCAGGCCACCCTCCCTTTCTCATGTGCCTGTCACATGGGGTTTCTGTCTGTCTCTTGAATATGCCACACTTATTCCAACCTCAGGGAACCACCGAGGTCTGAATATGACCTTTCTCTGCTTTTCTCAAGGAACTTCCTTCTCACTTCCAAGTCTCAGCTTAAATATCTCCTACTCAATGAATCCTTCCTAAAGGAGCCTCCACCACACACTTCTTTCCTTTGTAACACTTGTTTGTAGCTGTTACTTTCTTGTGTTTGTTCATTCTCTGCCTCCTCTTCTACAGAATGTGAATTCTACCATGTCTATCCATTGCTGCAGTATCCCAGCACCTGGGAGAGCACTTGGCTCAGAGATGGGGCTGATGTTTGTTGAATGACTACATGGATGGATGGATGGATGGATGGATCAATTCTATTTATTGTAAAGTTCTACTTGACACAAGAAGCAAGGCAATTATGCAATGAAGCAATGGCAAATGGGATTCCATGAATGCTTTTTAAAATAATTAACTTCCTGGAATCCATCCATGACATTTCTTTTGAAGGTTTTACCAAGGAGTTAGGGCTCTGAGGTGGGCCCTGAGATGGATGCTTTGGTCTTCTGGAGAAACCATGGGTTTCCTTCTCATGTCCACCAGCTAATAGTTCTCTACTTGTGATTTAAAGCAGAAGGTAAAGTGTAGGTAAGGAAAACCACAAAATCCAGTACGTTGATACTGAGCATGAAAGAAGCTATATAGCATAATTGTTACCAGCATGCATTTGGGTGTCAGATCTGTGTTCTATTCCCATATCTTACTCTTATTAGCTATGTGTTGGTGGCTCTACTACTTCTAGCTATGTGGGTAACTCACTGAACCTCTCTTTGCTTCAATGTCCCTGTTCGCATAATGGTAATAATAGTGCACCTATGTCACAGGGTTGTTGTGAGGATGAAGTGAGTCAATATACAGAAACCACTTAGAAAACTGTCTGGCATGTAGTTAGCTTTCATAAAATATAATATAAGCATAAGCTATTATGTATTATGCTCCTAGTTTGGATCATGTTTGTCTGTTGATAAGGGAAACTTCAACAAGATAGAAGTTTATTTATCTTTTATGTAAGTCAGGGATAGGCAGCCCAGGGAGGGTACAGCAGTTCCACAGCCAACAGGGACCAAAGTTCCTTCTTTGTCCAGCACCTGCTAGTACATGGTTTATATCCTCCAAGCCCAAGATGGCCACTGAAGTTCCTGTCACCATGCCTGCATTTTAGACCTCAGGAAAAAGGAATGGAGAAGGAACTCAGGGCAGAGTCAATACCCTTTAAATAAGCTTCCCAGAAGGCCCACATAGTACTTTCATTTGCATTTCATGGACCAGAACATAGACACAGAGCCACTCCTAGCTGCAAGGAGCACTGCGAAATGTATTTGGTTCACTGGGTACACTACGACCCCAAATAAAATGGGAATCATGTTACTAAAGAAAAAAGGGAAAATGGATAGTGCACCTTATACAAGTTACTTAACTTCAAATTTTAGTGGCTTTTTTTTTAGTTTTTTGGGGTTTTTTTAAAGATTTTATTGGGAAATTGGGAGAGGGGAACAGCATTGGGGAATCAAGGAAGGAGAACATACAAGTTGCTGTCCTTTTGTTCTTCAGTCTAGTTGTGGAGGACGTCACTTCACTGGCCCATGTTGGTATTATCATTGTACTCTTCCCAGGTGAGGCAGTCGCTTGCTGGCCATTGGATGGCCGTTCACAGCGGCTCACAGCAGCTTATGAAAGCTCACGCCAGCTGCCATCCAGCCCCACTGCAGCCTACGCTGTCGCTGGTGACTCATGGCAGCCCAGCTCCAGGTCAAGCTGTTGTTCACCATCTTAGCTATAGCGGGCACAGCATCATTGGCCCTCATGTGGGATCCGAACCAGGGCCTTGCTGCTCAGAGCTGGCGTCCCAAGCCAACTCTTAACCAACGTGCCACTTGGCCGGCCCCAAATTTTAGTTTTTACATTTGTAAAATGGGAACTATGGTACATACCTTATACAACTGTATGGAAGGTTATCTGAAATAAAGTCTAAACACTACTAGGACAGCGCCCAACACATACTAAATAAATATCAGCTGTTATCATAAGAAGGAAAAAATGTATCTCTGAATATTTTTTTAAGCTAGACAAAACCAAATGAAACAAAAAGAAGAAAATATATCTCTGCAAAAAAAATACAGATTAACTTTAGAAAGGAACCTATTCTACCTGTAGATTTCTTCCACCTTTTCATTGCTTTGGCCTTCTTTAGCTCAATTGATTCTCAGCAGACAACGTTCCAGTTTTAAATATCATATCGCCCTGCTTTGCTACTAACAAAGGCCTCTGTGTATCTGGGTGGGGCCATCTCAAACTCACTGTTCTGAATCTTTATGGCCTCACCCACCATCCAATTACTGTCCACTGTGTCCAGTGTTCTAGACCAGTGACTCATGAATCTGACCGATCCTAAGATTCACTCACCTGATGAGCTCTGTAAAAATACAGACTCCTAGTCCCCACCCCAGGAATCAATCCGAAAAACTTCTATACCTGCCTCAGCTGTGTCAAACTAACTCAGGGGTTTTGGACTAAATGACTCAGCAACTTGAGTGTTTACATAATACAGAGGAATGTATTTTGAAACAAAACATAGATTAATTGTTACTAGGAGCCAGGCACTGTTCTAAGCCCTTTACCTGGTCTCACTCGTTTAGGTACTATTACCATATTGTGCCCTTTTTTGCCCAAATTTGTGAGGGAAAAATAAGGATGTGCATTATACCTGGGTAGTACTAATTCCATATATATATACATGTTTTTAATTATTTTATTTATGCTTGCGAGTTAAAAGTGTAACTTACAAGAGGGGGCAGCCAGTTAGGTCAGTTGGTTAGAGCTCAGTGCTCATAACACCAAGGTTGCCGGTTTGATCCCCACATGGGCCACTGAGCTGCACCCTCCACAACTAGATTGAAATAACTATTTGACTTGGAGCTGATGGGTTCTGGAAAAACACACTGTTCCCTAATAAAAAAATAAATCTAACAACCCTGTAACTCTAGAAATCAATAACGATATCCATAGGCAAAATAATACCCTGGAATACAATAATAAGTTTAGTTGAACTTACGATGAACTTGCAACAACGAAGAGTTCTTGGTCTTCTATGATGCGTAAATATTGGAAATTTGTTACCAGTACATAAAATTTCTTCTTCTTCTTTTTTTTTAAAAGATTTTATTGGGGAGTTGGGGGAGGGGAGCAGCTTTGGGGAATCGGGGAAAGGGAACAGACAAGTTGTTGTCCTTTTGTTCTTCAGTCTAGTTGTGGAGGACATTGCTTCACTGGCCCATGTTGGTATTGTGATAATTGCACTCTTCCTGGCTGAAGCAGATTGGTCACCAGCCATTGGACGGCCACTCACGGCAGCTCACGGCAGCTCACGGCAGCCCACTGCAGCCCCACTGCAGCCTACACCATCGCCGGTGACTCACGGCAGCCCAGCTCTAGGTCGAGCTGTTGTTCACCATCTTAGCTGTAGAGAGCGCAACATCACTGACCCATCTGGGATCCGAACTGGTGGCCCTGCTGCTCAGAGCTCGCACTCCCAAGCCAACTCTTAACCAACTGAGCCACTTGGCCAGCCCCATAAAATTTCTTGTACCTTGTATCTGCTCTTGTGTTTTGTAATTATTTGTTACATAAAATTTCTTGTACCATAATATGTGAAAAAATAAATGCTAAAATTCCTTTATAATACAACAAACAAGTACCTAAATGTAAACATAAATTTGAATTAAAACAAAAGATTTTTTTTCCCTGAAAGTTTGGGCCAAAAACGTGGGTGCGCATTATACACGGAAAAATATGGTATTCCCCTTAAGACAGATCAGGAAACTGAGGCACAGAGAGGCTAAGCAAACTTGCTCAATGTCATACAGCTAATAAATGGGGGAACTGGGAGCTGGGATTTAAACTCAGGCAGTCTGGCTTCTGAGAGCCTGTATACTTCATCTCTATCTTCTACCACCCTCCAAACTATACTGAACAGTTAGGGTACTTGAATACTAAGCATAAAAAAATTTGAACAGGCTTTCTCCTAGCACTTATTAAGTAAATTGCAAGATAATCTTATTCATGATTGTTTATCTTCCTAAGCACATTGTGGCACAGATAAGTCTGTTATAAAATTATTTCAAGGCAGCCATCAAAAGTAATGTTCAAACTACATTTTTTTTTTTTGAGCCATCCTGCTACCTGTTGGCAGCTCAGCAGCTGCTCAGCTCGGGCCGGACTCAAACTGCTGTTGCTCAGAGCTCAAACTCTTGAGCGAGCTCTTAACCAACTGAGCCATTCGGCCAGCCCTTCAAACTACATTTTTATATGTTCATATGTTCACTATGATGCCCTTTATGTAAGAAACATATCTGCACACACATACTCGTATATATACATATATATTGTATATGCCTACAGAAAGTGGGAGAAAACACAGCAAAGTGTGACAGTTAATTCTGTGTGGTAACATCATCCTTTTTTTAAAATTTATTTGTTTACTTTTCAGTTAATTTTTTAAAATACACATTATATTAGTTTCAGGTGTACCCCATAGTTGTTCAACATTTATATACCTAAAGAAGAGATCACCATGGTAAATCAAGCAACCATCTGACACCGTATCACATTATCACAATATTATTGACTCTATTCCCTATGTTGTACATTACATCCCTATGACTCATTTGTTTTGTATCTGGACATTTGAACTTCTTATTTACCTTCACCTTCCCCCCCCCCACACACACACACCTTTTTTCAATTTTTTCAAATACAGTTGACATTCAATATTATTTTACATTTCTTTCAGGAGTACAACATAGTGGTTAGACATTTATATAACTTAAGTGATTCCCCTGACTAGTCTATTACTCACCTGAAACTATACATAGTTATTACCATATTATTGACTATATTCCCTAAGCTTTACTTTAAATATCCATGATTATTTTGTAACTACTAATTTGTACTTCTTAATCCCTTCATCTTTTTAACGCACCTCCCAAGCCCTTCCCATCTGTCAACCATCAAAATGTTCTCTGTATCTATGAGTTTGTTTTCGTTTTGTTTGTTCTTTTATTTTGTTCTTTAGATTCCACATATAAGTGAAATCATGTTGTATCTGTCCTTCTCTGTCTGACATACTCCACTCAGCACAACACCCTCCAGGTCCATTCATGCCTCCAAAGATGGCAAGAACCCATTCCCTTCCATGACAGAACAATATTCCATTGTATATATGTACCACCTGCTCTTTATCCATTCATTCATCAATGGACACCCAGGCTGTCTCCACACCTTGACCTTTGTAAACAAAGCTGCAAGAAACAAGTGGATACACATGTCCTCTCAAAGTACCGTTCTGGGTTTCTTCAGATAAATACCCAGAGCTGAGATTACTGGGTCCTTCTTTGCTTCTTGTTAATAGCCTTTGTTTTAAAACCTATTTTGTCTGGTATAAGTATTGCTATGCCAGCTTTTTTATTTCTTGTTTCCATTTTTATGAAATATCTTTTTCTTTCCATTTACTTTCAGTCTGTGTGTGTCTTTTGATCTGAAGTGAGTCTCTTGTAGCAGCATATGTAAAGGTCTTATTTTCTTATCCCATTCAGCCCCTATCTTTTTTTTTAAAGATTTTTTACTGGGGAATTGGGGGGTTGGGAACAGTGCTGGGGAATTGGAGGAAGGGGAACAGACAAGGTGCTGTCGTTTTTGTTCTTCAGTCTAGTTGTGGAGGACGTTGCTTCACTGGCCCAAGTTGGCACCATCATTGCGCTCTTCCTGGGCGAGGCAGATCAGTCGCTGGCCTCTGGACGGCTGCTCACAGCAGCTGCTGGCCACTCACGCTGGCTGCTGGCTACATACGGTAGCCCATGGCAACCCACTGCCACAGGGGCTGCAGCCTACGCCGTCACCGGCAACTCATGGCAGCCCAGCTCCAGGTTGAGCTGTTATTCAACATCTTAGCTGTAGAGGGCAGTGTCACTGGCCCTCATATGTGGGATCCGAACTGGGGCCCTCTGGCGTCCCAAGCCAGTTCTTAACCATCGCGCCACTCGGTCGGCCCCAGCCCCTATCTTTTGATTGGAGCATTTAACCTACTTACACTGAAGGTAATTATTGATAGATAATGTTGTTATTGCCATTTTATTATTCATGTATATTTTTTTCATCTTAAAGAAGTCCCTCTAACATTCTTTGTAATACTGGTTTGATGGTGATGAACTCCTTTAAACTTTTGTGTTTTTTTGCTTGGAAGCTCTTTATCTGTCCTTTGATTTTAAATGATAATCTTGCTGAGTAAAATACTCTTGGTTGGAAGTCCTTGCTTTACATCACTTTGAATATTTCATTTTAATCCCTTCTGTCCTGATAAGTTACTGTTGAGAAATTAGCTGACAATCTTATGGAAGCTCCCTTATAAGTAACTATTGGGCTGTCGGAAAAGTCATGACGCATTTTTGCAACGAAAAACATAGAAAAAAATACGTCATGACTTTTCTGACAACCCAATAGTTGCCTTTTACATGCTGCTTTTAGGATTCTCTTTTTGTCTTTAATCTTTGACATTTTAATTATGATGTGTCTTGGTGTGGGCCTCTTTGGGTTTGTCTTGTTTGGGACTCTCTGCACTTTCTGGGCTTGTATGTCTATTTCCTTTGCCAGGTTAGGAAAGTTTTCAGTCATTATTTCTTCAACTGTGTTCTCAAGCCCTTGCTTTCTCTCTTCTCCTTCTGGTACCCCTATGATGCAAATGTTGGTATGCTTGATGTTGTCCCAGAGGTTTCTTAAACTATCTACATATTTTTTTAATTCTTTTTTCTTTTTGTTGTTCCAACTGGGTGTTTTCTGTTACCTTGTCTTCTAAACCTCTGCTTCATCTAGCCTGCTGGTGATTCCTCCTAATGCATTCTTCATTTCAGTTATTGCATTCTTCACTTCAGACTGGTTCTTCTTTATGGTTTTTATGTCCTTTTTTATGCTTGCCCTCTTTTTGTCGAAGTTCTCACTAAGTTCCTTGAGTGTCTTTATAACCATTGTTTTGAACTCTGTGTCTAGTAGGTTGCTTGTCTCTGTATCTGGGAGGCTGTTTAGTTCTTTTTCTGAAGTTTTCTCCTGTTCTTTCATTTGGGATGTATTTGTGTTCATTTTGGCTGCCTCTCTGTGTTTGTTTCTATGTATTAGGTAGATCTGCTACATCTCCCAGTCTTGGCCAGGTGGCCTTATGTAGTAGATGCTCTGTGGGGCCCAGTGGCACAGTCTCCTTGATCATCTGTGCCAGGTGCTCCAGGAGTGTCGATTGTGTGGGTAATGTGTGCCCTCCTGTTAGAGTTGAACCTTGATTGCTATTGGCACATCAGTGGGTGGGATTGACCCTTAAGCTGACTAGCTGTGGGGTTTGGCCACATCCACAGCTTATGGGGTGCTGTGTGAGGGTATTACCTCACAGAGTGGGATTTACCCCAGCAGTCTCTTATGCCTGTTGAGACCATTCTTTGGGTGTGCTGCTTGTGGGACTATTTGAATGGTGCTCTGCTGTGGTTTCAAGCTAACCTCCAAATTGGTTCTGGGGCCTCTTGGGAGGGGCTCTGGTGCAGGAACAGGTCACCCACTGACTGTAACCAGCCAGGGACTACCTGGTAGGAGCTACAAAGTGATGTGTGGTTGGTTGCTGCCTGTGCTAAACCTAGAGCCACATGGAAGAGGCCGAGCAAGCTGTAAACTGAGGATGGCTGCCACCAGTACAGGGTCTGGGGTAGCTCTGCAAAAAGCCAGGACACCCTGAGGCCTGCTGCCACCTGCTGGCTCCTGTAAGGTTCAGATGCTGATAAAGCCTCATGCGGCACCCGAGTTAGGTGAGGCAGGGCCTCAGGGAGTCACCAGAGTGGGAAGAGTTGTGGTCATCAGGTTAATGTGCTAAGCCTGGAACTACTCACCAAAAGTCTCAGAATACACCAAGGCCAATCATCAACACCTGGGGCACAGGAGTTTGTGATAGCTGTCCAACAAAGAGTGCGATGCGGGCTAGACTGGCTGCTGGCAGAGAAAGTGTCTCGGGCATTGTGAGAGTTGGGTGGGGCAGGATTCCAGTAAGTTACCAGGGTGGAGCAAGTAGAGCTCAATAGACCAATCAGATTCAGATTTGGCTTTTTGGGGGAGGGCTCAACACAGGAAAGATGGCACCTGCTAGCCAGCTGCATGGGAGAAGGATACCACACAGAGAAAATGGTGACTGTCCCTCCAGTCCTTATCTCAAAGCCACACAAATCAGTCTTTCCTCATTTGATGGCCCCCGAGTCACTGTCCCTCCACTGCATCCCAGGATGAGTGCCTGCAAGCAAGTGAGTCTGTGTGCGGGCCCTTTAAGAGAACATCTGTGTTTCCTGCAGCTTTCTGTCCCACCTGGATGTTCTGAATCCACACTGTTTTTCACAGTCAGATGTTAGGGGGCTCCTCTTCCTGGAACCAGTACTCTGGGCTGGGGAATCTGGTGTGGAGTTGGGGGCCTCTTGCTCCTCCAGGGGGAACCTTTGTGGCCAAGACATCCCTCCCAATTCCCAGTAACAACACATAGGTATAAGACCAGCCAGTTCCACAACTCCACTTCTCCTACCAGTTTTGACATGGCTTTTTCTTTATATCCTTAGTTATAGGGGTTCTGTTCAGCTAGAATTCAGATGGTCCTCCAGGTTCATTATTCTATAATTTAGTTGTAATTGTAATGTGTTCATGAGAGAAGCAGGCATAGCATTTATCCACTTTGCCATCTTGGATCCTATGTCAACATCATCCTTTTTTAATTTATCTGAAATAAACATTTAAATTTTGTCTAATTAAAAAAATCTTAAACTTTAAAAGTAAGGTATTTTATGTATTTTGAAATGAAACCAATGTAAAACAACAACTATATCCTGTCTGCTTTCTCAGAGATTTTTATAAGCCTTTTTCATTCATTGGCTGGTCAGAAAAGTCAAGATGCATTTTTGCAATGAAAAACATAGAAAAAATATATCATGACTTTTCTGACAACCCAATAAAATTCCTCCTTAAGACACTTTAAAAGGAAATCTCATGGAACTATTGGAGTATAGGTGTGTTTGCATGGTGGCCAACCTATTGGTTTTAGAATCTATGATGTGGGTTCAAATCCTGGCTATGAAGCCTCCTAGCTGACAGATATCGGACAGGTCACTGAATGGCCCAGCTGTACTCACACATCTGTGTAAAGGTCGAGGGGCTGATGCATTTCACAGGGCTAAACACATGTATGCAGGTGCTTGATACAAGATAACTACTATGGTTAACAAGGGGCTGTCATCATCAGAACATAGCTTAGAATTAATAAATGCCAACTACAAAACCGGCATCTTTTTGGCTAATAATAAGGATTGTAAATAATTTACTAACTAGAACTAAGCATCCACACTCATGAAGAGATTTGAGGGATGGAAAAGGTCAGGCTATCCTTGAGGATCTAGCTGAGGTTGGCTTAAGGTACTGATTGTGGTTTAATGTATGTATGTTGCTTGAGACAGGCAATCACCCTAAGCCCTGACCTACCAGCTTCTGAACTTTCTATTTCCCAAAACACAGATTCATGTGCAGTCATACCCCTGGATCCCCCTCTGCTGTCTCTGGGATCCAGCTGTTCCTCTCCTACCTACAGCCATCTCCACCTCCTATGCTCTATGGCAGCCCTTAAGCCCTTACATGCCTCATTCTACTTCTGTCTGCTTTCTCCTCCAATGTGCTGCTGAACCCGCTGTCTTGGAGGTTATTGGTAACATTCTTATTGCCAAATCCTAGGTTCAGCCTTATCTTCCTGTACCTTGCTCTTTTAATCATCACTCTTTCCATGTCTTCATAGACCAAAAGAAAGGTCTATAAACATGCTCCAATCTCCAACAGCCTGAAAAAAAATAATAAAAATGTAATAACCTTGGACTCATGTCACCCTATAGCAACTGCCACATTTCTGGAATCCCGGTATCTTAGTGGTCAAGAATTTGGATTCTGGATACTAGCTCCCAGTTCTGCCACTTCTAACTGTATAACCATTTGCTTAATATTTCTGTGCCCCAGTTCCCTCCTCTGTGAAATAAAGTTATGAATAATATCTACCTCTTAAGTTGTTGTGAGAATTAAATGCATTAACACAGAACCTTGTCATACAGAAGGGGATCAATAAATGTTAACTATTATCTGAGTCCTATGTTCTCATGTCCCTTTCATTCTTCAATACATCAGAACCTGACTCAGGCCCTACCGCTCCTGAGATACTGCTTTGTAAAGGTCACCAATGACCTACTACTTGTAGGTTAATGGCCTTCTGTTGCATTTGACATTCTTGGATACTTCCTCCTTTTTGAAACTCTCCATTTCCTCATCTGCTGCCACTTCTTGTTGCATACATCATTATGTCCTAGTTAAACTGAATGAATACACACACACACACAAAAAAAAACAAAAAAAAAAACTAGGATTTGTTTCTTACCTTCAAGTCTTTGTTTTTGCTGAAATTGCACCCTCACCATCACTACAGAAGGCCCCTCCTCACTCTAGTTCCTGTCTCCAATGTTCAACCCCAACTTGTCATCTCATCCTCCAGTTCCTCCTCTCCCCTGGGTTAACTTTCACTTATCCTTTAAGATTCCACTCAGACCCCACTTACCCAGGAATCCCTCCTCAACACCCTTCTCCCACCAAAGCTAAGTTAGGTATCCCTTCCTGGTGGTTACATACACTCATGTACTTCTTACACTGTATACTAATTCTGTCTCTCCAAAATTACCATAAGCTCTCTGGTACAACTATCAGAGTCATTTCTTATTTTTCTCTGAGTTTCTAGCACTTGATATTGTGACAGGTACATTGTAGGAACTCAATAAATGTTTATGAAATTGAATAATTAATTAATTAATATCAACACCCATCTAGATCCCTTGAGTCTTAGGTATCAGGGTACAGGGCAAATAGACTCACAAGGAGTCTGAGGATTAGAAAGAAATCAGAAGCATGTAAAAAACTGCATAAAGTTTTACAGTGTGTGTGGTAAGGAAGTTAGGGGAGATAGGTAGAGTTTGTCAAGAGTCGGGGAGGCTGTCATGAAGAGACACTCTTGAAATGGAGAGGCAGTGCCCTTCAGAAGGCTGAATTTGCCTTCCTCTAAGCTCTTCTTAGGTTCTATCACAAAATCACCAGCTAAAAGGAATGCAGAAGAACTGTAAAGTATATTTACTTCCCTTCTTGCTTCTTTCCAAAAGAACACAGTTAACAGCCATATTGTTCGAAAACTTCCACATACATGCTATTTGTTTCTTCCAGATATATGTTATTGTTTTATGCTAGAAAAATGAAAGAGAAAATTTGTTTTCAAAATCTTATTATAAAAGAAATTTAGGCTGACATAGATAACCACAGGCATAATTACTACCTACTTGTGGGCATCTCCTTTGCAAGCCAACTATTACGCAATCAAGTACAGCACCCAAGAATGTCTGGATTTTTAGTATCTTTCTTATCATTGCTTTTGACTCTGAAGTTAGTAATTATTAAGAGATACATTATTCCTAGAACCAGTCATCACCTAACAAGTAAGAGGCACTGGGCATTAGTACTAACAATTAAGTTTTAAAAAATCAGAATCTTGGGCCAGCCGAGTGGCACGTTGGTTAAGAGCTGGCTTGGGATGTCAGAGAGCCCGGTTCGGATTCCACATATGAGGACCAGTGACACTGCCCTCTACAACTAAAATGCTGAACAACAGCTCAACCTGGAGCTGGGCTGCCGTGAGTCGCTGGCGACGGCTAGGCTGCAGCCCCTGCTGCAGTGGGTTGCCATGGGCTACTGTGTGTAGCTAGCAGCCGCTGTGAGCGGCCGTCCCAAAGCCAGCGACTGATCTGCCTCGCCCGGGAAGAGCACAATGATGGTGCCAACTTGGGCCAGTGAACCAACGTCCTCCACAACTAGACCGAAGAACAAAAGAGACAGCAACTTGTCTGTTCCCCTTCCCCCAATTCCCTAGTGCTGTTCCTATCCCTCAATTCCCCAATTAAAAAAAAAAAATCTAAAAAAAATAAAAAATCAGAATCTTCATTTTTTTAAAAACAGATAATTCATTCACATAGTTCAAAATTCAAGAGATACAAAGTATATACAATAAAAATTATTTCTTCTACTCTGTCCTTTTGGAGGTCTTCTGGTTATGTAAAAGAAAACATACACATATACATGTTTTCCTCACTGCCTGCTTTTTGCTATACCCTACAGAACATCTGATCTTGCACTTGCTTTTTTCACCTAAAAATCTGTGATGGAAGGTGTTCCACATCACATACATAAAGGAACTTTTTTTGTTTTATTTGTTACATGATATAAGTATACCGTGATTTATTTAACCAGTTCCCTTGTCATGGACAGAGGTTGCTTCCAATATTTTGATACTCAAACAGTGCTGTAATGAATAACCTTTCCATACAGCGTTTTGTACATGTGCCAGAATATCTGGAGCATAAATTCCTAGAAATGGATTAGCGGAGCCAAAGGATATGTTCATTTGGAACTTTGTTAGCAATTGCCAATTTTCTCTGCAGGGGGTGAAGAGGGGGCTGTACCAATTTACCCTCCCACCAGCTTCCTTATATCTCCACCAACAGCATCAGCTGACTTTCTAGGCTTTGCCAATTTGAAAGGTGATGAATGACATCTCTGTCCTTTTAGCTCGCATTTTTCTTATTATGGGTATGTCTGTAGCGTTTTTTGAGTCTTCGGTGCTATTCATAGTTTCCTCTCCCTCAGTATAAAATAAAAACAACAACAATAATAATAGCTGACACTTATGGGGTGGCTTACCATCTGCCAGGTATGTTACAGACATTTTATTTAAGACTCTCAACATTGCTGTGTTGTAGGTATTTTTGTAATTTCCAATTTACAAATGGGGAAACTGAGGCTTAGAGAACCTCAGTAGCTTGCCCCAAAAGCCCATGTTTTTAAAAACTAGGCAACTTCACCTACTACGCAACAACCATACAACAAAAACAGAGGCCCCCAAGCATTGCCTCTCTTTCACATTCCCTCCCTGAAATTCCAAGAAAGTAGCCTGCTAAAGTTCTCTCACATTCTTGCCTCCTTTTAAGGTTAATGTCTTCTTGGGTTCTTGCCTCCTTGTGAGATGTGCTTTATGGGACCACACCATCATGTAGACCCAGGGCTCACAGAGATGAGACACTGACTGGATGCTCCCAGAAATGCAGCCACATGGAAGGTGTAAGTGGGCATCCGAGTGGACACTAGTTCATAAGTAGAAACCTCGGGCCTACAAGTAAGAAAGAAGTAAATTTCCTTTTTTTCTTCTTCTTCTTTTTTTTTTAAAGTTTGTAGTAGAGGTTAATTTTATTAGAGCAGAAAGTTACAGCTCTCGAAAAGAGAAGGGGTCCGGACTGGGATGCCCCAGGAAGAAGTAAATTTCATTCCTCAAGTATTTATTGAACATCTACGATGTTCCAGGCACAGTTCCAGGTATTTGGACACAGCAATGAACAAGACAAACCGGGTCCCTATTCTCATAATACTTTCCATATTGGACAATATGTAAACAAGAAAATTCTTTAAATTGATAGTCATACGTACTATGCAAAGTGTTAAAATTGTGTAATGGTAAAAAAGGGTTACTTTGGATTGGATAGTTGATAAAGGCCTTTCTAAAAGAGGTGCCAGTTACACTGAGAAGAAAATGACATGAGGAAACCAGCTATAAAAGTTCAAGGAAAGAGCATTTCAGGCAGAGGAACAGCCAGAGCAAAGGTCCCGAGTGAGGAACAAGCTGTGTGCATCTGTAGAAGGGAGAGGCCTGTTTGCCTGGAGGCTGGAGGAAGGGGGAAGGCAGAGGCTGGAATGGTAGGTGTGGTCAGATCTCATATCAGGGCTCTGTAAGACCAAGAAAGAGAAACTGGGTTGTACTATGTTTAGTGGGAAGCCATGGGAGGTTTTAAAGGGGGGGTGGGGGAGGCGGGGGAAGGAACCGAGGTTGTGTATGTGTGTGACATAATCTGATTTCATTGTTTTTTAAAAACAATCACTTTGGCTGCTAGGAGGAGAGCAGATTGTAGTGAGGCAAGACAGTAAATCGGGAGACCAGTTGAAGGCTATTGTGGTAGCTTGGATAGAGACCATACACACTTGGCCCAGAGTAGTGCTTCTATACTTCAGAGGGCATCAGAATCCTCTGGAGGGTCCCAATCCCAGAGTTTCTGATTCTAAAAGGACTCCAAGATTTTTGCCTTTCTAACAAGCTCCAGGCGATGGTGATGCCGATGCTGCTGGTCTGCGAACCACACTCTGAGTAGCACTGGTCTAAACTGGAGACGGAAGATGTGGACAGGTTTCAATGTGTTTTGGAAGTAGAATCAAAAGGATTTACTGGGCCGGCCGTGTGGCGCGATGGTTAAGAACTGGCGTGGGACGCCAGAGGGCCCTGGTTCGGATCCCACATATGAGGGCCAGTGACACTGCCCTCCACAGCTAAGATGCTGAACAACAGCTCAACCTGGAGCTGGGTTGCCATGAGTTGCCGGCGACCGCGTAGGCTGCAGCCACTGTGGCAGTGGGTTGCCATGGGCTACCGTGTGTAGCCAGCAGCCAGCGGGAGCGGCCAGCAGCCGCAGTGAGCGGCCGTCCAGAAGCCGGCGACTGATCTGCCTCGCCCAGGAAGAGCGCAATGATGGTGCCAACTTGGGCCAGTGAAGCAGCGTCCTCCACAACTAGACTGAAGAAAAAAACGACAGCAACTTGTCTGTTCCCCTCCCCCCAATTCCCCAACACTGTTCCCATCCTCCCAATTCCCCAATAAAAATCTTAAAAAAAAAAAAAAGGATTTACTGATGGATTGCATTTGGGGGATAAGAAAAAGAGAAGAATCAAGGATGACTCTGGGGTTTTGATTAAGCAACTGTTACCGTCATAGACTGAGAGTAGAAAACAGAAGAAGGGGCAGATGGAAGGGAAGAAAATTGAGAGTTCTGTTTTGAGCATGTTAAGATTGAGAGGCCTGTGAGACATCCGCATGGAAATGTCAATCACAAGATGAGGAGTCCTGGTGTTGGAGTGAGAGGTCAGGACTGGGGAGACCTCACCATGGAGGTGTGGACAAAAAAGGGCTCTGTGGAAAGTAACCCCACAGGGTGATCTGATCGAAAATTCCTAGCTGGGCAGGTCATGGTGAGTAGTTATGCCCCAGGCCTATGACATATTTAGCGAAAGGTTTTAAGCCAGCCCTATCCATTGTTTACATGCATTTAGGTTAGCACAGCTTTTAACTAGCACAAATAATACTCCTAGAAGGTGTAACTACCCTCAAGAGAGTACATAATCTTAACGATCCTATAATCCAATCCCCACCTTGCTTTCTCCCATCTTCATGTAATATTCCTTATTTTCCCTCCTTAATTTCAAATGCATAAAAGAAACTGAAAAACCGTTATTCTCCAGAGCACTTGAGAGCTTGCTTCCTGGCAATTGTCATCAGTTTTGGCTCAAATAAACTTATACAAATTCTACAGGTTTGGACATTTCTTATGTAACAGAGATGAGATTTAAAGTGATGGGACTGGATGAAATGGCCCATGGAGAAAGTGTAGTTAGGGAAGAAAAGAGCATGGGACAGAGCTCTGGGCACCCAACATCTCGAGGTCAGGAAGAGCAGGGTCATCAGTGGGCAGGAGGACAACCGGGAACTTAATGTCATTAATACCAGGAAGGAGGGAATGGTCGGCAATTTGCCTGAAAGCAAGATGCCCTGTGAGATACCCAGAGATCAGAGCAGGGCACCCTCCTGGAGAGGAAAAAAGAACCAGCAGAAGTTACTGAAGAACTGTGAGAATCCATAACTCATAACCTCAGCTGGTTGCTTCCTGTGTCATGATTAACCATCAACTCCAAACAGAAAGGCCCATCCATGCTTTTCTTTTGGGACAGGGAAGGTGGAAACCTCAGATACTACAGCTGACTCTCCAGCCAGCCTCAAGTCTGGGAGTGGTGGCAGCATTGGAGGAGGGAAAGAAACAGATTAAGTTCTGGGAATTGGGACTGGAAAGGGAAATATAGGTAGGAAGCTATCTTGGGATTCAGAAATGACCCTGGATGGCTTCTCAGATAGGAGGCCTGTGCCATTTTCGAAACTTTTCTTTCACCTCAAAGAAACATCTCCACTCCCATCCAAGAGTAATTCTTCACCCAGTGTTTGGGAGGCCTGGGCCGCCTGCCGAAGCTGAGCCTTGGCTCCACTGGCCGTCTCCTCCCTCGTCTGTATTTTTGATGGCTTCCTCCAGCCTGGCTCCTTCCCCTCAGACTACAATAACGCCACTCCAACCTAAAAGAAAGCTCTGTTCCTCCGCCCTTCCTCCCCTGCAGCCACTGCTTTCCTTGCTTTTACCCCAAATTTCCTACACTGATGCTCATGTTTCCTCACTTTCTTTCTCATCTGTACCTACTGGAATTTGGCTTCGGTCCCTGTCACTGTCTCCAAAGCCATGGCCGACTTCTAATTATCCAACACAGGGCATGCTCCTCCGGGCCCTCACCTCAGACCATC
Source organism: Hipposideros armiger (assembly GCF_001890085.2). NCBI lineage: Eukaryota > Metazoa > Chordata > Mammalia > Chiroptera > Hipposideridae > Hipposideros > Hipposideros armiger. Next base: position 152,030 of record NW_017732210.1, read on the forward strand.
TCTCTGCCGCATTTCATTCAATGGCCACCCACTCTTTTTAGAAACTCTTGCCTCCTTCTCTCACGGCCCTTACCATCCCACACAAATGCTTTCCTCTCCTCAGTGTGACCTCAGGGGTCCATGACCCTCTGAGTTCCATAACTGGTAGTGGTGTCTCCTTGTCTGCCTTCTTCTAGATGACCTAATCCATATCCTTCCACAACCACCTGGCTATGAACTGATGACTGATGACAACTTGTAGGTATTTGCAGCTGCCTATGTGACACGTCTATGTTTTGCAGGCATGTCAAAGTGTCCAAAACAAAATCTGGACCCACAGTTTTCACTTAATAAATGTATACAGATGCTCCTCAATTTATGGTTGGGTTACATCTCGATAAACACATCGTAAGCTGAAAATATTGTAAGTCGAAAATGCACTTAATACACCTAAGCTGCCGAACATCATAGTTTAGCTTAGCCTACCTTAATCATGTTCAGAGCACTTACATTAGCCTACGTTTGGGCAAAATCACCTAACACAAAACCTATTTTATATTAAAGTGCTGAATATCTCATGTAATTTATTATGCATATTTTTTTTGTACCCTCGTAAAGACAAACAAATGTGAGTTGAACCACCATAAGTAGGGACAGGCTATGTTAAGTACGTTTGTTGAATAAACTGCTTTCTGGGTGCCCACTCCTGCCTCCTACATAATAAAGATAAAGCAAACAACAATAAACAAAACACAAACACCTCTTCCCCTTCTGTCTGGGTTAATGGGATGACCTCACACCCTTCTCCCTCACTACATCTAATTGGTCACATGCGCTTGTTGATTCTATCTCTAAAATGGTTCTGGAATCTCCTCTTTTTTCCTCTCCATGCCTACTCTGCTGCTAGTCCCACTCTCCATCTGACTCGCTGATCTTAATTCAGTGGTTCTCAAATTTGGCCACACATTAAAATCACCAGGAAGATTTTTAAAATCCTGACTTCCAGCCTCACCCCAGACCAAGTAAAACAGAATATCCAGGGTGTAAGCTGGAGCACTGGTATTTCTAAAAAGCCTTACAGATGTTTATGAGGTGCAATCAGATTTGAGGATCATGGATGGTTTCCTTCTCCAGTATCCACTATTTCCCTCAAAAAAACCAAACCAAAACAAAACAAAAAAACAAAGGCAAATCTGATCTTAACACCATCTGCTTTATAACTTCAGATGACTCCGTATATCCTACAACACAATTCTTAACTTGGAATCCAGTGTCAGGGGTTCCATTAAATCATACACAAAATATTGTGTATAGGGAGAGGCTTTGTCCATTCTCAAAGAAGCCTGATTCAAAAGAGTAAAGAAAAGGGACCGGCCGAGTGGCTCAGTTGGTTAAGAGCTCGCTCAAGAGTTTGAGCTCTGAGCAACAGCGGTTCGAGTCCAGCCCAACAGCGGTTCAAGTCCAGCCCGAGCTGAGCAGCCGCTGAGCTGCCAACAGGTAGCAGGATGGCTCAGCTAAAAAAAAAAAAAAAAAGTAAAGAAATATTAGCCAGGTAGTAGTTAATAGTTATTCAACACTTACTGTATGCCAGGCACTGTGCTAAACACTTTACATACATTAGTTCATTAACATTCAAAGCTAACCCATGAGTATGAATATTACCCCCATTTTATAGATGATGGTAAAGTAACTTTCCCAAGTCAACAAGCTCTTGGAGTCTAGACTCACACCCAACCAGATCTACTCTTTACTAACTTCCTGGTTTGCAGGATGAATCCAAACCCATTAGCATAGCAAACAAGGCCCCCTACCATCTGCCTCCTCCCCCACCCCTGCTCTAGCCACACACATCTCTCCATTCCCTGAAGAAATCCTGTAATCCATGCCTCTGTCCCCCATACATGCTGTGACAGCTCCTACATGTGTCCTCCCTGCATTTCCCTTCCAGGCAGAATCCTACTTATACTTCAGGGCTCAGCACAAATGGGACGTCCCCTACAACCCCCTGAAACCTTCTCTCCCCCTCACACTTTCCCAGAAGACATTGATTATGGCACTTTTAGCATCTGATGATAGTGGTGCTCATGTCTCTCCCCAACAAGCAGAGTTCCTTGAGGGGAGTGACTGTGTCTTGTCCATCTGTGGCTCCCTAGCATCTTGCAGCACTCTGGCCCATAGGAAGGGCTCTATGAACATTTGTTGAAACTATTATACCATATATTGCTGTGTATAATGTGCACCCAAATTTGTGGTCCAAACTTTCAGGGAAAATAATTCTTTCATTTTAATTTTTTTATTCGAATTTCTATTTGTTCACATTTAGGTACTTGTTTTTTGTATTTAAAGGAATTTTAGCATTTATTTATTTATTTATTTATTTATTTTTAAGATTTTATTGGGGAATTGGGGGAAGGTGAACAGACAAGTTGCTGTCCTTTTGTTCTTCAGTCTAGTTGTGGAGGACGTCGCTTCACTGGACCATGTTGGTATTGTGATCATTGCGCTCTTCCCAGGTGAGGCAGATCCATTGCCAGGCATTGGACTGCTGCTCACGGTGGCTCTTGGCAGCTCACGCTGGCTGCCAGCCGCTCACTCTGGCTGCCGACCACTCACAGTAGCTCACAGCAGCCCACTGCAGCCCCACTACAGCCTACACACCCGTCGCCAGCGACTCACAGCAGCCCAGCTCCAGGTCGAGCTCCAGGCCCAGCACCATCTTAGTTGTAGAGGGCAGTGTCACTGGCCCTCATGTGGGATCCGAACCGGGGCCGTGCTGCTCAGAGCTGATGTCCCAAGCCAGCTCTTAACCAATGCGCCACTAGGCTGGCCCCTTAGCATTTATTTTTTAGCATATTATGGTACAAGAAATTTTATGTAACAAATAATTACACAAACAGATACAAGGTACAAGAAATTTTATGTACCGGTAACAAATTTATGATATTTACACATCAGAGAAGGCCAACAACTCTTCGTTGTTGCAAATTCATCGTAAGTTCAACAAAACCGATTACCATATTCCAGGGTATTATTTTGCATACAGATTTCGTTATTGATTTCTAGAGTTACACTTTTAACTCATAAGCATAAATAAAAGAATTAAAAACATGTATAAAGATATGAAATTAGTGCTACCCACGTACAATGCGCATCCTTATTTTTCCCTCACAAATTTGGGCAAAAAAGTGGGCATTATACATGGCAAAATACGGCAAGCGTGCTTTCTACTTACTAGGGAGTACCCAGATTCCAAAGTAGGGCGAGTAAGACTGTCTTCTGACAATGACATTTAGGATGTTCTTATGTTGTCAGGCTGTCCCTACCAACCTCATAGGGTTGTTAAGATTCAATTAAATAATTACATTAAAGGAATTTGTATTGTTAAACACACTATGAAAAAAAAAAGGCCTGATTATTAACTAGCTCTCTGCTCATGTCCAGTGGCTAACGGGCCATTCTGAATGTCAGGAAGTCAGGAAACGCAGACTGAACAGTCACCAGCTAGCTACATGCCTCAAAAATATGCCTGTCATCGCATTGGCATCTCCTGCCCAGAAACAATTTCCTCATTGCTGTGGCATTCTGCACAGCTGAAAGAGCCACGCCAGGAATGTTCAACTGAATTAATACTTAAAATTAGTTTTATAAAACATGTCTTAAGTGTCTTCAGAGGTTCAAACAAAATTGCTTTTACAGGGGTGAGAGAAAAGAGGCATCAGGAGTGCAGTTGTACACACATGGGCCGTTAAGAAGCTTCCTGAGTTTGATAATATCCTACTGAGCTAACCAAATAGAGCACTTGGGGATGAATGAGATAAAATTGGTCTTTTGATGAAAATGATCAAATTGTAGCAAATTCATGAAGTTTGATCCTAATTTTGACTGTTCTCATACTTTCTAAGTGCTCTTAAATGTTACCCGAGCTTGCCCCACTTGCTAATGAAAGATTGGGGAATTTCATATGTGAAGCGTGATTTCCAAGCCCAACCATACAATCTGGTGGCAGAGAAAATTATTTAACTGATGATGGCCTAATAGACTAAGCATCATAAAGTGTGAGGCTTTTGGCAACTTACCAACAAAAGAAGGAAGGAAGAAAGGGAGGGAGGAAGAAAAAGAAAAATGAAAGAAAAAATAAAACTAAAAATTGAAAGTCTATAAAGAGAGGATGACAGGAAACATTACCTGATTCCCCATCAATAAACATCTATATCTAAAAACTCTTTCACTGAAAGAGTTATAAGCTATAGTGTGTGTGTGTGTGTGTGTGTGTGTGTGTGCGTGTGCGCGCGTGCGTGTGTGTGTGTGTGTGTGTGTGTGTACACACGTGCACGCTTATGTGTATGTGCTCAAAGTATAATAAGAAAGTTTCAAACTGTAGGGAAGGATCAGAAAGAATTTAGCAGCTCCTGGTCTTATTTCTTTCTTCTTAAACCACAGTATGATAAATGTAGTAGTTTGGAGTCTGGCTTGGAAGTGAAACTGCTTGGTTTGAATCCTAGTTCCACTTTTGGCTGTGGTAGAGATCACTATTTGTTCTCCAGTATCTATTGTCCTTCTTCCCTGAATTGCAAATGGACATGTAGCCAGAATAAAGACTACATTTCCAAGCCTCCTTTGCAAATAGATGTGGCCATGTGACCACATTCTGGCCAATGGAATGCAAACACAACTTCCAGGTCATGCACTTAAAGTGGTGACTAGGTTCTCCATTTCCTTTCTTTCTCTGTTGGAATGTAGAGGTGACATTGCTCCATCTTTGACAAGGTGGAAGAGGGTGGCCTCTAGGGAAGGCAGAGCAACATGAAAGAAGCAGTCTTAGCCTCTAACAAAGTGGAGCTGCCTTATCAGCCCTGGACTGCACTTGATGAGACGGACATGACAGAAAATTACTATCTTCTCTAAGACATTGTTACTTTGGGCCTTGTTAGTAGTCAAATTGATATCGATCCACTGAAAAATGATATTGACTAGGTGTTTCGTCACCAAAAAGGATTTATTTGGGAAAAAGGAAGGGTTGCAACCCAGTGCGTGCAGACAGAGCAAGCCACATACACACTCTGGCCTGCCTGCCAAGGTGGAAGGGTATTTATTTATAGAAGGGAAAGGGAAATTAGAACCATAGAGCTTTGTTATAAACATAGGGTTCTTCTTGGTAGGGTTCTTGCATGTACGGTCCTTGTGACTATGTAGAGTGTGAGAACTTCTACGAGCCCTAGGTCCTCCCATAGACCTTCCCAACTGATTATGTTTGCTTAAAGTTCCAGTTAGTCTTTATCATATCATAACAGAGTAACTGTGATTAAAAACAAATTACTGGGGCAGCCGGTTAGCTCAGTTGGTTAGAGCGCCATGCTCATAACACCAAGGTTGCTGGTTCGATCCTGTGTGGGCACTGAGCTTCACCCTCCACAACTAGATTGAAACAACTACCTGACTTGGAGCTGATGAGTCCTGGAAAAACACACTGTTCCCCAATTAAAAAAAAAAATCAAGTTATTTAACCTCTATGGGCCTCAGTTTTCTCATCTATAAAATGTGAAAAATACAAAACAATAACAACAACAACAATTATAACTTCCTCATAGGGATCGGGCATGTCAAATGATTAGATGAGTTTCTGGCACACAGTAAGTACTCATAAGTGTTAGCTATTATTATTAAAGTAAAATTATTGAGTACCAATTGTATGCATGGCATGATAGTAGCCTCTGGTTTTCTAAGTCCATCCTTTATTCAGCCATCCTTTTCTCATTGGCATTTGAATATCTTTTTTTAACTAGTAAACACCATTATAAATATGTTTGATGGATATCAACTTGTCTCCCCTGAGCAATGCATGGAGTGTGTTTTTAAACAGCTATCCTATATAGAATCCAGAATATGACTTTCATTATTTAAGAAAGTTCAGCAGATGCTTAAGATAATCATGAGAAGTGGTATAAACTTGAGAGAATTCAGTGATGGGCATCTTTGAAACTCCATTGAAATCAAGATTTATGTCTATATTCGGAAGCTGAGAGGTGACACAGATAAACTCATCATGCTCAGAATTGATTTCATCTCCCAAGCCCTTCCCAAACTCAATCCTCCCCCTTATTATCACAATCCACTTTACCCATTAAAAAGAACTGAGCCCCAACCATTGAAATCCAAACCTATCTGTGTCCCCAAGACCTTGGGGCTGAGCTACTTCTTGTGTGTACCATGAGGTGGTGCTCCTCCCAAAGGCACCCTTGTTTGCAACCTGCAAAGAACTTTCTGGAAGGAAACAGTGAGACCTAGAGCCTCTCCTTTTAATTTGAGAGTTATGTAACCTCCCTGCTGGAAACTCCAGGTGCAGACAGAGGTGGCCTGGGCCAAGGTTGGCTGGCAGGAAAGAACAGCAGGGCCCCTGAGGAGGCTCAGGGTTCGGAGTGGCCTTCTGTTCTGGGGAGCTGACTCTAGGAGCAGTGTCCATCCCAGAGCTGGTCCCCTGTAGTCCAGCCATCTGACCCCACTGGCGGACCTGGGGAAAATGGCCGCATGTGAACAGAAGTGTTAGTCACTGAGAATATGGCCCTCTTGGCTGTGGAACAGCCTCATCTAAGCATAACATAGGGCCTCTCTCTCCTCAGCCTCGAGGCCTGCGCGTTCCCCTGTGTTCAGGGGCTCACCTGGGCGGCTTGGTGCTGGCCAGCAGGTGTGCTCAGTTACTGCAGTAGGTCCAGGGATGGAAGGGGCCTCCTGAAGAGATCAGGCCTTGCCTCAGCTGGATGGCCTTCTGCTTGGGACCCTTACACCTTAAGGCACCGCAGAGAGAAGGGCTTCTCAGTAGATATAATGGTAACCAGGACTGACTTCACAGGACTGAATGAATGAGCTCCCTTTGGGTTTCCTAAACTTATCCTAAGAAGAACCCCCAAGAAGAAAATGAAATAAAAAAATTAAAAAAAAAGGAAGGGAAGAATTATCAACATATTTGCTTGAACATACATTTTAAAATATCTCTGGAAGGATACATAAGAAACTAGAAACGGTGGTTGCCCTCTATAGGTCAGGGTGGAAATTGGGTGGATGGGGGATGGTGAGAGGAACACTTTTCACTGTCTTCTTATACTTTTTAGATTTTGAAGCATCTGTAAAACTGACTCAAAAAGTAAAGTGGAATAAATTAAAATAATAGTAAAATAAAAGGCTATGTCTTCAGATAATTTGGGCTGGCTAAGCAAGGGTGCGCTCCGGAAGAAGAAGGAGAAGGGTCGCAGACACAGACCCCATTCACATTGCAAGGCTGGTGCTCCCACAGCTTCATCACAAGAAGAGGGGGTGGGAGCTGCCCTTCATGTCTGCAGGCTCGCTCCACCTCACTGTAAGTCCAAGATGAAAAGAAATGTGACCTACTTTTAGACCTTGATCTAGTACAAGACTTACAATTATTATCTTGTCTCTGCTGCCTCTGAAATCCCTCTTGAATCTGGGCTTTCTCCATCTCTCACCTTGATTACTCTGACAACCTTCCAACTAGCCTCCTTGTGCTAAGCTTCTAATTCCTCAAATCCATCCACTAAACTTTAAATTTCTTTTTGGAAATGAAAACCCACTGTGCCCCTCCAGGCTCCCTCATGCTTAAAATCCTTCTGCAGTTGCCCATTGAGCACATGATAACATCTAAACTCCTTCTCTCTGCTCCCAGGATATCGCCACTCCCCACCTTTGCTCTACCCACCCGGTGGCTGCTTGTGGTTTTCTGAATGGTCCATCCTGTCAGGCTTTGTAGCTTTGCATATGCTGTTTCTTCCCCCTGAAGTTCCTCTTTGTGTTTCGTCACCTGGAAAACTCCATTCTTCCCTCATGATTTGGCTCAAATGCCATCTTGTCTCTGTGACCCATGATGACCCCCCTTTTTGCCCCCCAACCCTGACCCCAGTCACCCCACAACACTTTGAACACATGCCTATTAACACTTTACTGCATCATTTCTACATTTTTATTAGACTCTCAGCCTCATGAAAGCTGGAGTTATGGCTTATTCATCTCTGTATTTCCAGCACACAGAAGAAACTTGGGTTATATAATAAATGGATGAACAGTTTGCTCTGAATTAAATCCTTAGGATTGGCCACGTAGAACAACTGCTAAGGTACCCTGAGGTTAAGCTTGCCTTCCCGAGTTCTGTAAACTTGGCTCTCTCCCTGTCTAAATAACGATGAAGTTTAAACACTCCGATTGGCTCTGTCCCTGCCTAAACAATGATTGGAGTTGAAACACCAGCCAGCAAAATCCTTAGCTCATTTTTTTTTTTTTTAATGCTTAAGTACTCGAAGGAGATGTGGCCTTATACCAAGGAGCACAGAGGGGTTTTATGTGCTATGTGAATGCTTTGAAAGTCAGGACATGTCACATTCCTTAGTAACAGCACAGTGATACTGTGGCAACAGGTAGGATCCAATAGCAACCATGTGTCGACAGAGTCACTTTGGGAGAACTCCAAGGAGTAGAGTAGTGGTGTTCTTAGTTCCAGCTCGGGGAGCCAAGTGTGATTTTTGTGCGGTACTCCTCTCTGTAGGGTAGTTGTGGTGAATGCTAATGAAATTATAAACTACTGAAAGACTAAAGCCCACAAAACTTTTTGCATAACTTTTTTTTTTGCCATTTCTTTGTGGTAAAATATACATTACAAAATGTATCATTTTAATCTCTTAAGGTATATAAATCAATGGCATTAAGTCCATTTACAATGTTGTGTAACTACTATCCATTTCTACAACGTTTTCATCATTGCAAACAGAAACTCTATGCCTACTAAACTTCCCATTTACCTCCTCCCTCCGGCTCCTGATAACCTCCGTTTTATTCTGTCTATGAATTTGCCTATTCTAGGTCCATAATACAAATGGAATCATATGATGTTTGTCCTTTGGTGTTTGGCTAATTTCACTTAGTATAATGTTTTCAAGGTTCATCCATGTTATGGAATGGATCAGGACTTCATTCCTTTTGATGGTTGGATAATATTCCATGGCATGGATAGACCACAATTTGACACCTATTCACTTTTTTGATAGCCATTTGGGTTGCTTCCACCTTTTGGCTGTTGTGAATAATGCTGCTATGAACAATGATGTACAAGAATCTGAGTCCTTGTTTTTAATTCTTTGGGATGTATACCTAGAAGTGGAATTGCTGTATCATATGATAATTCTATGTTTAATTTTTTGAGGGACTGCCAAGATGTTTTCCACAGCAGCTGCACCAGTTTATGTTCCCACCAGCAATGCACAAGGATTTCACTTTCTCTGTACCCTTGCCAACACTTGTTTTCTTGTTGTTTTGTTTTTTGTAATAGCCATCCTACTGGGTTTTGTAGTTTTGATTTGATTTCCCTAGCGACTAGTGATGTTGGGCATCTTTTCATGTGTTTGTTGACCGTTTGCATATCTTCTTTGAAGAAATGTCTATTCAAATCCTTTGCTCATTTTTTAAATCGAATTTCTTTTTTCTCATTGAGTTGTAGGAGTTCTTTCTATATTCTGTTTAACCCCTTATCAGATATACAACTGGCAAGTATCTTTTAAACTTCATCCAAAAGAAAGGAGTAATGTTATAATTAATAGCTGTCAAAGTGGTGATATCCAGCCTTTCAAATGCTAAAATGAAACCTATGTTGCCAGCTGGGAGACAAGCTTCCTTCCTGTCAGCACCTCAGAAATGGGGGCAAGTAACCAACAGCAACAGGTGGCAAGAATGAGAGCCCAGCAGGGTCGTGGGGGAGGGGAAGGACGACCAGAGCTAGAGTCTTGACTCAGGGACTTGAAGGGTCAAGGGAAAGACCCTGGGTTCTGCCTCTCAGTGGCCTCACTGCCATGGATGCTGACTGGGAATGCCCCTTCTGATTCTTCCTCCCAGTGCCCACCAGGAACATCACTTACTGAATTCACCACCTTGGGAGACATTGTGTCAACTCCTCCCCTCCCGACCCTGTTCCCCAACAGGGAGTCAAGCAGTTATTTTAGGCCAGGCTTTCTTTTTACTTTGTTTCTAGAGCCCCATTCATCGGAGGCTGACAATGGAGCTGGCAATAAAGTGGCTAAAAGTCCACAGGCTCTTCAAAATAGAGCTGAGGTGAAGAACACGGGCTCAGGAGTCAGTTGTCGCGCATGTTGGAGCTCAGTCTTTGGAGCCCCTGGCTGTGTCTGAATCCTGGATCCCCTGCTTATGAGCCCTGTGATCTTGGGAAACCACTTCTCTGTGCCTCATTGTTCTCATTTGCAAAAGGGAGATAATAATAGGATCCACATCAGAGGGCTGAGGTGAGGATTAAATGAGATGGTTCCTGGAATGTGCTTAGATCAGGGATGGCACTCTGTAAGGGCTTAATAAGCATTAGCTATTGTTGCCCTCACTCCCTGGAGGTTCCTCTGAAGCTGTGGAATTGGCCTGTTCCCTGTGAGAGGCCCCAAACATTGCTCCTCCTATGATTTTCTGCCATATGCCTTTCCCGGGTGGCTGACTGCATGTTCTACCAATAGGCAATGGTGCCAACAAAGTGCCCAGCACCTATAGTAGATAATATTAGAAATTGAATCATGGTGCAAAGCAAGAGGGTGTCCAGAGGAAGGTGGATCACTCAGAGCCACCCTGTGGAGAGCATCGACAACACTATGTGATGTTTTCCTTCACCACCTAAAATAGCATCACGCTCACCTGGGAACATGATATCATTTCAGTGTTGCAGCCAAGAGCCAGTTATGGCAGCAGCAACCCAATCATGGGTAGGTCTGGCATGCCTGGGAAGCAATGCTTGAATGAACACTCTGACTCACTCCAGAATCACTGTGGCAGGGCAGCTAAGGGCATGGGCTCTGCGGTCAGGCAGTCTAGATTTCTAAGCTGGCTATGCTACTTACTCATCAGCTGTGTAACACAGGGAAATGGCTTAACCTCTCTGGGCCCCAACTGTTATCACCTATACAGTGGACATACTAGTATTACCCACTTTCTACTGTTTTATGAGGATAAAAAGAGGCCATATGTGTACAGGATGTAGAACAGTGCCTGGCCATTTGGTATGCACTCTCAAAAAAAGTGTATGTAATGTTATGGATTCATCAACCACTAAAAACACAGTAATGGGAGAGAAAATGTAACAATCAAGGAGAGACAGATGGAGAGAGTGACCCCAGATCCATCCAGCAGTATGTCTGGCTGTGCAGGGAGAAGATAGCTTGGTGCCATGCTATGGTGTTGGCATTTAACAGGAGCGAGTCCTTCACTATCACACAGAGACACCTGTAGCCCCGTGGGGTGGGGGCAGGGAGCTGAGGTGAGGAAGGATAAAGAACCCTCACTGGGGCTCTTTTAGGGAGGTGCCCTGGGGAGGAGCACTCATCCCATTCAAAACACCCTGGAAAGAAGACCAATTTATATTTTCTCATGACGTAAGCAATATCAGGCGATTTATTTATTTATTTACTTACTTACTTACTTATTAGCCTTTAGCTTGTAGGTTACATTAAAATAAACCCCAAAACCCTTCCATAGGTCTCCACACCTCTGCAACTTGCAAACTGGGTTAGTATCAGGCAGGGTGGCCAATAGTGCTGCCTTTTTATGCTTCTGTCAAATAAACTCAAGAGTCTGAAAGCTTTAGCTAGAAATAAATGATAAAGATTTATGCAAGGGTCTTAGTGTTTCCACACTGGGAACACAACTAGGCAAGGACCCAGAAGTGTTCCAAAGAAGATAGAAAAGTTAATAGTTCTTGTAGTAAAAAGTACTCTCTTGAGAATTACCGGTCCTGTATTCTTAGCCCTAGGATTGGTCCAGGATGGTATCAGTCATATGTCACGTGGTCTGGACAACAGCTATCAGGTGGATGTTAGGTGGTCTGGATCGGTGAGTCCTTCAGGGGATGTAATCAGAGGGTTATCTGAAAGTCTGATCTACGAGGTTCAGATGTATATCTATGTAGGCACTAACGCAGGACTGGAAAGTTCAACAAGTTTAAGCTTTCCGGCCAGTAAGAACAAGAACAGAGTCTTTCCTCATGCCTCAGCCTTCATAATGTTAATAACTGTAGCAGCTTGGTTAAAGTGACTTCATTTTACATATTCCCTATCCTCACTCTTCTAAACAGACACGCAGGGTCTGCTGTTTGTGTTCCCGCTCAGTGTCCCAGAAACACCTCCACTCCCCCACCCCACGCCCCACACTGGGGTTTCCAGGAGGTGAAAGGCTGTTCTCAGGTTTCAAACCCTTTTGGTTTGGCATTTGGCAGTGGCTCCCTTCCTGGCTCAACTGGCATTTCCTGGCACCCACTCTTGTCTGCCTGAAGAAGCAGCAGTACAGCATGATGCTTAAAAGCGCAGAATCAGATGAGAGTTCAAACCTGTACTTACTGGCTGTGTGAGTTTAGGCAACTGAGTCTCTCTTTCAGAGCCTTAGTTTCCCCATCATCAAGAAGGGGAATCACCTGCCCTTTCCAGTGCTGTTGTGAGGCCTGCAGGAGATAAAGGAGCAGCGCTTAGCACATACCTAGCAGAGTGAGTGCTAGATAAATGCGAGCTATTATTAGCAGGCATCTGATAGCTCAGCTAGGCCCTGCAGCTGCTCTTTTGAATACCCATTCCTACTCCTTCCTTCCTCCCCAGTCACCAGGTTTGAGCAGTAGGATAATTAGTAATGTGTTTAAATTTGGGTGGGGCACAGGTATATTTAAACTTACAAACCAGTTTGGGACAAACTAGTTCATCTGCGCAGATTGTAGGGCACTGTTTGCTCGAGGCAACCAATTGTTGCTGTTTTGTGAAGCAATTTGAGTTGGCGGCATGATGGAGGCAAGAACTCTCATGGGAGACACACATGGGAAGGGGAACATCAGCCCCACTCTGTTCTCTGTGTTCCAGCTGGATGACTTGTGAGGGCTGGGGACAACTGAGCCAGAAGCAGGAGGTACTAGGATTTGTTGTTGGCACCAAGGAAACCAGACTCTAAACTGCTCACTCTTGCAAAACAAAACAAAACAAAACAAAACACACAACAGCAGCAAACACTGACCAGTATTAAGCAGAGTGTTGACCTCTGAAGCAAGCTCGCAGAACAGTTACTATAAGGAGGAGTGCGGTATTTGGTGACATTTTACAGGACTGGAATGAGCCCTACTTGTCTTCCAGTCAGAAACAAAACAAAGAGATCTTGGGTCCTCCAGCCCAATGGGACAGAGTCTTTGTATCTCTTAGAGATCAGCCTCTTTCCCTCTCTTCCAGCTAAGTTAAAATCAAATGGACACAAAAGAGTCAAAGGTGCCCATGCTTATCTCTTGGCTAAATCCAGGCTTTCCTTGCTGAAAGCAAGCTTTTAGAACAGGCCACTCTCCACCATTTTCAGGTGACCCAAAACATTCTCCTTGGAGTTCCCTGGGGCTGCTGACCTCCTAAAGGTCCTCTTTTGGGGACAAGCAAGTATTGAGTCCAAGCCTCCCAGCTTTATAAAAGCTTATGTAATGTGGTGTGTAGACTGCATCGCACTTTCTGTCTTGCATTTGGAATCCAAACTGGAGCTTTCTGCTGAATGGGAAGGGGACAGAGTGAAAGGGAATGGGGGAACTCAGAGAAAGCAAAATTCCCTGTGGCATTTCTAAGTGGGGCTATGATTATTCACACACAGATATATTATCTGCTCTAAAATCAAAATTTGTGGGGGGTATTTTGGTCCTGATTAACCTTCCCTGAACTACTCCTAAGAGAGTCCTTTGTATTGGTTTTCTTTCTTTCTTTCTTTCTTTCTTTCTTTCTTTCTTTCTTTCTTTCTTTCTTTCTTTCTTTCTTTCTTTCTTTCTTTCTTTCTTTCTTACTTTCCCTTTCCCTTCATCTTTCCTAGTTCCTTCTCCTTTGCTCCCCTCCATGGACATTTTTGGAGGAAGGCAAATTGGCTCTATCAGCCAATTGTAGAGCTCGAATATGGAAGTAAAGATGGCTGGACATGCAAACCGTGCCAACAGCTTCAAATCTCACAGACAGCCATGCCTCTGAACAGGCTGTCCCAGAAAAGCAAGAGAAGTCTTGAACCACTGGCTTCATGTCTTAATCCTCAAGCCCACCAACTCTCCCCAGGTCTCTTGGGGCTACCTCAACAGCCCACTTCACCCAGCCCTCTCTCAGTCCCTCCCACAGTCATCCAGCAGCACCTGGAGCGTCCTGGAATGTTGACATCAAGACCGAAGCAGTTAACCTCTCCCCTACTGCCACCCAAGATGCCGAAATGAAAGAAGTTTAAGGGGGAAAAGGTGGTGCCAGCCCCTGCTGTCGTGAAGACGCAGGAGGCCAAGAAGGTAGTAAATCCGTTTGAGTAAAGGCTTAAGAGTTTTGGCATTGGCCAGGACATCCAGCCCCAAAGGGACCTCACCCACTCTTTCAAATGACCCCAGTACATTTGGCTGCAGCGGCAAAGAGCTATGCTCTATAAGCGCCTGAAAATGCCTCCTGCCATTAACCAGCTCACCCAGGCCTTGGACCACCAGACAACTGCTCAACTGTCTGGGAAGAAGCAGAGATTGTTGGCTCGGGCTGAGAAAAATGCTGCCGGCAACGGGGATGTCCCCACCAAGAGGCCACCTGTCGTCGAGCTGGGGTTAATACTGTCACCTCTCTGGTAGAGCACAAGAAGACTCAGCTGGTAGTGACTGCACATGATGTGGATCCCGTGGAGCTGGTTGTCTTCCTGCCTGCCCTGTGCCATAAGATGGAGGTTCCCTACTGCATTATCAAGGGCAAGGCCAGGCTGGGGCGTCTAGTCCACAGGAAGACCTGTAGAGTCTCGCAGGTTAACTGGAGGACAAAGGAGCGCTGGCTAAGCTGGTGGAAGCTATCCAGACCAATTACACTGATGGATGTGCTGAGATCCCCGTCACTGGGGAGACATCATCCTAGGCTCCAAATCGGTGGCTCGCGTTGCCAGGCCAGAAAAGGCGAAGGCTGAAGAACTGGCCACCAAGCTGGGCTGACTGTACACTGTGGAGTTTTCTATACATAAAAGTAATAAAAATTCTCCTTCAGCCAGTGTCCATGAGGCATTTGGGGTTGAAGTTGATTTGCCTTAAAAACAAAACAAAACAAAAACAACGGGCTGAGTGGCTCAGTTGGTTAAAAGCACGTGCTCTGAGCAACAGGGTGGCCGGTTCAATTCCCACATGGGCCAGTGAGCTGCGCCCAAGCTGAGCTGCCGCTGAGCTGCCAACAGGAGGCAGGATGGCTCAGCTGGTGTGAGCACGTGCTCCTAACAACAAGGTTGCTGGTTCGACTCCCGCATGGGGTGGTGGGTTATGCCCACCCGCAACTAAGATTGAACATAGCACCTTGAGCTGAGGGCCCTGAGCTGCCAACAGGTGGCCAGATGGTGACTGGACTTGGAGCAGAGCTAGCTGCACCCTCCACAACTAAGACTGAAGGACAACAACTTGGCTGTTCCTCTTCCCCAATTCCTCAACACTGTTCCCCTTCCCCAGTTCCCCAATAAAATCTTAAAAAAATAAAAAATAAATAAAAAAGACTGGCGCAGTTAAAACACCGTGGGTAAGTGTAAGTATATAAGGTCCCTGGGCCTGCAGCTCCCTCATAACCAGGCAATACATATCTGAGCCCAAAAGGACGGGAAAAGGAATCAAAGGGAACTCCAGAGTCCCCGCTTCCGCAAACCCCTAGGTACCTTCTTTATGAGGCTGGGCTCCCTGCCTTTAGGGGAGGCTCCAAAATCCCCTTGGTACACAGGGAAGCAAGACCTGGAATGTCCCTGGGGCTTCCCTTGGGTCACTCAGTCTGTCTTGCCTCAGCTTTGGAACTGGAGGGGAGAGACCAGGACAGTGGAGAACCCCTTTCCCCATACCTGCCCCTGCCTGAAAAAAGCTTTCCTTCCTTTATATACAGGAGCCCTGGACATAAGTGATTTTAGTTTATCTGTTTTCTTTGTTTTTCTGTGTGTGCATGGGAGCCACAAACAAACAAATAAACAAACAAAAAAAAAACCCCAGGAGGGTTATTGTTGTTGCTATGGAGATTTGTTTGTTTGTTTTTACAGTTAAACAAAGGCACAGGAGAACTCGAAGCTTCACTCAGAGGACCGAACTTGAGCTTCAATCCTTGAAGGATTCCTAGAATACTGTTGAGGTGAGCAGACAACCCTCGTTTATCCCACAGGGCGTTTGACCTTTGCTGCCCTGCCCTTCCACACTTGCCAAACAGACGTGTCCTAACCCAGAGAGCTGAAAGTCTCGTGATGTTCAAGCAGAAAATTTTCTGAAGGAGGCTGAGAAGAAACAGAAAGGATAGCGAGGCTGCAGAGAGGCCATGATGACTCACACCAACAGTTCACACTGTTTTGCGTGCAGGCGCCATGTAAACTAATTATCCCACCTGAATATCACAGCAGCCTCCGAAGGAGGCGTTACATTGATGCCCATTTTACAATTCTCAGTTTCTAGAGTCACACAGCCAAGTTCAAATCCTGACTCCATCACTACCTGGCTGTGCGACCTTCAGCAAACTACCTCTCTTGTGCCTCGGTTTCCTCTGCTGTAATTTGGGGGAGATAACAGTACCTACAGTTGCTGTGAAAAGATAAGAAACACAACGTGCTCAGGGTAGTGCTGTGCACACACACACACACACACACACACACACAGTAAATTCCGTTTTATCATTGTGACCTTGTTTACCCAGCTGGGAGGCCACGCAGCCAGAATTAGAGCCACGTCTTCTGGCCACCAAGGCCTCTGGTTATGCAGGTGAGTCTAGGAAGCAAGAAGCCAGGAGCTGCAGACAAAGCTCTGGGGGCATGGCCTTGCTTCTTTTGCTTCAGGTGCCTCCTGGTCCTGTAGGCCTGGGCTTTCCTTTCACAGAAAGGCTGAGCTGCAGCTCAGACACCCTCTGACACCTCCATCAGCAGTGAACCACAGACAGACAGACAGACAGACAGACAGACAGACAAAACCTGTGAGCCCCCATCTGTCCCTGCAGTGGTCAGCTTGTGACACAAAACCCTGCTCTGAGAATCAATTCTGGGAGGACTTTGCTGTACCTTTCAGGCCTGGTGTCCTGCCAAGCACTGTGCTGGAGGCGGCGTCATTCGCCAGGCTTGGCCTCTCTGGCACCACTTGTTTCCATGAACAATTCAATGAGCTCTTTCTTCAGCCCAGTCATGCATCAGCAAGGCACGGCATCGGCTTGGCTCACCACCTCCAAGCTGTGGGATTGCTGTCCTCCAATCACCAGTCGGGATGGCAGGCCTCCCTGCCGGGGGCTGCTCTTTCCCGGGTACTCCCCTGGCTCCCCTCACCCTGGTAACCATTCCCAAGGGACTTCTGTGATTGTTGCTAAAGCAATGCCCCAGCCCCACGCTAACACACACACCCACTGCCAGGCAGGGCCTCCCTGAGCTCAGGGAAATAGACCCAGAATTCAAGCCCATGCCGCTGCTTAGTGGAGAAGCTCAAGGGACATCAAACAACTACGGACCCAAATCTCTTTCCCACTGATCAACTTTCCAACCAAAGATTCTCTTCATTACAGGCATTCATTTAGGTTATATTTAGCTTAAATCTGTTGTCCAGGCTGCCAGGATACACCTAGTTTACACCTGTTATCCTGACATAACTGTTAACAGGGTCCGTTTCCTTCTCAAAAGTGTCATGGTTTGGGCCTAAACTACCTGGTCCTCATTTTAGTACATTCTCTGTCTGGGAGGCTCCTGTGAAGATGCACATGGTCCCTGGGCACTCATTTGCTAGTCCAAGGTACAGAAAAGTACTTATGGGGACTTGGAGGAATTGCTCTAGGTTTGTTGATTTGGTGATGGGGGGAGAGGGGTGTCAGGGAGGGGTGAAGGAGGGGTGAGACTTCAGATCACATAGGCTGAAGAAAAGACCTGCAGCTTCTATCCTCACCTCCCCTGCCAACCTCGGCCTGGTCAGGTCAACTGCCATCTTCTGTGTTTTCTAACCTTCCCTGCCAGAGTCTCCACCAGATGGTAAGTTTCCTAAAGGCAAGGGCTGCACATGTTTTTCAGCTTTCTATCCCCAGTGTCTAATCCCATGTTTGTCACATAGTAAGCACTCATTAAAATTTTGCCCTGCATGAATAAATGAATCTGAAACTCATCTGTAAAAGGGAAAACCTAGCCTTTCAAGGTGATTGTGAGGCTTAGAAATATTTATATAAACTGTTTAGCACATGCCCGGAGAATTATGGACTTTCTTTAAATAATAACTTAGATGCTATGCTATTATTAGTCATGCAGTCAACCTCAAAGAGTCCCACTAAAACCAAGCTAGAAGACTGGAACTGCACCTCCCAGAGTGTTGCCATCTTACTGTGATGTACTTTTCCTTCTCTAGGCTGTCTCTCAAGCTCAATGTCAATTGTGTTCTGCTCCAGGGACTTGGTGGAAATACACAGGTGATTTGTTCCACAACTCACAGCAGTTCTTAGAATAAAAGGCAAATAAGTTGAACGGGTGTGGAGAAGCACTAGGTGTTTGGGAAGGGTCTATAACGTTGTTGGTTGCAGAAAGTGGGGGTGAGGTGAGGAGGGGGCAGAGCAAATATGAACACTGGGAAGGGTGTTCCAAGGGCACCTTCATCTGCTTTGCAGTACTGTGCAGGACCAAGATGAAGCCGCATTCCCTATTTTGTGCTCAGGAAGTCCTATGTGGTGTGGCATTATTACCCCATTTTCACTTGAGAACACTGAGGAGAGTGGTTAGATAACTTACCTAGGGCTCAACAGCAGTTGAGAAGCAGCACTGAGCACTGGAATTCTCCCAGGTCTGTCTGAGCCAGAGCTTACACACAATCTTCCCAGTTTGCTACCTTCCCCACAGTTGTCCTGGGGGAGGGAAAGAAGAAAGATCTGTGGCCAGGTAGCCCAATTTCCATTGAAAGATCTGTGGCCAGGTAGCCCAATTTCCATTTCCTAACCCAAGCTACTGGAGGTGTGACACCACAGGGCTCACCCTCCACCACAGGGCTTGGCACACAGTAGGCTCCCAGCAAACATCTAATGGAGCCAATGAGAACAGAGTTCAGGTAAGTTCTTGCCAGGCCATGGCAGTAGGACAGACAAATACCCAAAATGGAAGTATCATTTGGATCATTCCTAGATGCTCTTTGTTTACATCTTCCACAAGGATCTTGAATCAGGAACAGAGGAATGTAATTACATATTTTGCTTGGAAACCATACTTTTAATTTTATTAAATAGGAGAGATAAAATACGTGCCCATTAAATGCCTATAAAAATAACGTTGGCCTAAATCATGTATATATAATTTACAATTCATACTTCATGACTTTTCTTTCATTCTAAGACATTTTAAAATTAGAATTTATATGTTTAGTATTTTGGAGCTGGACAGTATCTTGACATTTATCTGATTAAACACCCATTTTTCAGATGCGAAAGTTGAGACACAGTACGTATCATGTGGATTGTCTAAGGCCAGGCTCCATCGAGCTAGTTAGATGGACAGGGCACGCCCTCTACACCAGAAGTTTTCAAATTGTGGAGTGTGAGCCATTAGTGGGTAGTAAAATCAATTTTATAAGTTACAACTAACTTCAATTTTTATTTTACTTCTTAAAAATATTTTTTAATAAAGTTAATTTTTTAGAGTAGTTTTAAGTTAGCGCAAACATTGCACAGAAGGTTCATTTGTTACAATTGAGGAACTGATGCTGATGCATGATTATTAACTGAAGCCCATAGTTGATGGTGAGGTTCACTCTTTATGTTGTACGTTCTATGGGTTTTGACAAATGCATATTATGTGTCATTACAGTATCATACAGAAGAGTCTCACTGACCCCAAAGTGCACTGTGCTCCCCCCTGTTATTCATCCCTCCCCCACAACTCCTAGACCTCTGGTTCAATTTTTTTATATTTAAGATAGAATTTTAAAAAAATCATAGCGCATGTCTCATAGCATAGGTATTATTTCATGCAATTTTTGTTTTAGATATATATGTAAATATATGAGTATTTAGATTAAAATGTAAAATATATTTCTTATTGTGGATCGGAGGGGAAAAAAAGCTTGAGAAGCACTGCTTTAAACTGTCCCTTTCTTTTTTTTTTTCTTTTTTTTTTTTTTTTTTAGCTGTCCTGCTACCTGTTGGCAGCTCAGTGGCTGCTCAGCTCGGGCCGGGACTTGAACCCCTGTTGCTCAGAGCTCAAACTCTTGAGCGAGCTCTTAACCAACTGAGCCACTCGGCCGGCCCTAAACTGTCCCTTTCTTAAAATTCTAGGGAGTAAATCCAGAAAATGAATACACAGATGGAACATTTCATATATGAAATCAAAACAAGAAGAAAAACATAACCAAGAGACATTAAGAAAATAAACAAGCATATAAAAATTCTCTGAAGAGGGAGTACAAGGAGGTCAGAAAACGTTTCCCAAAACTAGTTTTGATTTTAGTTTCCTTGTTGGGACAGCAAATCACTCAGATTCAAAGATTTTAATGTTCTCAGAGTACAAGATATGGAAAGTTTGGGGGGTGGGTAGAGGGAGCAAGGGTTTCATCCCTGCAAGTTGATTCTGTTCAAAGTTTCCAAAAATGTTATCTCTGGATGGTAATCAACAAAGAAAAATGTCTATTCAGAGGTGTTTTTTTGAGGTTTGGCTCTACAGCTTCACTTTTTGATCAGAAATATCACGGACTTAACAGGGATACTGTTGTATTTAACTTCATGTCATGCCAAATGTCTGAAGCTTTCTAAAGGATTCAAATTAATGCTCAAGTTAGATTCTTATATTTTTGTAAATATCCCTTCCATGTGTATTGATGCTTCATCTGTCCAGGGAAGATGTGGAATCCAGATACACCAGTATGTCTCTGAGAAATCTTGATTTCAACCTTTGAATTCATTGGCCCATCATGGGGCCTAACTAGGGTTTGAATCCCAGCTTTTAATCTGATCACTGTGTCGGCCTGAAAAGGGATTCTTTTTTAAGCATGATATACAAAAATTCCATGTTAAATGATGTGAAGATTATATTAGGAGCTTCTCCTGTATGACTAGCATGCTGGGCTAACCCCTTTGCATATGTTTAACCCTATCAACAATCCTATGACACAGAAATTATTGTATTCATCTAACAGTGGAATGACTTAAACTCAGAAAGCTTAAGGAGCATGGCCAACCTCACCCGGAAAGATAGTGGTTAGCTTGATTGAAACCCATGTCTGAAAGAGCACAGGCCTATTCTTCTGTGTGTCCCCAGGTCCTAACGTAGTGCTTGGTACATGCACAGTAGATGTTTCCTGAGGGAATGATTGATGGAAGAGCAAAGGATTAGCTAAGATAAGGATAAATAAGGTACTACTACTACTATACCTGTCATTCATTGAGCACTTAATTCATACCAGGCACTGTGTTTAAAGGCTTTACATGTTTTGTATATATAATGTACATAAAGAAATTAACACGAGGTATGGTATACAAGAAAGATGTCAGTGTTACTAACATTACTATATGTCACTATAATGGTAAGCTATCATCATTATAGCAAAAGAGCTTAACATTATAATCACTTCCAACCCACACATCCAGTGCTTCTCTCTGAGCTGTACTGAATAGGTCCAACTGAGGGTCAGCCCTTTCAGCAGTGTACCAGCCCCAGCCTGGTTTCTCCTTCCGTCTCTGTTTCACATGGGTGTAATTATGTCATGCTGTGTTGGTTGATCCCTAAATTACATAAGGAACCCCCAGTGTGCTTTTGGTGTGAGGGAGGAAGAGGGGGTTGTGTTCTTGTGCTCGCACCTAGTTTGAACAATATGTTCTTCTCTCTCAGGATGAATTGAGAAAGAAGCCATGTGGTCTGGTGGTGGCAATTGGGACGTAAGTGTGGTGACTCAGCAGTGCTCTACACAGAACAGTGCAGGACAGCTCTGAAGAGCAGGAATGACCAGCCTGCCCTGAGCTACGAGGGAGCTAGCTGTGAGCTCTGAGCAGAATCAGCCCAACAGGCAGCTCTGGCTGGGAGGAACAAGAGGGAGAAAGCTCTTGTGGTGTGACCTGGTCAAGCTGTGTCATTGGCCTTTGGGACACCATGAAGAAATTGTGGGGAACTGGACGATGTAGTGTCATCTAGTACTAAAAGTCCTTTGCGACCTGAGCGAGCATATTTTAAGATGGAGAAGTACCAGGTTGTTGCCCAGGGGTCTAGATAAGGTCTTGAGCCCACAACCTTGAAATTAAACTTCCAGATGGCAGCTGGAATCCTTCATAAAGTACAGGCCACAGGCAGAACTATTACGCATATTTTTAGAAACAGAGCACGTTATTACAACCATAGTTCTCTAATCTAATGGTCCAACTATTAAACTCAGTATCAACATATTTTGAAGCAGAATTCATATAAATATAATATGAGGTTTCCATTACCTTCCATTACCTTTGTGAATTACAAAGGTAATTCACAAATTACCTTTGGTGAAAGACTTGAAAGTCTTTCACCAAAAATTCTCATGAAAGAGATCCTAGAGTTTATTCAATCAACCAATCAATCAATCAATCTGAAAGTTATCACTCTTATAAAACATATTTATAGTCTCTGAAGTAGAGTTGATGGTGACTTTAGCAGATAAAAAAGTTAGAAGACTGGTGTTTGAGTCCGATTTTCACTAGTACTTAATTGTGAGATCTTGGGAAAGTTTGTAACAGGTGAATGAAAATTCTCTGCCTATATTCTAAGAACGTTTTAAAAATTCACATGCAATAATGTATGGAAAGTGACTAGTATGGGGTAAAGCACCATATGAAATTATGGCATTTTACCTATTAAAAAAAACGAGACATGGAGTGAACAAAAATTTTGCCCAAAGTCATAACCTGCCAGTAAGGGAGGGCCAAAGGTGAGATACAAATTCAGGTGACTGAACATGTTACAGGCTGGAGTTATTGATTCAGCAAAACAACTTCCTTTTTGCGGTCAAGCTGCACGTGACTGTAAGAAAGATGAGCCCACTGAGGTATAGAGGGGTACTCACTGGGAGTGTACAGGGGTCTCACAGGATTCAAGGACAGAAAACCAAGTGTTGCTGGGCCTCATTCTAATTGGCCAGAGGGCCGGTGGCCCTCAGGAACAGGGTGGCTCTTCCCTGTGTCTCTGTCTCTGCTTCGGAGCCAGCTCTAGCCTTTCCTTCATTTTTCATGCCTTCCTCTGCTCGTTCATTTTGCATGAGGCACAACATTGCTGTTCACCCAGGACCTACAGCATGACCTCTGAGCTCCAGCACCCACCCTCAGTTGGCAACACACACTGTCATTCTAGAGAGGAAGGAACTAGCCTGGCTCCTCTGAGAGTACTGGAGCCATACTAGTTATTTCTGAACAAACGATTGATTTCTCCTGGGCCAGCTGTGTGCTTACCCTTGGTCCAATTGGCTATGGGTGTCCCCACCCCCACCATCACCACCACCCATCCCTAGAAGTCACATTATCGCTATTACCTTGTGTAGCTATAGCTTCCAGAGAGCTGTGGGTGGCAAAGCTGCTAAATTGCCAGGCTGGATGTTACCACATAAACAAAGGAACTATAGGGAGGGTGTACTTGTAATGATTTTATGATGTATTTCAGTTCTGAAATGTAAGACCCAAATTTCCTGGTCAAAAAAACACACAAAACTATTCAATTTAATAAATATTGTGTTGGGTTCTGAAGACAGACACATATGTCCACAAGCTATGCCTATAAATAACTAATATAAAGACAGTCTGTGAAAATTTCCTAGTAACTTTTCTTAGAAAAGTTTAAAATTTTCCTGGTCTAATTTTTGTTTTCTTTTGCTGCTGTGCCTTTAGTCATATCCAAGAAATCATTCCCAAATCCAATGTCATGAGGTTTTCCCCTATTTTTTTGTATGAGTTTTATAGTTTTAGGTCTTAAATTTACATCTTTGATCCATTTGAGCTAATTTTTGTATATGGTGTAAAGTAAGGGTCCAACTTCATTGTTTTGCATGTGGATACACAGTTTTTCCCAGAATCATTTGTTGAAAAGACTGTCCGTTCCCCACTGAATGGTTCTGGTCCCCTTGTCAAAAATCATTTGACCATATATGTGAGGGTTTGTTTCTGGGCTTTCTATTTTATTCCATCTATCTATATGTCTATCATACACCAATACCACACTGTTTTGATTACTATGGCTTTGTAATAAGTTTTGAAATCAGGAACTGTGAGTCCTTCAACTTTGCTCTTTTTCAAGGTTGTTTCGGCTATTCAAGGTCCCTTTAGATTCCATATGAATTTTAGGGTGGGTTTTTCTATTTCTGAAAGAAAAAAAAGCTATCAATTACATTTGAATCTGTAGATTGCTTTGGGTAGTATTTACATGTCGCATCCCGCGCAGCAAGGGTGGTGGGGAGTGAGCGGGCAGCGCAGAGTTAAAGAAACACAAGAGCGAAGGATAGAGTTAAAGCGAGGCCAGGGGACTGCAGTCTCTCTGGGACTGAGCCCCGAATTGGGCCAACACATAGCTTTTATTAAGAAACTTCAAAGAAGTTAAACTTGTTTTTTCTAAAGTCCGTGTGATAAGTGCCTTATGGCTATTTTTCATCAACCAGCCCCATTGTATTCCAACACCTGCTGTGCCTTCATACTCCGACACACACACACACACACACACACACACACACACACACACACACCCCAGGATGGTGCAGCTGTACCACGACCATGAAAATAAAGGAGATAACCGACATCATTCCATCGGGTCTCAGTGTTCAGAGACACTCCCTTGAGGAAGCTTTACCGATATCATTGTACCAGGTCTCAGCATTCCGAGACACTTGCTCGTGACTTCATTAGGTCAGGGGTTGGTGTGTGTGTGTGTGTGTGTGTGTGTGTGTGTGTGTGTGGTGGGGGCAGTCGAGGAGGAAGCTGTAAGGCAACATTTACACAGCATTTTGAATGCACTAAATGCCATTGAATTGTACACTTTAAAAT
This sequence comes from Hipposideros armiger, assembly GCF_001890085.2. NCBI lineage: Eukaryota > Metazoa > Chordata > Mammalia > Chiroptera > Hipposideridae > Hipposideros > Hipposideros armiger. Next base: position 176,992 of record NW_017732210.1, read on the forward strand.
GGTTAATTGTGTGTTATGTGACTTTTAACTGGAAAAGCAAAAGATTGGGTGATTACACCTGAAGTGCAGATGTGGGGGCGGCATAACGCAGCTGGAAGGGGGAAGAGGTTGTGGCAATCAGAGGGCGGAATGTTGGACTTTAAGATCTCGAATACAGAATCGTTTAGGGCAGGCAAAGGAGTTGAACAGATTTAAAGGCTGGGAGGCTAAGGTACTCCAAGGTAATCCACAAAGTCACTAGCTTCACAAGGAGAGTCAACACTGCAGTTTCAGGGGGATACGTGCCCAGCTGGACGTGGCGGTCATCACTGGAGTGAGATGGAAATAGGGTTATAGGGAGATTTTATTATTATAGTACCTCTTTAAGGAGGAAGGATAATGAAAATTGTTTTAAAGTTGTAATACAGAAACTTTAATTTAGGAAGACAGTGTTCCAGGTGCCTCTTATTATCTCTCTTTTTAATCATTGTGAGAGTGGCAGATAGGCATTAGATGATACAAGCATGGATGGGGGTGGGCATGCCAGTTGGCTTAATCTCTGTATTTATTTTCAGTGTAACAGTCTGGCAATAGCATTGTGGAATTGGGAGAAGACCAACCCTGCCTCCTGACCCTGAAGTGTATGAGGGTTGGTGGAGTAATCACCCCTCAATTCAAGACTATGGCAAAGGAAGCCATGTTCCTGTAAGATAGCCAACTTTCTGTTAAGGCAGAGAGGAAGAGGTAGGCTGGGGGTGTAGAAGGGTTTGTTCACCATGAAATGGAGGCTGCCCAAACAACAGCAGCAAGGTATGAGAATGAAAGGAGTAGCAGGGAGAGGCACAGTGGGCTGGGACCAGTGTTCAGGATAAGATGGATGACTGAAGGCACTTAAATGTTATGTGCTTCTGCTTCTATAGTATAGGAATAGGGGGGTTCTGTGGGGGAATAGTTGCCCTAAGGGCACACAGAGACTTCTGATGTCAAATTTGGTAACCATGGAACAGGTCTTCTGGGATCTGAACAGGATGTTGGACTTGAGCTGGGATACTATGGATGGTAGAATTTGGGTAAACAAAACAACAGCAGACACTAGCATGGATAACTTGAGGGCCCTTGAGCAAACCAGACAGAGTGAAGTTGAAGGGTGGTGTCAGGAATTAGAAAGCTGACTCCCAAGGGTGGGGCTAAATTCTGGAGAGCCTTTTAAGCCAGCAGAGGAGTGAAGGCATGATTTGTAAGAACAGAGATTCATTATAAATTTTTACTAATGGAGGGACATATGAAAACAGCATTTAAGGAAGATTAGTGTGAGAAATATCCACGCAAAGTGGATTGGGCAGAAAAAATTAGACTATCTGCAACTACCCAAACATCATGTGGTATAGGATTGGACTAGTGAGGAGAAGAAAAAGATAATTTCAAAATAAAACAAAGCAGAATTTGTTTTATACATAAGAAAGGTGAAGAAAAAAAGGAGTGAAAATTTTTCAAAATTTTAAATCTGGCTGAGGAGTTATATCACAAACATGTGCAGAGCACCTGAAAAAAGAGGAAGGAGTGGACAATGATGAATTTAGTTTAGGATCTAGATTCCTTTGCAAGTTATAGCTAAATGATCTTTTGCATCTGACCATTTGAACAACTATCAGTTTACACATGAAGAAATCTTGAGTTTGAGATGACACAGATCATCCTAGTGGAGATGTCCTAGAGGCAGTTGGCCTTTCATTGCTGGACTTTAATAACAGAACAACACTAGTGATACCAATTTTGGAGTCATAGTAATAGCCTTGTCTAACAATTATGTAAGAATGGATGAACTATCCAAGAGAGAGGGAACAGAGCAAGAAGGGAAGACTAAAGACATGGAGGAGACAGAAGGGAATTGAATCACGAGGCAGAAAAGAGATCGGAACTTTGGTTTTGCTACTCGTATTTGCTAGCTATATGAACTTGACAATTTATTGACCTTTCCTGGGTCTCAGGCTGCAGTCATATCAAGGTTTGATAGGAGGGTAGGGGAGCTTGGTGGGGTGAAGAGTATCTGTTTCCAAGCGCATTCTCATGGCCTCTGGTCCTTGCTGGCTGTTTGCTGGAGACATCAGTACCTTCTCATGTGGGACTCTCTGTAAGGTCACTCACGTGGCAGTTGGCTTCTCTCAGAGAGTGAAAGAATGAGTGCACTTAAGATGAAGCCCCAGTCTTCTTATAACCTAATCTCCAAAGTAACATCTCATCACTTTTGCCAAGTTCTATTCATTAAAAACAAGTCAGTAAGTACAGCTCACATTCATGGGGAAAGGATTATGCAAGGGTGTGAATACCATGAAGCAGGGCTATTGGGGGCTATTTAAGGGGCTACCTGCCACAATATCTAACAAGTATAGTCTTAGACACTCGTTTCTTTATTTTTGTAGGTAATTCACCTAAATTGGGCAATTAAATAATATTGAATCCAATGAGCTGGACACAAGCACAGTGGGGGCACAAAGAAGGCAAAAACCAATTTTACCTAGAGGGAAAAGTCATAAAAATTATGCTTGCATTGATTTTCAAAGAATAAACATGAATTCAGCAGGAGACAAGATGGCCAAGTTAAAAGTTTATTCAATGATTATAATTTGGATTGAGGAATTCTTATGTACTGATTTTAAAGCTGAGTAGAAATATGGCAGGCATCAAGAAAATATTTTATAATTTGAAAATCTCCAGTCTTATTAAAGTGTAAAATAGTGAGCGATTCATAGGATTTTATTTGATTTCAAATATCTCCTTAGAAATCCTAATAGTTTAACTCAGTCTACCAGATCTTGATAGCCATGTTACTAAATTAGCACTCCTCAATTTCGTCTGATTTCTAAAAGTAATTTATGAGCCCACTGATCAACTAAAAACTCACGTAAAATAGAATTCTTTGGGCCAGCTGAGTGGCCCGTTGGTTCAGAGCTGGCTTGGGATGCCAGAGGGCCCCGGTTCGGATCCCACATGTGAGGGCTAGTGACGCTGCCCTCTACAGCTAAGATGCTGAACAACAGCTCAACCTGGAGCTGGGCTGCTATGGGTCGCCGGTGACGGTGTGGGCTGCAGTCCCCTGCTGCAGTGGGCTGCCATAAGCTACCGTGTGTGGCCGGCAGCCAGCGTGAGCGGCCGGCAGCCGCGGTGAGCGGCTGTCCAGAGGCCGGCGACTGGTCTGCCTCACCCGGGAAGAGCGCAATGATGGTGCCGGCTTGGGCCAGTGAAGCAAGCAACCTCCACAACTAGACTGAAGAACAAAAAACAACAGCAACTTGTCTGTTCCCCTTCCCCTGATTCCCCAGCGCTGTTCCCCTCCCCCAAATCCCCAATAAAAAAAAATCTAAAAAAAAAAAAAAAAAGAATTCTTTAAGATTACAATTTAGAATGCACCTAGAAAAAACATAAAGGATAGTCTCTCATTTTTAAGGCTATTACTCTATTATGATACAGCCAAAAGTAAGTCTAGTTTGATTTTTCATTGTTAACTTGACTAAATCTCTGAGCTTTGTAGGCACCCATAGTTGCCCCACATTCTAGCACCTTCTTGCTTTCTTTGCCTATAGATTTGGTACTCTGGATATTTAGGATTAAGAGTATGACTGCATTTCAAATAAGCTGGTTTGGCAGTTTCCCAAAGTGACAAAAATGACAAAACATTTTAAGTAGGTTTTCTAAGGGCTTCTCTCCACATGACTAGGGCTGTCAATGTAGACTAGGTTGTCCCATATTCTTTTCTGCCAGTCTGGATTGCTCTCTGGGGCTGTCTGATCACCTCCCATCCCAAGCTAACCACTCTTTCCCAGATCTAAGCAACCAGAGGGCAGAACAAGCAGCAATGGGAGGCCCTAAGCAATGCCAACTCATAGTATTTGGAAGAATTATTGATTTTGATTTCCTGACCATTGTTCTCTATCAACTATAAGGTTTAGTTCATCACTTTATTGTGGTATTAGATACCAAATGTTGGATCCCAGTGTTTGATAGTCATGTAACTCTGCTGCCAGTGGGTACAGTGCCTGGGAAGCAGGAGGCATGCCCCAATACAGACCCTCTAAGTTAAATCATCTCCCATTCAAAGGCTGCTGCTGGAAGCTGGAAATTTGATGTAGCTATCAATATGTTGTTAAGCACCATTGTTTTTGAGTACAATGACTCAGACCTTTTTTAAGCATTCTTCATGTTATACTATTGCAATGTCCCTCATTTTCTATTCACTCACTTTCTTTGAATAGCAAACACTTTCTTGTTAATTAGGAACACAAATAAACATGAGAAATCCCAGTTTTTGTTTTGACTGTTCATTCCCACTTTTATGACAGCAATTTAAAATTGATTTTAAAAATGCTATTCATCACTCTCAATTTTTAATTTTTTGTTCCTACTGTAGGCTATTGATTTCCCTAGGAAAGAGGAGGAATCAATGAAATGGCCAATCACAGATAAAATGCACCCTAATTTTAGTTTGAAGAAGATGTATAAAGAAATAGAACTTCTTTATATGTTAGTATGCAATCATCATCTTAAAGTCAAAATAATGCTAACTTCTGCTGGTTTTTAAAAAATAATATACAATTAATAGAAATAAATACGTTTTACCTCTACATTGTGGTTAAGAAAAACAGTGTTTAAGACATCTCTCTGGTCTAACATCCTCCCAGGGCAGAAACCTCCTCTGTATCTCTGAGTAAATCTAGTGATGAGCGCCATGACACATCCCATGGCACTGTCAATTACTACATTGTCAGGAAGCAATTAGAGGTGTATGTGCAAGGCACTGTACTGAGTGTTTTATGAGAGTGAAAAAAAAATTAAAATCCTTGCCCTAAAGAAGCTTAATATCCTGTTCACAAAGTTCAGACAATAATTATAATAACATAAGAAATGAAAAGGGCCATAGACAGTCACAAACCAAACCTCATGGAGACTCGGGGCGAGAGATAGGCAGCATATCCAGCCTAAGGAGCCCACTGGTCCTAGCTTGGTAACCTGGACTGACACTGTAGTTCTCTCGCTTACCTGTACAACTTGACATGGTCTATAGACAAAAGTTGTCCAAAGAGGCAATATTGCTGAGCTATTTGAAGCTGAGTCGGGCGTCAGACATCTTTGGATATGAATCTGGACCTTCTCTTTTTATTTGGGAGACCTTGAGGAAGTTACTTAATTAACTTCACTCTACTTCCGTTTTCTCATTTGGAAAATGGGCATAGTAAGACCTACTTAACAAGCTTATTGGAGGATTTAAATAATAATATAAAGGGTCTAGCATAGTGCCTGGCACTTGGTGTGTAAAAAATAGTAGCTTCTGTTTTTACTTTTTAGAATTTTCCCTCCATCTTGTTCCTCAATCTATCTCTAGCATTGTTAACATTCCTAACTAATATGTTGTTTTCTAGACCTCCTCTTTTATGGCTATCCTCCAAGCTGTATAGTTTTCATTCTCCTGCACTATGTGCTACCTAGAACTTTACAATAAAACTTACCCCCAAAACAGAAAAGCTACATTTGGGTCTGACCAAAATTAAACCAAACAGCTACTTCCCCTTGGTACTTTTATTAATTATCACATTCAAGGCTTTTTGTTTGCTTGTTTTAAGTAATTCCATGCCTTTGTTGGTTCATGGCAAGCTTGTGGCCAACTACCTTCTCTAGGTACTACTTAGATGGTGAACAATCAGGCCTCTTCTGTCTTATACTTGTACAATTGATTTTTTGCACCTAAATGAAGATCTTTTCCTCTCTCTCTTGTAGGACTGCATTCTTGGTTGCAAGTGACAGAAAGTTAGCTGGAACAAACCTAGATAAGGAAGACAAATTTGTTGGTATAACTGAAGAGCAAGAAAAATGAAACTGGAATGGTGGCTCGTCCTTCTTCATGATGAGAGTTGGCTTCATTTCTCACCAATTTCTTCTGAGATCCTGGTTGTTGGCAGCTCCTGGCTCATATTGTCATAGAGCCATAGAAGAAATGATTACCTTGCCCAGTCCTCCTTTCCTCCAACCAAGGAAAGTATGATCTGAATCAAACATGTACCAGTCATTACTGAGCTGCCCCTGCCCGCAAGATAGGGTGAGAAGCCATCAACCCTTAGGCCGTTATGATAGCCTGGGGGGCCAGGGTTAAGAAGATGACAGTTCCCATCAGAACCCAGGGAATGACAGGGGAGAAGTCCTTCCAAAGGTACGAGGAATGCATTTTTTAAAAGAAATGGAGGTGACTTAGAATTTAGTGACTTAACCAAGTAGAGCCAAGACTAAATGAAGGCTTTTATTTTTGGTGGTGGGGGGAATCAAACCATATTATTGAGAGCTGTCAGGGGAGGGTTGAAGGGCAGGGAGGACAATGAGATTTGATGTCTTTGCCCAGCTGGGATCTCTCTGGCTTCACAGCCACTGAAAAAGCTCTAAATGAAGGTTTTTAAATGACACAAAAAGATTTTTGTGAAAGCAAGTAATTTATGTTTCTTCTCTCTATTTAGCTAAAGAAAGAACTAATCTTTTATTGTCTTTATTGCATGGACTTTTCTCCTTCCAGTTAAAATTAGATAAAGCAAATTCAGATTGATACAAATGTTTACAAGAGAACTTGTATTTAAAACTTCAAATTAGATGACAAAGTTATTTAAAACTTCTCATTAAATAAAATGTAGTCTGCAGTTGCTGTTATTAACAATCATTTAGGTGCTCTTGTAACAATACCTAGGTTAGGTTATTTATTAAAGATAGAGCAAACCATAATTCAAACTGGACGAGATTAGATTTCAGAGCTCCTCTTTCCTATGCCCTTAACCAAAAAGCTTAGTATACCTGCCAGGCAACTGTTTTGAGATAGAGAGATACAAATCTATCTTGCTATATATTACTCAATAAACAAAACCCTTGTTATCAGATAATGCCTGGCAGCAAAGTGAAAATGAAATTACTTTTCTAAGTATTTCCTAACTTCTAAGGATTAGATGAAGATATAAAGTCATGTATTGTGTCCATTCATTATTTTAGTCACGTAAATTACATTTAATTTGTAAAACTGGATTATTGCTTTGGCTTCTTATGTGGGTTTATAAAGCAGTCCTCTTATATGAGCAGTAATTTGTTATTTCTTAAAGTAATAAAAGACGTCAGTGTACTGCTTATGACTCGCTTATTATCACAGAAACCAACCAAGTCACTCGGGAGAGGTAAAATGCTGACCCATGTCTAATGACATATACAGACTCTGAAATTAGAAAAAAATTCTTTCTTTTCTCTCACACGTGGGTTTGAGGCTGGCTCTGTCACCCTTTGCTTGCCAGGCATACCATTCTATAGGTTAAATTATCCAGTGGAAAAAGATATGGGTGATCGACATGAGCAACTTCAAGCCAGTGCTGGGATACAGGGCACCTGGATTGGAATGCCATATAACCCTACTGACCTGGGCCCTAAATTCTGTGAGAATAAAAGTTAAAGATGACAATAAAAAGTCTCTTTCCAAATTAAGTGATTTTTCACCAGAGGTGAAAATCAACCTTAGTGATTACAAATCTAAAGGATTTTAACAACAGATACGCAACGAAAAAACATTTTATATCTATTACATTCAAAGAGAGAATGGTGTAATCTGAAGTTTGTACTCAGCAAAGTAATTTGGAGACACTTTACCCAATTGTATTAGTCAATAAAAGCCATAGCAAGAGATTCTTGATAGGCAAATTAACTTTTTAGGTTATCAGTGCACAAAAATGTGTTGGACGACTGAAATATGTTTTAAAATCTGAATGTTTTAACTATGCAAAACCTATATATTTTCGTTATCTACATAATACGGAGTACTCTAAGAATGCACCTCAGCAATAAAAATTCTTACTAAGCTCTCTTTAAACATTCCTATTAAACTGGGGTTTTTTACTCTCAATTATTATTGGACTTTTGACATTTGTCACATTTTTATATGCGACTATAAAATATTTTATTATAGGCTCATGATTTTAGGTTTACCTCTTGTTTTTGAATGATTTGTCTTTATCAACAATCTAATTCATTCAATCTCTTATATCTATTGGCACAAAAGTAAATGAGTTTGAATCAATGGACCAGGATGATCTAAGTGTGAATGGTTATATCATTTTATCTTAGGGCTCTCTATTTAATGATAATACTTTCTCTGGCACTACCTGTGTATTTGTGTATGAGTAACCCGACTTGGCAAAAAAATCAAAACCTCAAACCCCAAACACAATTAAATATGCTGTTCTCATTAGGAAGCTATCGTTCTGTTAAAGTTACGTACTATGCTGTCTATTTCTTTGCAGTACAGTTTTTAAGGTTCTATTGTCTTCATTAAAAGCTAGCATTATCTTTTAAATTTGAATACAGAAATACTAATCATGAGGGCACATAGTTTGGAATAATAAAAGTTGTTGAATTGCTTCGTGGTATAAATGATGTTGATTAGGCTCTAGTCCAGTACCTTCCACTTGAAAGAATGGTCAACATTCACTGACTTCACTTCAGCTGCTCCTCACTCAACCCTCTGTGCTTCCCACTCTACTGAAATTGTTCCGTTAAAGGTCACAGATAACTTCTTTTCAGGCCCTTTTCATTCTTTTCCCTGGATCACTACAATAGCTGTCCAAGTGTTCTCCCTGCCACACACTTATAGTCCTTTCTCTTCCCACCCCCATATTTACCCCTTTTCTAAAATTCAAATCACTCCCATGATTGAAACTTTTTCAGAATAAAAATCCGAACTTCTTAGCACGAGATTGGATTTACCAATGATTTGCCATTTGCCAAAATCAGAACCCCGTTTCCATCCTGTTTGAGGGGTATGACATCCTGATCACTTATTCCATATTGAATGGTTTGACATTGTACTACTCCCCTCCTATTTCTCCAGCTGGTCCTCTTGGTCTTCTCTGCCAGCCTCCCTTCTCTCTGGCATTTCTCTAGGTCCTGTGCTTATATCCCTTTTTTTGCTGTAGATTTCAACATTCCCTTAATTTTTATGTCTGTAGGAGAGGCTCCCAAATTCACAGCCAATAGGGCTCCAGATCTCCCTATTTCCAGGGGCCTTTGCACCATTTTTACAAGGGTATTTCATCAACAGCTCAAACTATACTCAAAGCAGGCTCATCTTCTTCCCTCCAAACGGGGTCCTTTCTATTTCTACCTGTTATGATTCCAGAATTCTCCCTGTTGATTAGCCTAATATACCCAAATCATTTGACACCTTCTCATCTCCCTTGACATTCAAGATTACCTCTTATCTTTCTATACCTTTTTCCTCCCATCCATTCTGAATTTCTTAGTACTCTTATCTGCTGTAAGAGTCTCTTTCACCATTCTCTCTTCCAAACTTCCCATTTCCAGTCCCACTGATGCCAGAGTAATCTTTTAAAAATATCTTTTCATATCATATCCCTGTTTAACTCTCCGTCGGGCGCAACTGATCTCACAGATTCATTGCACACAAATTTTCAAATATCTAACAGTGAACTTATCTTGACTCATCGCTTCCGTATCTTCCCCCTCTACTGTAACTTATCGCCAGTCGTGTTTGTGACTTAGTAAAGACGTATGTCATATTTGAAAATTTGCGTGCAATGAATCTGTGAGATCAGTTGCGCCCAATGGAGGGTTAAATGGTTCCAGAATAAAGTCTAAGCTCTGATCCTTTCTTGATCTCATCCTAACCCACCTTTTCAATCTCATTTGCAACCATGCCTCTATGTTGGAGCCAGAGAGCCCACTCACAGTTCTCAGAACTGGTTCATTTCTGTGCCTTCTCTCACCTGTTTCGCTTGCCTGGAATATCTGCTCTCAAAATAAGTTGTTTTCCCATGTCTGGAAAATCTGCTCTCAAAATCTATCTCTATCTTTTCCCAAAAGCCTTTCTTTCACTTACCTGCAATCATTTCCTCCTTCCACTAGCTAGGTTCTACGCAGCATTTAATCTATTTACCTGTCAACAATTTAGTTATTTTGTGTAGTTGTCTTATTTCCCCTGATACACTGTAAGCAAGATTTCAAGTGGTGTATTCATTTCTTGCCTTCCTCCCTCCACCAGGGGGTCTAGTAAAGCGCTGTGCTTATAAATGTTCTGAATCAAAAAGAATTTTTTAAATGAAAGAGAAAGCCAAGAGAGCAGAGTGAAATGTGGAAAAACAAAATAAGGAATAGAGTCCACAGCTTCTAATTTCTACCTAATTTATTTTCATCCAAGCGCCCACATTTCAGCATTGCTACCTTTCCACTCAGGAAGGCTCTCTTCTTTTTCACTTGATGATTTATTAACTAACCACAATGCTGCTCACGAAGTAAGTAAGCGGTGGGGAAGAACGAAAGAAAAAATAACAACTCAGGGTCTTAATCTCAAAGATCTTAATTTTGGAGGGGGGGGTGTCAATACAGATTTCATGTGTCGTTGAATCTGAGTTGCAAGGCGTTAGCAGGCGAGGACTCAGGGTTTCTAACCACTAGTGCAAAGACATTTTAAAAAGATGAGAATAAATTAAAAGCTATGTAGGTTGTCCTAGGTCCGCCAGGAAAAAAAAAAGTTTGTTATGGGGTAGTAACATTAAAATGACCACGAAAACGAGACGTGGGGGATTAAAGGAAGGTGCACTTGGAATGTCAGTAATCCGGAATGTCAGTAATCCCTTCCACAACACTGGTCCTTGAATAACAAGGGCTAAGTCTGATTGCACCAATCCCTTTTTAAATAAAGACATAAAAGCCACACTCCGTTAAAAAATTATTCCTACTGCACCATATTGCAACGTACCAGCACTGGGGACAATTTTACGCGGTCACGAGTTTCTGCAACTACCAGTGTGCGGACCGGTCCTAGCCATTAGGAACTCGCTTCCATAAAGGAGCGCCGCAGCCTGCGGGGGCTGGAGCTTCACCCAGGGAGGGCAGTCCCCTGGAGTAGGCCTAAAGCCCCCACAAAGCGGAACGCTCTCAAAGAGGCAAGCTCCGGAGGTGGCCCCCACAGGCTTCCCTTACACCCCCTCCGGGCAGTGCACGCGCCGCGCTGCCCCAGGCCCAGAACAGCGCTCCGCGCCGCGGGCGCCGGGAAGCCGGGCCCAGCTACCAAACCGCCTGGGCCAGCCGCGAGCGCCAGTGTAGGTACCCAAAGGGCGGAGGCTCGGGGCAAAGCGACGCTCCCGCCGAGCCACCTCCCTCAGCCCCGCCCGCCTACGTCTGCGCGGATGGCCCTCTGACAGCCGGGAAGCTGCGGACCCCGGAAGGACGGGAAACCGCCCGGCGGTCGGCACCTGCACCGCGGGGTCGCCCCGCCCCCTTTGGCTCTCTCCACGCCATCCCCCTTTCTCTTCCGTCCCCTCCCTTCTCCCCGGGAAGTAGTTCGGCTCCGCCCCGCTCGCGCGGCTGCCGGGCCGGCTGTGACGCCACCAAACCCCGCCCCCCTACTATAAACACTGGCGTCGCCGGCACCGCCTTCCCACACTCTCTGGCTCTTCGCTCGTTTGCAGTGTTTCCTTTTTTTCGCTTTCTCTGTCTCTTTTCTTCCTCTCTCGCTCGTCTGCTCTGCGGTGTGACGAGGCCGAATCCTCTCTCCACCCAGTCCTCGCCTTTCTTCTACCCGCGCTGTTCTATTTCTCTCCTTCGGCCGCCGCCGCCACTGCTGCACAGCTGGTGTCGGTGTCGCGCTTTTCCCCCCACGTCGTTCCTGCAGCTTATGGCCCAGGCCGCCTTGGGTATTTCTGCTCAAGGTAACCACATCCCTCTTTAAAAATTCCGCCGAAAAAGAGAAGACGCTTTACCCGACTCTTTGGGCCGTTATCTCACGTGAGTACCAACCCGAGGGGCGCGAGCGGGCCAGGGCGTGGGGCTGGCCTCGGGGGTCGGGCGGGTGCCTCCCGGTTGGGCCCCGCCACCTGGCCGGCGTCCCCGCGGCGCCCCGCGGCCGGCCGCCTCGAACATGGCGGACAGCGGTGTGTGCGGCGGCTGTCGGTTCTTCGGCGGCGGCGGCGGGCGCGTTTCGGGGCTCTCAGGCGCCCGCCGGATGCTCTGCGGCGCCCGAGCCGCCGGGGTTGGGGAGAGGGGGCGTGTGCGTGTGGGGGCGCGCGTGGGGGTCTCGCGGCCGGCGGCCGGCGTCGCCTCCGGCGGCGTGCGGCCTCCACCCCTCTCCCGTGGTGCATTGCTGTTTCCGGGGAGGGGGCCGGGCCGCAGCCCTGAGGGGCCTCAGTCCCGCAGCTCGGGCCCTGAGCGGCGCCGCACGTTGGCCTCCGGGAGCCCGGCGGGAGGCGCGACGGACTGCAACGGCCGGGGCCGTTATGAATGGAGCGGGGCGGGCCCGGCGCCAGCCTCCTGTGACAGCTGCGGGAGGAGAACGGGTTTTTAAGGGTGTGGGAAGCGCCCCCCCCACACACACTCTGGTGGAGGAAAGTTGACGCCACTCGGGGCCAGCCGGAGGGGAAGCCCCGGTGTCAGGTAGCGAGCGAGAGGCCTTTGGCCCTTTCTGGAAGCCTCGGGGCTGCTGCCCCGCCCCCTGCGGCGCTCCTGATTGGGTCAAGTTGCCTTCACTCACCACAGTCACCTCCTGGAGCCTGAGAATTAGTCACTATGGCTTCGTTTTTCCGTCCGCGCCACGATTCCTGGGCACAGAGAGGGAGAACGGTAGGCTTGGGTGGCTTATCAAGTACTGTCTTGACTGCCAACAGTTAATGGTGGTGACGTGTTTTAACCCTTACTCAATATATATATTCTGAGCTTATGTTTCATAAGCTAAACTGCTTGTTCGGAAACCTGAAACTGGATGCAGTTTACAGCCCCATGATACTTTCAGCAGATTCAACTGTATTTTGTGGCATCGTGGATACATTAAGGTGCCTTGTCCCGTCGTGGTTCCACCGTTGAGCTTCCAGCTTGGGTGGGAACCTGAGGACACTTAAGGGAGAGAGAATTGCTGTGTGATCAGGAAGCCTGGCAGACACGGCTGATTGTCGGGCAAAGCCCTAGTGATTCTTTAATTTCTTTTACAAATGTAGGAGTGCAGATGCTGATCATGAAGACAAATAAGCCCTGAGGAGTTTACATTTTGTGGGAAAGATAGGCTCCTAATGATTATAGGTGATACAGTAGGTGCAGTACTCAAGCAATCAGTGCCTTCCCTTGCCACCCAGGTTTAACTTAAAAATTTTCAAACATACAGAGAAGGGGAAAGAATTGTACCCTCACTTAGATTCAGTTCACATTTTGCTTTATTTGTCATCCCACTATCCATTTATCGGTCCGTCTTAATTTTTCTATTAAACAAGTTTAATACTGTTTTTATTCTTTAAAAAAACTGGTTAAAAATTCACATAACAGTAAAATGCATAAATCTTAAGTATACTATTTGATGGGTTTTTGCCGAAAATACAGCTATGTAATTTAAACCTATCAAGATGTGGAACATTGCCATCACCTCAAAGTTCTTTTGGCCCTTCAAACTCCATAGCCCTCTCACCACAGATGCAACTGTGTTCTGGTTTTGTTTTGTTTTCAATTTTATTGGAACAGTCATGGTCATTGGTTACACATTGCTTTCATGCTGCAGTGGCATAGTTGACTCTTAAGGAGGGCGCAGCTCACAGTGGCCCATGCGGAGATGGAACCAGCAACCTTGGTGTTATCAGCATGACATTCTAACCAACTGAGTTAAGCGGTCACCTCCTGATTTTTTTTTTTTAAACCATAGATTAGTTTGCCTGTTCTAGAACTTATGTATAAATGGAATTATACTGGATGTATTGGTTTGTGTGAAAGACTTTACCTTAGCATATTTTTAATCTTTATATGAATACTTTGTGTTTGTTTGTTTTTTTAATTGGGGAAGGGGGACATTGTGTTTTTCCAGGACCTGTCAACTCAAAGCCAAGTTGTTGTCCTTCAGTCTTAGTTGTGGAGGGCACAAGCTCAACTCTACGTCCAGTCGCAGCTTTCAATCTAGTTGTGGGGATGCGTAGTCCATCATCATGCGGGAGTCGAACCAGCAACCTTGTTGCACACTGAGCCATCCGGCTGCATCGGAGGCTCAGCTCAGGAGCAGCTCACTGGCCCATGTGGGAATCAAACCTGTGACCCTGTTGCTCAGAGCTCGTGCCCTTAACCAACTGAGTTACTTGGCCGGTCCCACTTTGCTTTTCTTAAAATATATTTTGGAACAATTTCAGATTTATAGAAAAGTTGCAAAGATAGTACAGGAGGTGCTGTATACTTTTCACCCAGTTTACCCACTTACTAGCATCTTACATTACCGTGGTACATTTGTCAACATTAAGAAACTGACTTTGATGGGCAGCCGGGTGGCTCAGTTGGTTGGAACTCGTGCTCTTAACAAGGTTGCTTGTTCAACTCCTGCTTGGGATGGTGGGCTGCACCCTCCACAAAGGTTGAAGGACAACAACTTGACTTGGAGCTGATGGGTCCTGGAAAAACACAATGTTCCCCTTCCCCACTTCCCTAACACTGTTCCCTTCCCCATCTCCCCAATAAAATCTTTTAAAAAAAAAAAGAAGAAGAAGAAGAAAAGAAAGAAGCTGACATAGATATATATTGTTATCCAGACTCCAGGCTATCTTTGAATTTCATCAGTTTTTAATGTCCTCTTTCTGTTCTAGTATCCAATCCAAAGTACCATGTTGCATTTACTTGTCATGTCTTCCCCAGACATCTCTGATCTGTGGCAGTTTCTTAGTCTTTCCTTGTTTTTTACATCTTTCACAGTCTAGAGAAGTGTTGGCCAGATGTCCAGTAGAATGTCCCCCAATTGGGGTGTATGTAATATTTTTCTCATTTTTAGACTGAGGTTTGCCGTGTTTGGAAAGAATGCTACAGAGCAACTTTAAAAGTCATTGTTACTAATCGCTATGCTGTACACCTTAATATAAAACAATGTTGAATGTCAACTGTAATTGAATTTTAAAAGGGCGGGAAAGGTGAAGGGGGGAGTAAGAGGTCCAAATTTCCAGATATAAAACAAATCACGGTGATGTAATATACAGCATAGGGAATATATTCAAAAATAT
The DNA here is from genome assembly GCF_001890085.2 of Hipposideros armiger. NCBI lineage: Eukaryota > Metazoa > Chordata > Mammalia > Chiroptera > Hipposideridae > Hipposideros > Hipposideros armiger. Next base: position 192,006 of record NW_017732210.1, read on the forward strand.
TGTTGCAGCGTGGTACAGTGTCAGATGGTTGCCAGATTTATCATGGTGATCACTTCTTTAGACACATAAATGTTGAATAACTATGGTACCCTTGAAACTAATATAATATTGTGTATTGGCTATATTTTTAATAAAAATCCTTTTAAAGAGTCATCGGGTAAAGGCAATGTGACTTATTCAGAGAAATAATAACTTGAGGATACTAGATTTTTGGGTAGTTACTGTCAAAATGATAGGAGAAGGTTCTTAGTATCTTACTGGCCTACCGCATCAAGTTGAGTTCTCCCTGTGCTATTCAACCAAAACGAAGAGACAGTCTCTTCAAACAGTTGTTGAGGAACTTGAATGCAATGTTGTACAAGATCCAATTGATTTACACACACCACTCAAAATGAGAATAATTTATCTTTTTCTGTAACTCCATTTCTTTACTTTTTCATTTAATCTATAAAAATGTGCCTTTGAAATTTTAGGGCCTTTATATTTCCTACATGTACCGTATTTCCCCATGTATAAGACGCACTCCTTTCCGGAAAATTTGGGGTCTAAAAACTGGGTGTGTCTTATACAGTGGTTGCAGGGGTTTTTTTACTTGCATTTCCCGCAAGTGATGAGGAGTTGTATGAATTTTATGATGAATAAAACTTGAGTTCAATAACTTTATGTAATACACTTTTTTCAAATTTCAGGCCCCAAAATTAAGGTGCGTCTCATACATGGGAGCGTCTTACACATGGGGAAATACAGTATCTTTTAGTTAGATGGAAATATTTTAGAGATAAACATTCTTCAATGTCTGAAGTTTAATGTCCTTAAACTTCACATCGCTGCTCTTGGGTTGCTTTAAGCAACAAAATAGCTGTGGATATATAGCAGTGAAAAGATGAAAGTGTCTTGCTCAGGATAATTATCCTATTCCTTACTATAATTGAGAAGAAACTTCTGTCTCTGTCTCCATCATGAGTCTTAATTTATTTTTAAAATCTTGGTGTGGGAAGAATCAGAACCTTTGTTTTGGGGAGTACTTTATTTGGATTCTAATGTAAGGTTGTAATCACTGTTAGATCTGGTATGGGTTCTTGCCTCATTATCCATAAGTGTCATTGCGAGTGAGTAAATTCCCCTAGTACATGGGTCGGCAAACTGCGGCTCTTTGGGTACGTACATGTGGTTCTGAAGTAAAATTGAAAACGAAAATAAAACTATCATAGTTTCATTTATAAAATTTTTAAAGGGTATTATTCACATAACAGTGATTTCATTTGTTCTGTGGCTCTCAAATAATTTTTAATTGTAGTGAGGGACAGGATTGGCTCTTCCATCTCAAAAGTTTGCTGATCCCTGCCCTAGTAGATTGAAGGAACATTTTACCTCCTGCAAGCATGGCATCCTGGTTGAGATGAGATAGGCTTTAGATATGCTTAGAATGCTTCTGAAATCTCTCAGATTCTTGCCCTTATAATTTCTAGTGTCATCATTTTTCTGGTTTCCTTCTTAACACCTCTTTTTTTAGCAAATGCTGTCAGGCTATATTACTTTAAAATAGCAACCACTGAATTATAAGTAGAAGTATGTATAGGTATAGCAGTTTTCCTTAGGTGATAAGTCCATCCTATCAAATCATAATAAGTAATAACCATTGCTAAAACTTAGCATTTTGTAGTGTGCCAATTACTTTCACATTCATATGTTGTTCCTAGTGCAGTAATGTAAGTATAGATAGGTTGGGTATGAAGAGGAGGTAAACCTTTAGAGGTCACTTGCCTAATGTATAAGGCAGCTCTCAAAAGTTAGTTCACATATATAATGTATTAGCTAAGTCAAAATCTTTTTATCTTTTTGGTATGTAGTAGGATTTTACACTTCAAGCAAAAAAGAACTTGGAATTTGGAGAGTAAACGAAGTATTCTGGGTAGTTCCAGACTATAGATGATGTTAGAACATTATATGTGTGAAGTCTTACATATACATCAGGTGGGCAGTGAGAGTACTGGAAATTTTAAAATTTTAGGCCACTTAGAAATTTGTGTTTTGGGAGACAAATAAAAAGCAAAAATGAAATTAGATGAAGGCTGGAAACTGAGTAGGTAGGTAAAGCAACTTGTAAGATGACATTGACATCAGGTGCTGTAAGTTTTGTTACTGTACAGCTTGGAAATGCTTACTGTTTACTGTAGCAGCTTGGTAAACCCTTTGAAAATATCCTTTTGGTGTAATGTAACTTTGATGAAACATTTTATTAAAACTCATTCTCACAGTTAATCTTTAAGTCAGTTTAACCTGCTTGAAGCGTTACCTAACTTTTTTTTTTTTTTAACATAGAACTGTATGCTACTACTTTTATTTCCTTCTTCAGGGCGAACTTTCTGACCAAGTATACAACTACCCAGAGGGCCTAGGAGAAGTGCTGTACAGAGAGCAGTTTGACTTCAACGCTGAGCCACCTTGGGAACCTAGCTGATGATAGGGGGGTTCCATCTCCTAACTTGTCCATGTAAGTATTTTTATATCTGTGGGGGGGGCCTTATAAAATTGAAGTAGAGGTCTTGTTGCTCAGTCTTTTTCAAAACTTGCAATCATGTCTTAAAGCTCATTGACCCTTAAAGCTCTTTAAAAGTTTTATTGGGTTGTTGGAAAAGTCATGACGTATTTTTTTTGGTTTTCATTGCAGAAATGTGTCATGACTTTTCCGACAACCCGATAAAATAGAGACTTGACAGTTACAGGCATACTGATTCAGTTATATGCATTGTTTACCAATGACTGGATTGGTCACTTAACATTTATTTTTAATACATAAGTATTATTATACTTAAGTATAGATTGTAGGCTGTGTTTTAGGAAGCCTCTAGGTTTTAACATAAATTGTAGAGAGGTTGTTTGCTTGTTTTTTTTGTTTGTTTTTAATTTCAGATGTGGGCAGTAGTGTATCACACATCATTTCAACCACTTCACTTAGTGTGGGTTCAAGTATTGAGTTGTCGGAAAAGTCATGTCGTATTTTTCTATGTTTTTCGTTGCAAAAATGCATCATGACTTTTCGGACAACCCAATATTTGGGCTTAATCAGAAAAAACAAATCAAAGACATTTTTAAATAGAACAAAAGATAGTACTCTCCATTCTCCTCACTGAAGCTCTGTCCCAAAGCATCAGGTATGAGAGGTGAATCTTCTTGTTTGTCTAGTTATGAGCATCTTGCCAAACAAAGTGATTTCTAGAGTTTATATTCTTTTTTCATAAAATGACTTTATATAATGCCTAGCTGGTAGGGGGAGAACTGGTTCTTTTTAGAGTACTTACTCAGAGATTATGTATGTCTCCCAACATGGTGCCTTGTGAATAGATTTTCAAGAATCATTTTTGACTATACTTGATTTTCTATGTATGGATTTAACTTTTGCATTAAATCTCTGCAAAAGTAATTTCACAGTAAATTATTGTTTGAATTTGAGCTGTTAGATTTGTGTGGTTCGTTTTTAAATTTTGTTATTGATTTCTTGTTACTGAAATTTGGGTTTTGGTATTGAGGTTTGGATGTTTTTAAGTTAGTCTGAGACTTGGAGAGAATAACAGTTGAAATTTTCAGGGAAGCTTATCAATTTAATGTTTCTTTAGTCTGATCTTGTTTAACAAATTTTATCAAAAGTGTTTGTCAAATTAGGTGGCATATGTTAACTTTTCAACACATTTGATGTTAACCTCAAATTACGATTTAAGACTCGGGTTTTTTTAAAGGCTAAAGAGAGGGAAAAAACAGTTTAAATAAAGAATAGGGATTTCTTGAACGTTTTACTGACTTAGAACCCTGACTGGAGAGTTTCCCGTACTGGCTTTCTCCTAGTTATGTGAATTTGAGTAAATTGCTTATTTTTTTAAATCACAGCTGTAAAATAAAGTTTAACTACAACAGTTCTTTTAGTCCTAAGCTGATAAAGTGATTTCTCTTTGAGTGTATTAACCACCCCTTGTTAATGTAGTGTGATCTTTGGAAAAGCATCATTAGCATCACCCAGAACAGAAATGCAGAATCTGGGCCTCAGCCAAACCTGAATCAGAAACTTCATTTTAACCAAGTGGCATGTGTGCATATTAAAGAGAAGTACTGTTGCCACCGTCTCAGTACCGTCAGTTATCTCTTAATTTTTGTTAATCATCTACTTCCAACATATTTGATGTTTTCCCCAAAGTTGGCTTGGAGACTTAAAACTTTCCTGGGATAGGGTCTAGTTGACATTGTAGTCAAAAATAGATTCTAAGATGGAAATTTAAGGGCTGGCTGAGTGGCTCGTTGGTTAAGAGTTGGCTTGGGAGCGTGAGCTCTGAGCAGCAGGGCCACTGGTTGAGATCCCACAAGGGCCAGTGACACTGCGCCCTCTACAGCTAAGATGGTGAACAACAGCTCGACCTGGAGCTGGGCTGCGTGAGTCTCCGGTGATGGCGGAGGCTGCAGAGGGCTGCCGTAAGCTACTGTGAGTAGCAGGCAGCCAGCGTGAGCAGCTACAGCTAGCATGAGCTTTTGTGAGCCGCCATCTAATGGCCGGCGAGTGACTGCCTCACCCGGGAAGAGCGCAATGATAATACCAACATGGGCTAGAGAAGCGACATCCTCCACAACTAGACTAAAGGACAAAAGGACAGCAACTTGTCTGTTCCCCTTCCTCGATTCCCCAACACTTTTCCCTCCCCCAATTCCCCAATAAAATCTTTAAAAAAAAAAAAAAGGAAATTTAAAAACAAGATTCATGTTTTTAGGATGACCGTATTAAAAGATAGGCTTCTTTTCATTCATGTCTCTTGCTGCTAATGGAAACTTAACATTGCATTATATTTAACATTTCTAGTGATGTTGCCTCTTAGATTGAGAAACTCTTATCAGTGAGATGATTAATAAATGATTCTGCCAAATCAGGGAAAAGTGGTCTTTATTTAGAATATTTAATAATAATGTAGAACTTTGAAAGTCCATAGTCTTGGCAGGGGGTGGATGGGCACAGATAGAATATGCAAAAGATATTATTTATTCTGCATATTTTGGCATCCAGAGTGACTGACTCATTTATTATGCCCAGGTACAATATATACTATGTTAAATGAAACGTTAGTACTTGACGCTGTTCCGTAAAGCAACAGGTCCACATGTGCCTTATTCACATAATTCCAAAATCCTAAAAATTAAGGAAAAAATATTTCATAGCTTCCTTGATATGACCTAAACTGATTTGGGAACAAACGTTTGACCTGAATCTGAGCTGATTTGAGGCTTGTTTTATCTTTATCCCATTTAGTACTAATATTCCTAAATTTTGCTGCAGAAATAATGTGATTACAGGGTGTTGACTCATAGCCTGGATGGTGTTACATAGTATATATGAAGTATATGTATTCTATACTACTGTTCTAAAATCTGAGAAATTTTAAATTTAGAAAAATACCTGACTCCAAATGTTTCTTGACTAGAACAAGTAAAAATGGCAGAGAAAATTCTACGTTCCAGAAATGTCCTTAGATATCAATAGCAGTTACATTGGACATTGAAATCCTGAGGTTAATTTTCTGTGGAACCAACAATATTGTTTGGAAAACTAGAAGTCATTAAAAGGACTTAACACACTGGCCTTTGTGGAAAATTCTTACATAGCATTGCAGAGCGCATGACTATATGAACTATTTAATACTCCGATAGGATTTTTGTGCAGATGATCTAATCTCTAGGACTTGGCTTCAGAGTTAGGTTTCTAAATCAGACAACCATCTAAATTTTGGGATAGTTTATTTCATTAAGTATCTGGAAACTTTGAAAGTTTCTTACATAATAAAATTTATTCTCTCAAAACTTTTCTTTAGAATATGTGTATAACGTAATACGTGACCTATAAAAATACCTTGACAAATATTTTAATGCCAATATCTCATTAATGAAGGACCTTTAATTGTGGAAAAGTTTTTATCATGTCTTTTAAAAAATTCCTAAGGGTTTTAGGCTGGAGTGGTTTTGTCAGTTGACTAGATTTTCAAGTTGTTTTAGTTACAGCTCTGATTATAATTAATAAATTAGCCTAGTGGAAAAAGTTTAAAGACCCCATTCCAGAAAACAATCTCGTTAAACCAACTGCTTCTATTAGCAGATCTGGTGATGAAGTTAGATTGAATTAATCATTAGCATGTAGCTTTTAATGTCATGTTGTGTGTAAGTATACAGAAGGGGATTCAATTAATTGATTTGTTTAAATGGACTCTTAAAATTTGCTTGAAAATTTTTTCCTGGTTGTCATCCGTTGACTGTATGTTGTTCATGTAGGACACTTTCTAAGAGCATCAGCATTTTTAATATCCATGTTCTTTCTCCTGGTTGTTAATATTTACATATGCTTTAATAGGACCTGCCTGACCTAAATGGTATTATTTTAACTAGGGAAACAATGTTCTTTATGAATTTACTGTTCTGTTTTGCTAGTAGGAAATTGTTAGTAGGAAAGGCAGGTTTTTAATTTATGGAGAAAAAAAATTTTAGTTTTGGTGATTTAAGATTTTGTGATACAAGCAAATTCAGCAGTACATTCCTTAATGGTTGTTGGTGCTCTTTGACCAAAAAGCTGAACAAGACTATCACTAAAATACACAGATTAGGGACCAGTTTTAAAGTATGGGTATCCCCTTGGCATGCATAGAATAGTATTTGATGGTGCCTCATTGCTTAAAAGTAGCAAAAATGTATTCACATGTACAAGCACAATGTGAATAATAGCATGTTAATGGATAAAACAGAATTTGGGGGACATGGTATTCTTTTTTTGGGCAAATTTAGACTCTTATCTGGGAGGGCCAAAAAGATTGGACAGCAGTATAGACCAGTTTTTAAAGGGGATAAAATAGGTCTTGCGTTTATTACAGGAAACGATTGAGTCTAGAGAATTAATAGTGACTGACAACCTGTGTGTTCATTACACTGTTTTCCTGTTCTTATTTCAGAGTTCTTGAGTTTGTGCTTCCCTCCCCGCCAAAAAAATAATTTTTGAGACACTTAATTCCAATTAGGAGTAAATGAGGTATTGTATAAACCATACCTTGTAAACTATAATATCTAGGTAAATATTAGGCTGCCATTCTAGGCTGGCCATTGTTAAGACAAGACTAAGGAGGCTGGTGCAAGTGAAGTGCTCTCATATACTGGTAAAGCCTAGGAAACATTTTTGTTTCCGTTCCAGGTTCATACATACACACTTAAGCAATTTGTCAAAAGCTAACTGGAGCAAAGGTTTAGCATTTTTTTTTCTCTAATCCAGATTTAGCCATCCTTCTCTTTAATCCAGTGAATAATGTGAAGAACATGGCATGAATAGAAAATATTTGTGCAGCATACTGAGTTTGTAAGAATTAGGCTGATGAAATTCAGCCTACCCAGGCCGCCATACCCAGCCACTATGAGGCCTTAAATGCCTCTAACTTAACTGACTTGGAGCAGGAGCCAATATAGCAAACTATTGGAATGCTCTGCTCTAAACTCTTTGCCTTTTCTTCGTTATGTAAGCACATGTTTCAAATATTTCTTCAGGACTTCTTGCTATAGAATTTTGTTACTTTTTGTTTCCTTAATATCTGGCTTTGTAGACTTGTGAATTGGTCTGTTACCTTGAGCAAAGGTAATTGGGGTGGGGGGAGGGTGGAATCTGTAATGTGTGTGGACCTGATCCTTGGTTTAAAAATTTCTTAAAAAAACAGGATCCTCTAGAACTTCTCTGTTCCGTACATACAGTAGCAACTAGCCAGATGCCTATTTACATTTTAAAAATTAAAACTGAAATGTAAAATTTAGTTCCTCAGTTGCATGAGCCACATTTTGAGTTCTTGGGAGCTATATGTGGCTTATGGCAATTGTTTTGGACAGTAATAAAGAAAATTTCAGTCATCAAAGTTCTGTTGGACAGCACACTCTAGGATAATTGTTTTAGTGAATGTGAGTAGTGTTGGCCATAATCTTAAAAACATCTATAAGAATCATAAGAATTACACATTCTCTTTGTTCTTCATAGATTTATCTAATAAAACAAGTATTCCTTAACTGTAGGGACTTTTCAGTTTTATATTCCAATTGAATAGTTGCCTAGCATGTTCTTAGGATACAGCTCTCCACTATGACTTTATGTGCTCATAAAGACTGAGATTAATATTACGTTTGTGTTGAATATATGACTTTAGATTTTTTCTTTGAACTATTTCTTGGTTCTTATATGATGCCCAGTTTATAAAGAGCTTCTAAATAAGCATAGTATTTTCTTAGCTCATCGTCTGGGTTCAACATGTCATGTTTGGCATGACCAAAAATAAGATTAGATATCCTAGTATGTTCAACATGAACACTATAACAAAACTCCAAATAAATAAGTAATCATCAAAATGAGCAGTATTTGCTATCTTATATTCATGAAGAGCTCCTTATAGGTGAATAAAAAAAGGCAAAAAAAATAAATAAGCAAAAGACAACAATTTTTCACTAACAACCTAGCAATTCTACTCTCAGGTATGTGGCCCTAGACTGTGGTGCCTGGACCGATGCTACTTAAACTGTCAGTCAGCAAGATAGATTCTTGTACCAAAATGTAAAGTAGCCCTTGTTTACATAAATAATTGCAAGAAATTATATCATAAATAATACAGGAAAAAAATGGGAAGTAACTCCAAGGTCCAGTTCAGATAAATAAAATAAATGTGATGTGTCTATATAGTAGAATACTAAACAGCAATGAAAATTAGTGGACTCTAGTCACATGTATCTGCGTGGATGAATTGAAATTAATGTTGAGCAAAAGAAGTCAGTTATGGTAGAAAACAGTTGTGATTCTATTTATAGTTTAAAACCAGTAAAGCCAATGTTTTAGGGACACAGAAGAATATAACTATTAAAAAGGGAATGATAGAAAAGTCTGAACATGCTTATTCTCGGGTAGATGCAACCACTGCCACCTGGAAAAATGTACAGGGTCTTCTAAGGTATTCGGTCTGTTTCTTAACTTGCTATTTGCTGCAATACTTGTATTGCACATGTGTAATGTATAAAAATAAGTTTTCCTCTTGGAGAGGCGACACCTGCTCTAAGGTAGTCAAAATAATAAGTGCATTTGTTTAAAGGGTTATTCCTTTTGCTGCATCAAGCAAATTAGAAATTAATATGGTTATGTATTTTCTGTTCATGTTGTATTATAATACATAGTCATCTTTAATGTCACATCTTAATTACCAGAAGGGATTTTTCTCCTCCAGAAAAAAAATTTAGTCCTCACATCAAATAGTGTTAAGACACATTTTTAAAGGGAGCCCAATCTGGTCAATTACACATGCCAGAAGTATACTGCAATGAAAATCCCATAGTTAATTTTCTCATTAAGGTGTATTTTAGAATTTATTGTGAGGTGTTTCATTGGGCAAATTTATACAGGCACTTCAAACTTAGCCTGTTGGGCTCTTCTTTCCCCTTTTATATACATCCTATTCATTCTTGTTCTCACCTGTCTTTCAAAATAATTCTTCAGCAGTCACTTTTAACGTTCTTCCTCTAGGGTTTCTCAGTTTTTTTCAAACTTCATCACCTGAAAAATAAGTTTAGAGGTGTTTATTGCCATTACTGACTTTTCTCTTACTGTCAATTGAAGTAAACCCCATCCTGATTATCCTCAGTGTAGGCTATTGTTATCCATCACTTATTTTGGGTTCAATATGGCAAAAGATTGGGACTTCTTACCTACCAGTTCCAGTGTGTAGCCTCCTAGAACAAATTTTTGTAGTGGTTTAAACCTGGCCTCAACATCAGTAGTGCCAAAGTCATCTTTTAGAAGCCTCTTTTAATAAATACATTTTTGCCCAGTTATTTCTAAAGGGGTTCTGTGTGGTAAGTAATATTTTTCTGTTGGAGGTAGAATGCAGAGGTGACTTTGATAGCATTGTGTCTATATTTTTAAAACTGAGATGAGTGCTAAGTCATCAAATGGTGGTGTAAAACAAAAAGGTAGAAATACCCTTAGGCTTCTTCAGAGCAATAGTAGTAGGATAAATTTCCAGATATCTCAAGTTCTCCTTTTTAATAAGTAAAAGTCCTTTTAGAAAAGTGGTTGGTGTATTAAGGTTGGGTTTCCTGCTTAGATGTCTCTGAAACAGTACTCTCAACCTTTCAGCTCTCCCTGTTCTACTTCCAGGGAGGTCTTCACTACAGAAATTCAAGACTCATATTCATCCAGCCTGGTGTCAAGTGGGCTGTTGCTGCCAGAATTATCTTGTGATTATTTGAGAGATGTATCAGTTTCTCCTGAAGTACAATCAACTATAGAAGCCTTTGTAGCAGGTGTGTAACAAGGCAAGTGCCCAGCTGCTGCGGCCATTACTTTTGGAGCTCTCTTCTCGATGAACATGAGGACTCAACAGCCTCATGAAAGGCTCCAGGGAAACCAGTGTGCGGTTCTTTGGAGCCTTTTATTTCTTTGGCAGCTCTTCATAAAAAATGTATTATCAAAAATACCAGTATGAAGGTGTAAATAAGGAATGTTAAAATTTTTTCCCAGCTGCAGTGTCTAAAAGGAAATTACTTATAAAAGTAGTAATATGATTACAGCAATTGTACTAGTGTAAAATAAGTTGAGCTTTCTTTCACCATATATATCTTGATCAGGTGTTTGGATGTGAAAATAGCTTAAAGGCTCATGTGAATAGAGAGTGCTTCCTAGTATCTATTGACAAAAATAAACTTCAGAACTATTATTAAAAATTTGCTTTTTAAGTTCTAAAGCATTTTGGAGAGAATGTAAGATTTACATAAGCTAGATTTTCTGCAATTTAAATAATTCAATGTCCATCAGCACCAGACTATGGTATGTAGTGGTCCATAATGCATTGGAGCCAGTAGATCAGTCCCGTTTCTGACTTAGCCATAAAAAGTGGTGCAGTGTCTGTTGGTAATTTTACCCAGGATTGGAGCATGGGGCAGTTTAGCATCACTACGTGGGTGTGAGTCTACGTTCTTGATGGAGAGGTTCCTGGAAATTCCCTGTGGTGTTTAAAATTGAGATGGAATAACTTGGCAGATCTGGCATACAGTTTAAACTGCTCACCCCCAACATGTGCACACTTTTCATTCTGGCTTCCTAGAAATTGTGTCACAGGTTTTAACATATCATTGCCACATAACTTTAAATGCCTCTTGAAAATATTTTAGCAAAGTATTTCTTTTTTTTTTTTAGATTTTTATTGGGGAATTGGGGGGATGGGAACAGCGCTGGGGAATTCGGGGAAGGGGAACAGACAAGTTG
>NW_017732210.1:204571-207991 GCF_001890085.2 Hipposideros armiger
GAGGGCAGTGTCACTGGCCTTCATATGTGGGATCCGAACCGGGGCCCTCTGGCGTCCCAAGCCAATTCTTAACCATCGCGCCACTCGGCCGGCCCTGTTTTGTTTTTAAGCTGAGCTATCCTGCCACCCATTGGCAGCTCAGCTTGGGCCGTGAATCGAACCGGTGACGCTGTTGCTCAAAGCTTGCACCCTTGAGCAAGCTCTTAACCAACTGAGCCATTCGGCTGGCTTGGACCATGTTTTTCAACACACTTCAAGGGAGTTTATTGCTGTTACCACCATTCCTAAGTTTAAAGAATTGTGAAGTCCTTCCTTGTCCACCTGTTTCTGAGCATCTACTCTGGGGTAGGAATTATGGGAATGTCAAAACTTTCAGGGAGCATCTAAGAAGATAAGCTGAGATAGAACTCACTTATTTCCACATTCACCGTCTGTTAAATATAGGCTTTATTAGTGTTGGTTTTCATCAACTTATTATAGTGCTCGGTATAAGGAAATCAAGTAATACTACATTACTATTATACATCTGTTTTAAATGGTTTAAGTGTGGTAGTCCATTAAACCTTTTTGTCATTTTCCTATTAGTCCTTTTGTGAATCAGCTAGGGATTGGTAAACTAACCCTATGGTTACTTCTGAATTGAGAGTTCCATTTCAATGATAGTAGTCACTCCACAAGCGCTGTATCTTTCTTTTAGAGCATGGAACGCTTTCTAATATTTTTTTTATTCATGTTGGTAGTACCATTATTTGTCAAATGTTTTAGTTTGACCCTCAGTTAATGTTTTAAAATTATTTCATTTCTACAAAAGTCAGAGTAGACAGAAAGCAGATCAACAGTTGCGTGAGGTGGAGTTGGGGATTTACTGCAAAAGGGACATGAGGGAACTTGATGGTATACACATTTGTCAAAATTGGATGCACATTATTGCATATAAACTGTTGATAAGGTGGATAAAAAAAGGAAAAAATAATTTCAATTTTGGGATTTACCTGAGAATTAGTCAAGATACAGAAGGAACAAGGTTAAACTGTAGAAAACAGTCATATGAAGAAAGGTTAAAAGGCTATGAATGAGTAGGTATGATAGTATGTTGTTATATATTTGATTAACTTAGTTTATTAACAATTATGGCAATTTATGTCTGAGAAATGGTTAATCGATAATGGGGAAGTTATAAAGCTCTATCAAAGAAACTGATAGTTGTGTTGGATTTCCAGAGAAGGATCCTGTGTTTTCTAGGGATATGGGATGCTGGGGACACAGGTTTTTCGTTTTATTGGAAATAATAATTTCATCAACATCTCTTAAAACAGCGGTTCTCAACCTTCCTAATGTCATGACCCTTTAATAGAGTTCCTCATGTTGTGGTGACTCCCAACCATAAAATTATTTTCATTGCTACTCTATAAATAACTGTAGTTTTGCTACTATTATGAATTGTAATGTAAATATCTTTTTGTTTTCCGATGGTCTTAGGCGACCCCTGTGAAAGGGTTGTTCGACCCCCAAAAGGGGTCGCAACCCACAGGTTGAGAACCACCGTCTTAAAAGTTACCATAATTAGCTCTGTGCCTCAGTGTATTCAACAGTAAAATGGGGCTACTACTTAACATAGTGGTTTTAAAGGTTAAAAGAATTAATATTGTATAGATGATATACTTAGAATAGTGCTTGGCACACTGCTATAAAAAATGTCTGTTAGATTTAAGCTCATTTAGCAGACAGTGAGAGTTGAACTCTTTAGATTATGTAGATTGAAAATACTGTAGTTAGCGGGGAAGTCTTTATCCCTGTGACCATACATTAGAACAAGCTTTCTGAAGAATGTGGGCATTCAGCAGGTACGCCTGGATGGAATGGGCCTGATGTTTTTATAAGTATTGAGGAATCTGATGTTAGAGGACAATTACCCTTTCTGTAAGCACTATAGCTATAGGAAATTGAGATTGATCTTGTCCTGACTTTAAAAGCTAGACTTCTTGAATTTAGCAGCAGTCAGTGGTCCATAATTGATAACCCAAGGTCCCCAAGTAAGTACTACATATATAGTAGGATATACTTAGGAGAGAGACATTAGGTTAAAGATCTTGATTAAATTGTTTTTCATCATCAATAGAATAAATGAGAGCTGTTTTGCCAGAAAGTTGTGATGCAACTTAACAGGAAGTTCCTACCATACTCTTTTTACAATTAAATATTTGCATTGCTTAAAATAAACATGTATCCTCAGGCCCAAAATGTCTACTTTCTAGGCACCAATTTACACCAGTCTTGGTTTACAAACTTGAGGGAATGTCCAGGCTACCACTTGATTACTGCATAAGTATTAAGTCCCATGATCTATGCTTAAGTTAACTCCTTTGGCAAAATAAAAATATCCTCAACTTTTCAGTTTCTACCATTTCATGAAGGAAGACTGATGAGCTAAACTGAATGTAATTGACTTTTTGGGAAAGAAGTTAGCATTTTAAAAGATAAGACAAAGTGTTTATATTTCATGAAATTTAACTAGTATTATGGCTTATTGATGAGTTTGGTGCAACCAAAAAGCTGACACTTTGGGAAACATTGAAATGGTGTATACTTTTAGGATGAGGGATATCACCCATGGTGAACACTAGTGTAGAGAACAGGGTTTGAGGGACGGAAAGAAGGCATCAAAGACACAGGAAAGGTTGTGCAAGTGTTAAGATAGGTTGCCGTTGTTAACTGTGGCAAGTAGAAATCAATGAGTAAGTATCCTGTCTGGAAGACTTAGTTTGTTTATGGACTTGATGTTAAAAGAAATTCTTGCCTAAAGAAACATAAAGACTAGTGAATTAAACAAAAAGGGGTAAACCTTCATGTCTGTCTGTGATGCTCCACAGGAGAATGGGAGATGTCGGTGAGGGAAAAGGGTTCTTTGATTGGAGAGGGGTTGGATTTAGTCAGATTCCTTTTAAAAAGCAGTTCTAGTAAATGGTTTAGGATGTACAGGTAACTAGCTTATACCTAGTATCAAATTACCACGGCATTTTTATGTTTATAGCAATTAATTTAATTTTAGCTCTATTCTGAGCCAACACTTAAATGTGTTGTTGGTTTTTTAAATTCATATGCTATACAATTTTTAACCACAACTTTTCAAGAAAGTTAAGATAGTTAACTTTAGAAAAATTGACCTGGGATCACCCAGCTATTAAATAATATATCAGGTTTTGACTTCTAGCTTAGTTAATGTTTTCACCAAATCACCCCACCTCATAAGAGACATAACACTGCTAACTTGACCTACATAGGCAATCTGTAACAAAGCAACAGATTGTCCCCTAAAGTCACTTTGCACCCCCACCTATTCCTATTAACTTTCATTTCTTGAATTTTTTTTTTTTTTTAAGATTTTATTGGGGAATTGGGGGAGGGGGAACAGACAAGTTG
>NW_017732210.1:208211-232425 GCF_001890085.2 Hipposideros armiger
GGCGACTCACGGCAGCCCAGCTCCAGGTCGAGCTGATGTTTGCCATCTTAGCTGTAGAGGGCAGTGTCACTGGCCCTCATGTGGGATCCAAACCGGGGCCCTGCTGCTCAGAGCTGGCGTCCCAAGCCAGTTCTTAACCAATGCGCCACTGGGCCGGCCCCATTTCTTGAATTTTATTTAGAAGACGTATATCTGCAGGTACCTGGTAATGTGCTGTTATGTGGCTGGCAGTGCACTGAAGTTTAGTATTTTCAGTTTTGGGGCTGCAGATACTTAATTTACTAGCTTTCTTAAAATGAGTAAAATTGTATGTGTTATGGAAGTGAGTAAATTTATGTATGTTACAGAAGGACCACAAAACAAGATGAATAATAATACTAGGTCTGCAACTCTGTAAGTAAGGGGACCATATTGACTTGCAATAAATTATGCACATGTATGATTATTTTCTGAAAATTATACATTGAGCTTTTAAAAAATATAAAATACACATTCACTCTAAAGTAGACACTAAAGGATATTAATGATCGAGAGTTCCTGAAAGGGTTGAGTGGTCACAGATTCCTCACTAAATGTAGGCACTTAGCACACTTTCATTGACAACTCACACATTAATTTTAACTACTGAAATAATACAGATTTTGAAATAACTTCTATTTTGACAGTTTGTTGCATATTCTAAGGACCCAGACATAAGGCTTGGTGGCCCGTCTCTTGTTTTTCCTGGTTTATGACTTTCGGCTTTGTGGAATACGGCTGAGATGAAAGGATTTATTGACGATGCAAACTACTTCATTGGCCTGTTGGATGAAGGAACAAACCTTGGAAATGTTATTGATAACTATGTTTATGAACATACCCTGGTAAGTGTGCCATCTCATATTTCTCAAATTTTTGAATTCCAAAACATCAGTGCTTTATTTCCAAGATGTTAATCTGATAAAAGTACTTTGTTCAGATGTTAACTTTTCCAGGTTATCTTCCTTCCTAGGTTATCTTAAACCAACAGTCCCCATCCCGCTTCAGTGGCAATGAGGTTTTCTTTCTAGCCCACATTTTTTTAAAATATGCTTCCTATAGCCCTTTCTCTGCCTTTTAGCACCTGGCTTTTGTGTGTTCTGTTTTCTTAATATGTTGTCAGCCATCCTCCACATCAATTCATGGCTGCTTATCATTTTCCTCAACTGTATGCTTTAGTAGATTTGAATTTGTATTTCAGATAATCTTGCTTATGTATGTTAACTGAGAATTTTATAATTTATACTGACTGCTTCCACTCTACTGCACCAAGTGTCACCTTCTCTAGAATCATATTCACTGCTATTTAAGATAATTTTTTTCATTTTGTACTTATTGAATTATTACTGTTTATTGCCTTACTGATTGGAGCTAATGCCCCAAATTTGTTGGATTGTTTTCATGTTAGTCTGGTATTCAGGAATAGGATACCCAAAAAAAATCTGTTCTCTTGACCTTTATAAATGTGCTCATCTATCTCCTCACACCCCAGCAAATTTCCTTTATTTCTGTCTTCTCCTGCTATCAATATTCTTGGGGGGGAAAAAACCTGACGCTTGTCATTACTGTTAAATCTGTGTCATAGCCAAGCCATTCTTCAGTTAATTTTCTCATGTCACTAAGAACCTCCTGGAAGTGTGCTCACCTTTCTATCTCTTAGTTACTTAACTTCCACAACATTTCTTCTTGAGTCAGTTATGACCTTTGCATACTCCTTTCATCCATTCTTGTCCTACAAACTAAATTATTACACCTTCAGTAGCATTTAGTGAGGGTTAGGCCTCAGCTCTGTTCTCTCCTAGCAGTCTTATCTAATGTATAGCTCAAGTGTGGTTACAACTGTATATCTTGGTGGTTTTTGTTTGCTTGTTTGTTTTTTTTAATCCCAGTTCTCTTGCTGGTACCTGTAATTGCCCTATTTTTACATTAAAGTAAAAATAAAATTTCTGTCTCCAGAACATTAGGAATAACATGCCTTGTAAAGATAGGGTAATTTCAGTACAACTGTCCTATATCTGCTACACATAACCTATAATTTCCAGTCATCTAACAGGGGTGCCAAAAATATATATACATATGACTAGTATTCATCTTTTGTTATTAGTATACAGTATTACAATTTTAATGCAATTTTTTTCCTTTCATAAAATGTATATACATTTTTTTGGCACCCTCTGTTTCCTGGTATGTTCCAGCAGTGTACATGTTCAAATAATGTGTTCAAAGAATAGGAGGCAGTGGAATTGTCTTCATGGCTTGTTAAGCAATATTTGGATGTTGTATATTGTAAAGAAGATTATTTTGTCTGCCAATCAACATTGAGTAATCGACATGTACAGTCATCTCTCTACTCCCGGAGTAGCCACAATTTGAATATCATTACAGGGCTGGCCGAGTGGCTCAGTTGGTTAAGAGCTTGCTCAAGAGTGCGGACTCTGAGCAACAGGGTCGCCGGTTCGGTTCTCATGTGGGCCAGTGAGCTGCGCCCGAGCTGAGCTGCCACTGAGCTGCCAACAGGTGGCAGGGTGGCTCAGCTGGTGAGAGCACGTGCTCCTAACAACAAGGTTGCCTGTTCGAGATGGTCGGCTATGCCCGCCCGCAACTAAAGACTGAACTCAGTGCAACTGGACTTGGAGCTGAGCTTGCTGCACCCTCCACAACTAAGATTGAAAGACAACTTAGTGGCTGATCCCCTTCCCCAATTCCCCAACACAGTGCCCCTCCCCCAATTCCCCAATAAAATGTTAAAAAAAAAAATCATTACAGATCTCTCCTACAGCCCTAATTAAAATCAATTTTCTTTTGAGGGAAGAATATTTTTACTAAGGTTTATTTGATATTTAGTATACCTTGTGTGTTTTTAAATTTAATTTTGCCATCTCTGTGCACAATTTTTGTTTCCTTAAAAATAGGTTCCCAGTATAGTTGCTCTCTTGTTTTACCATCTTGTCATTAGGTGTAACTTATAATGGAGATACATAGCTTGTTTTGTTTAGCATTCCTGATAATTCACTGTGTTAGGAAATTAGATCCTGAACTGCCAAGGTAGGCCTATTTCATACAGTAGCAGAAAGCACGGAAGGAAATATGTGCTCTCCTTCTCTTTACTCCCAAAAAATCAAATCGAAGCAATTCTGAAATAGAAAGTCACTATAATATTTTAAAATCAAAGTAAAGAATATTTATATGCCAGCGTAGCACAACAAAAAGTCAAGTTTAAAATGAACAGATTTAGATTTTCCTTGTCATCTGCTCAAACTCTAGCTTAATTACTCTTCACAAGCCTTAAATGTAGTAGTGTATATAAATGTAAGTTTTGGCTTATTTGTAGAGGTAAAAGGAAGTTCTTTCCTGCTTACTTGGTACTCTATTTTCAATAGTTCTGATTGTTTCTTTTTTTTTCATAACCATAATAAGACAGGGAAAAATGCATTTTTTGTGGGAGATCTTGGAAAGATTGTGAAGAAACACAGTCAGTGGCAGAACGTAGTGGCTCAGATAAAGCCATTCTACACGGTAAAGTGCAACTCCACTCCAGCTGTGCTTGAGATTTTGGCGGCTCTTGGAACTGGATTTGCTTGTTCCAGTAAAGTAAGTAGTTTTTGTTTTGGGGTTTTTTTGGTTTTTTTTACTATTTTGTCACTAAACTGCAACATTTTAAAATTCAGTTTAACTTTGGTTACCCACAGCAATAGAAAAATTGCAAGGAAATTTGACTTTTGGGTGGGTTTTTTAAAAAACTCTTTATTTACATTGGCAGCTTGATGGAAATTTATAAACTTTTTAAGTGTACCAGTGAAAGTTTCAGTGAGATGAGATGAGACTTTGAAAAGTTTTCTTTATCTTTAATCAAAAACCATTCTTAGACTAGAGTTAGCTAGACCAAGTTACTTCTGATGACAAGCAAAATAATCTAAACTATGAAATTTCTCTAATGGTAATTACACCCTTTTAAAGGTTTTTAACACAGAGTAGCGTAGTAAGCATTGTCCGAATATGAACTGTAATGTTATGTAATCCTAATTGGACCTCATACAATTTTAATTTAACCAAAATAAAAATATAAGGTAGTAATTGAATGAAAAGTAACCGAAATTTTGCCTATTAGATGACGCTGTTTAAAATCTATTTTTTTACAGACTGAAATGGCTTTAGTACAAGAATTGGGTGTATCTCCAGAAAACATTATTTTTATAAGTCCTTGCAAGCAAGTGTCTCAGATAAAGTATGCAGCAAAAGTTGGAGTGAACATGATGACATGTGATAGTGAAGTCGAACTGAAGAAAATTGCACGTAATCATGCAAATGCCAAGTAAGTATAAAACTAAGTACCTGGGGAAATTACCTTACTTTCTTAGGGTTTGGGTTTGTCTTTAGCCTGGGGAAAGGAGGCATTTATGTAGAGCAGTAATGTGTATTATTTTAATTTAAAGTTTCTATATGGAAAAAACTAACAGCATTTTATTGGCTGCCTACTTCTAACTTCATGTGGAGTTTGGGATAGGATAAGGGCAGTTCGGGATATGAATTTATAATCTCTTCAAGGAAGATGATGTGGTTGGTAAGATAATCAAATTGGGGCCATAGTTGTAATTTCTTAACCACATTAACCCTGCTAGATACTTGTTAGGAATAAAATGTATTTTGGTCAGCTTTTTTTCCGGGTTAGCTTAGTAATTTGAGGGGTTTCTTTAAGGCCCACACTTCTCTTTGAACAGGAAGTGTAAATTTTTACTTTATGCATCCCAAGATTTCTTAATTAAAAAGTTTACTTTTTAAAAGCAAAAAATTTTAAGGCAAAATTAATGTCATGAACTGGTATGTCAAGAGGACTTCAGAATATATTAAAAATATATTGTATTAGCACGACATTGCTTACTTTTTGAGTTACTGTAGATGATATATATTCCTGAAAATTATATCCTATCCATATTTTCCTTGTATATCTACAATTTTCTTAGTGACTTTAATAGTATTCTTAGGAAGGTATTCTGATAGGATTGACTACCCTGAAAACCTTTATTTTAGATAAAGGACTTTTTGGGAAAATTCTAGGGAAACACAAGGTGTGATCAATAAATACAGTGAGTGTTTAAATTTAAAAAGAAAATGTATTACACTACAAGACACACTGCCATTAATCCTCCCTCAAAATACTCCCCTTCGCTTCAAACACACTTATCCCATCATTCTTGCCACTTTCAGAAGCAGTTCTGGAAGTCCTCTTTTGTGTCTTTAGTTGTACTTTCATGGCTGCCTCGATGTCCTGAATTGATTCAAAACATTTACCTTTCATGTCATTTTGATTTGAGGGAAGAGCCAGAAGTCACACAGGGCCAGATCCGGTGAATAAGGTGGATGAGGACACACCGTAGTGTTTTTATTTGACAGAAACTGCCTTCCCAGAAGTGATGTGTGACATAGAGCCCTTCATTTGTGATTAAAATATACGGTGAATACTGCTGCTGAGTGCCATCCAATGGGAAGGCAGGGGTCTTCAATACAGAAAGTGGCACATTGAACCTTAGTAACAGTGTGTTACAAGTTGCAACTTGTTTGGTGGAGTCAGTCGCAGTCAGTCAGGTGTGAGAGAAGGTGTGTTTTAAAGTGTGCTGTAAATCATCCTCCATCATGACAACACTCTGTGTCACATCACTTCTGGTATACAGCTGTTTCTGTCAAAAACATTACTATGTAGCCTTACCCACCTATTCACTGATCTGGCACCATATGACTTCTGGCTCTTCACCAAAGTCAAAATGATTCAGGATATCGAGGCAGCCATGACAGCGCAACTAAAGACACAAAAGGACTTCCAGAACTGCTCAGGAAGTGGCAATAACGATGGGATAAGTATGTTCAAAGTCGGGCGGGGGGGTAATTTGAGGGGGATAATGGCAATGTGACTTTTGCTGAAATAAATTTTTTTTATTTAAACATTCACCATATTGTTTGATCACACCTCATACCTGTCTCTTAAAAAAATCTTCCTCTTTCATCTTCTGAAGATAAGCCCTGATTTGCAGTGTTGGCTGTGTTAAATTGTAAACTAAACGGTACATTCTTGATAAGAGTTGATTGGTACCATAGGTACAATAATTTTGTTTTTATCAGACTTGCTCCCTCTGATCATCAGTCATTCATTAGGACTTCCTTGGGAAAACTGTTTTACAAATAGCATTTGTATATTTACAGTTTTTAGTGGTTTGTAATTACTTGATGACCTGACAGCCTTGATCATTTTGTCTAGATTGTCATGGTTTAGAAGGAAAGACCAAATGGGTTTGAGTCAGTAGTCTAAAATGCTCCTGTTTAAACATAAAATAACTCAGAGATTCCCAATTTTTTGTTGTTAAATGTCTGATTAATAGGAATATTTAAAATAAGTAAGTAGAAGGTTAGCTAGCTAGAACAATTTGGGAAATTGCAAGCATTTAAAGGCCTGATACTTTTTATTGAAAGACAATGATGGCATTGCTATTCAATTTAGTCTTTCTAGGTGGATTTATAGACTGATGGACTTCATTTGAAAGTAATGTCGTCTTTCATTACAGAGCCCCACCGATTCTTGCTGCTACAACAGTCTTAACTTCCTGCATTTTTCCATATTCCCATCCTTGTAAGCTTCATGCTTTAGGCCCTAATTGCTAGTTTTTTCTCTATACAGGATTGTTTTTCATTAGGTTCACTTGATTCATCCGTCGCTGGATTTGGGAGCGCTGGCAACATAATCAACACACTTCCTACAACCTTCAGGCTTCACATGTGCTGATGATGATGTAAACCAACTCTGCCCCAATCATCTTCCCCTTCTCTTAGGGTCTTACTACATATTGCAACAGAAGATAATATTGGAGGCGAAGAGGGTAACATGAAGTTTGGCACTACCCTGAAGAACTGTAGGCATGTTCTGGAATGTGCAAAGGAACTTGATGTCCAAATTATTGGGGTTAAGTGAGTATTTGTCTTAAACTTCATTTTATGGTGATAATCTATATCTTTTTAATAAAAAAAAATTAAAAAGATTTAAGATATTGATTTAAGATTTCATTTGTATGAACTCTAATAGATTCAACTTTCTGTTTAATATATATATTTTTTTCTTTTTTGTTTAGGAAAAGCCAAATATGCTTTGTCCTTAATATTATTTTATACCTGTATCTCTCCCTCCCCATTAAAGATATAAAACAGGAAATAAAATTTCAGTGAAGTTAGTCATTTAAATCCACTTCTAATTTACTAGAATTCTAATGAATACCAAAATGACATTCAACTTGGAAGTTGTAGGTATCATTTCATTGTTTTTCTTTTTCCCATCCTTAAGACTTTTTCCATCTTTTTACCCCTTGGGGGAGGAGGCACTTGAATAAATCAGTACTTTGTATTGCCCTCTCAATTTTATATGTGAGGAAACTGAGACCCAGAAAGATTTAATGATTTGATCATAGTCTCAGAAAACACCAAATTTTCTGAGTTGTCAATCTGTTGCTAGTCTCACTATAGTATAAGATCTTGGCTTTTAAAAAAAGTGTTCATAAAGATGAATAAAGAATCATCACTGTTAAATTACCACTTTATGTGACCATGTTGACATATATTTGAGAGTTTTCATATTTCAACTACATTCTGTTTTTTAAGTTAACAGGGAAATTGACTTTTAGGGTGTATACTATGAATTTTAACGGATTGTGTAACCACTGCCACAATGGGGCACAAAATCATATTTCAGTTAAATTTAAATATTCTGTTATGAATCTATCACTTAATAAGTAATATTAACAAGTATCAGTAAGAGTTGAATTAATGTTCATTTGTATTTCACAATAAACATTTTTATATTTTTCCAGATAAAATTATACATTGAAATTAAAGCTTTTGTAATCCAGGTTTTTTGGTAATGTTTCTTACTTTACCATATATACACAAAAGCATGCCTCACCCAAAGCTGATAGCCATGAATCATGACTAATAGCTCATTGTTAAAAATTGTTTATAAAATTACAGTAATAATTCAAACACTGCCTTTTCTAAAAAGCCAGGTATTATAACTTGATAATTAGAGGCTAGTACTTCTAATACTTTAAATATATGATAAGGTTAAGGTGAATATTTACTATGTCAATATGGTGAATTTGAATTGAAAGGAATTATAACACTAATGCTGCTGCTTTAAATTTATTACTCTTTCAGATTTCATATTTCAAGTGCTTGCAAAGAATCTCAAGTATATGTACATGCTCTGTCTGATGCTCGATGTGTGTTTGACATGGCTGTAAGTTTTTTTCTCAAATTATATTTAAAGCCAGGATGTTATTTAAGACTACAGTTCATTGTTTTTCTACCTTTGAAGTATTCTTATTATACTGTGACGCACACATTATTTTTTTATTATGTAAGAGTTGCATACTGTCACATTTTTAAGTGGATAAAGAGATGAAAGAGTAATTCACTTGTCTATAAGATAGTACAAACAACATCAGAAAGCTAATATATATAATATTGAATTAATTTGCTTCTGTTAGAAACCAAAAACTTGCTGTACTAAAGGTCAGAACATATTTAACTCCCTGGGAGGGATTTTTCAGAATGCCCCTATATCACAATTTGGAAAAGCATTTAAAAGTTTTGTTTTGGTTTTGTTTTGTTTTTTCCCCCATCTCTAGGAAGAATTTGGCTTCACAATGAACATATTAGACATTGGTGGAGGTTTTACAGGAACTGAGTTTCAATTGGAAGAGGTAAAGTTTCTTCAGTGGATGGACACTGGAATAGTCTCTCTTTGCTACTTAAATGGTAGATGCTTTAACTAGGGTTCTTACAGTAGCAGGGACTAAAAGCCTGTTGTAACACTTGTTTAAAATTTGATTCTAAAAAAATGAACAGGCAGTGAGGAGACCTAGCTAACTGAAAAGTTTAAAATTTTTTTTAAGGGCTGACCGAGTGGCATGTTGGTTAAGAGTTGGCTGGCTAAGGACTTAGGCCAGAGGGCCCTGGTTTGGATCCCACATATGAGGGCCAGTGACACTGCCCTCTACAGCTAAGATGCTGAACAACAGCTCAACCTGGAGCTGGGCTGCTGTGAGTCGCCGGCGACAGCATAGGCTGCAGCCCGTGCTGCAGTGGGTTGCCATGGGCTACCGTGTGTAACCAGCAGCCAGTTTGAGTGGCCAGCAGCTGCTGTGAGCCACAGTCCAGAAGCCGGCAACTGATCTGCCTCGCCTGGGAAGAGCGCAATGATGGTGCAAACTTGGGCCAATGAAGCAACGTCCTCCACAACTAGACTGAAGAACAAAATGACAGCAGCTTGTCTGTTCCCCTACCCCCAATTACCCAATTAAAAAAAAAAACCCTTTAAAAAAAATTTTTTTTTTAACTCCATAGCATAACTTGATCACAAAAAAGTTTCTATTCAGCTGTGTTTATACTTCTATGGGGTACTTCATGGCACAAATGAATTCATAACTTGGGCAGCTTACACCGTTTTATCCAAATGTACATCACTCCTTAACTTACTGCCCTTCCCTCCTTCCCACATTGTAGAAACCGATGTGAAATTTTGCTCGTTTGTTGCTAGTGATAAAGACGGAAATATGACTTTAAATATTTAATCACCAATAGGTATTTGCCATTGGAGTTATGTTTTGTGGTTTTTTTGGTTTTTTTATTGGGGATGGGGAACAGCCAAGTTGTCCTTCAGTCTTAGTTGTGGAGGGCGCAGCTAGCTCAGCTCCAAGTCCAGTGGCCATATGGCCACCCTCAGCAGCTCATGGCCGCTCAGCTCAAGGTGCCGTGTTCTATCTTAGTTGCGGGTAGGCGTAGCCCACCATCCCATGTGGGAGTTGAACCGACAACCTTGTTGTTAGGAACACGTGCTTCTCACACCAGCTGAGCCCTCCAGCCACCTGTTGGCAGCTCAGCTGACTGGCCCATGTGGGAATCAAATCAGCAGCCCTGTTGCTCAGAGCTTGCGCTCTTAACCAACTGAGCCACTCGGGTGGCCCATGATTTTTTTTAAAATTAATGCCATTTTGATAATTACAAAATAAACTTTGATGACTTGCAAGCCTGTTTAATTGCTTTATGATAACTGCTAAATAGCTAAACTTAATGGTCTGTAATTTAAATGATCTAATCCAATATTGAAACCATAATGTGGGATTTTAAATCCATAGGTTAATCACATTATCAGCCCTTTGTTGGATGTCTACTTTCCTGAAGGATCTGGCATTAAGATAATCTCAGAACCTGGAAGTTATTACGTGTCTTCTGCATTTACACTTGCGGTTAACATCATTGCAAAGAAAGTTGTTGAAAATAATAAATTTTCCTCTGGAGGTAAGTTTAAAGTTTTATTTCTGTTAATAATTCCAATTAATTTGAAGATGAATTTATCAGATACTAAAGTGTAAATAATACTGTAGGACATTTAATGGATTACAAAGTTGTAGTCTTCAGGTAACTAGGAGGGAGCTTTTCAAAATGTCCAAGCCAAGGTCCCACTCCATAAGACTTCCTGAATCCAGCTCTCTTGGTGCTGATGTTTAGAAAATGCGTATTTTAGATACATTTTCCCACGTGACTGATTCTCATTTCTGTTAAGAACCAGAGTTTTATTGTGATATCTCTGTCATGTTACTCTAGTCAGATGAGTCACTGGGAGAATCTGCCCCATACTTTTTCACATAACAGAGCCAACAGAGTCCTTTTAGTCTGTCGCTAGTCAAACCAACAAAAAAGCACTAGACAGTGTATAAGTTATCACCTTTTTAAAATGTAGGAGGTACTATTCTACATTAAGGGAGACATATTTCTTCCTGTATTTTTTTCTCTTAAATGAGCAAGAGTAAGTGTTCTTTTACTTTTCAGGTTTTTAATTTCTTAAACATTATCTGTATATCAAAAGATGTGAGTGCAATATACCATGAGGTGCATTCTGTTTCTCTGCAAAAAAAAAACCAGAAACATTTTAACTAGACTGTTTTAGGTTTAAGACATCTCCGTATAATATCTGAACCATTTTGTTTCATGTTTATTGCTGGTAGTATACTATTTATCCATTCTCTTGCTGATGAATAGTTTCCAGTTTGGGGCTGTGGACACTTTGGTTTTTTTTTTTGGTGAAATGACTAGGAATAGAATTGCTGGATCATAGAACACATCTTTTCAAGGTTTTCAAAGTGGTGTTAAACCATTTTGCCCTCCCACTGGCAGTGTATATTTGCAGGTTCTGGTTGTTCCCCATCTTCATTGATTTTATATCATCAGCCTTTTATCCATTCAGTAGGTGGTGGTGGTGGTGGTGGTGGTAGTCCATTGTAGTTTTAATTTGCATTCATCTGGTGACTAGTGTAGAGCACTTTTTTCATGTTCGTTGGTTATTTTCCTTTGAAGTGTGTTCAGTTTTGTAGGCTAACAGTTTTATTTATGGTATGTCAGGATATATCAGTTTTTTTAAGTTAAATATTTTGAGATGTGAAAACTTATGAGTCAGTCCCAATAAATATTCAGTGTATTTAAAATGCTTTACATAACTATATTAGACATTTTACTATAAAATCACCTTCATTTTCCTGTTTATTTCAGTAGAAAAAACCGGAAGTGATGAACCAGCCTTTGTGTATTATATGAATGATGGTGTTTATGGTTCTTTTGCAAGTAAATTGTCTGAGGACTTAAATGCCATTCCAGAGGTTCACAAGGTAAGCTATTTGATGTTACAAATAGCATCAAAACTGCTCTTTTGGCAGTAGATAAACTGAGCTGTTACTTTTTAAGGTGCACCCCAATTTTTGGAGAAATATTTTAGAATGGGAATACTGCCCTTTTTTGAGGATTTGCATTCCTCTGGCTTTAGTCTGAAGCCTTTAGTCTGTTGCCTTAGATGGAGTTAAGGAGCACCACTGCTCCTGGCTCTAGAGCTGTCTTCCATGGGCACATTGGGTCTGAGATAATGAAAAATATTCTTATCCACCCTCAAATTCAGTACCTGCAAGAGTAACAACTTAACCTTGAAAAAGCTTTTTCCTTTCCTACAGAAATACAAGGAAGATGAGCCTCTGTTTACAAGCAGCCTTTGGGGTCCATCCTGTGATGAGCTTGATCAAATTGTGGAAAACTGTCTTCTTCCTGAGCTGAATGTGGGAGATTGGCTTATCTTTGATAACATGGGAGCAGATTCTTTCCGTGAACCATCTGCTTTTAATGATTTTCAGAGGCCAGCTGTTTATTACATGATGTCATTCAATGATTGGTAAGGTGTTTTTATTTTAAAGCAGATTGGCTATTTCAGGTGACAGAATGCTAATTTTAATTTTGTAATGATTGCATAACTTACAAGTAATAGCAAAATGTTCACCTTATTTCACTGTCTGTTACGTGGTTGTGTGGCCTTTGTGCTTAAATTGAGAATTATGTTTTTGTTTTTTTGGTTTTTTTTATGTAGGTATGAGATGCAAGATGCTGGAATTACTTCAGACACAATGATGAAGAACTTCTTCTTTGTGCCTTCTTGCATTCCGCTGAGCCAAGAAGAAAGCTTTTCCACTGAAGCTTAAACAGGCATTAACGCTTCTTTAGATCTGAAGTTACAAGTTAAGCTTGTCTGGTCTACATTCCAGTGTGGAAACAATTCGAACAACCTTACTTTGTTAATTCTCTTGGAAACAAACTATTAGTAATAGCTATTTGGGACCAGACAAAATCAGCTTTCATCTATAATTCATTGGGGGTAATTGGGAAATTTAGATAATATATCCAGATTTAAACTTAACAGTTTGTCCCACCCCTTAAGCGTTTAAAATAAAATATGCAACAAAATGGATGACTTAGTGGAGATGGAAGCCCATTAATTGGGTTCCCCATTAAATCGTTTACATACAAGTACACAGTTTTTATACTAAGGATTCGTGTTTAAAAGTCTTGTAAAATTATGTCTTTCACCCAGATATAGCAAATGTCAGTGGAAGACCAGTGTGACTTCATTAGATATGTTTAGTGTATTTAGAATGTGTAAATTTGTGCTTTGAACTGTAGTTTAATAAATGTAAAATTGCATCATAGTATTTGTTGTATTTGACCTAATGTAACCCTTGTATGATTGCAATAAGATTTTGTGTAGATTTTACTGTTTTTTCAGGCTAAAACTGGGAAAGGGGCTAGCTAGCAAAGGTAGTTTTGAAATAGATGTGTATATGGACTGTTTTGAAAGTTATTTTCCTTTAGAGCCCATTTAAGTTTAGTTGGCTCAGTACACTTTTCAGTTATTTAATTAGTAATTTAAATAAAATGTTTGGTAAATCATTGTGATGTTCAGATGCATCATGGAGAGTTGATGTGCAGTAAGCATGATGTTTAACAATTTTAACACCAAAAATGTTAATCCTGCATAAACCAATTGTAATGATAGGTGTTTCTGTATAGATAAGAATGCATAGAGTACCTTAGTAAATCTTTGAATCACAAATCTTTTGGCCGAAATGGAAGATTCTGTTAAATACTTGGAATAAGCCTGGAGGGAGGGAAATAAAATTGCAGAAAACTGTAGTGCACTAAAATTTACAGAAGGGCTACGTCTATATCCAGAAACCTGATACTCTTTTGCACGGAATATTTAAATTCAGAGTTGTGTGGGAGGGGTGGGGGTGAAACACACCTATTTTCAATTATTCAGTTGCAATGATTTCAAACTTAAGGGGTTTGTTTTGTTATTTAGCTGCTTGCTTAGTTATTATTTCCCATTTGTTGAGCTTAGGAACTACTTTTTAATTCTTTTCATTCTGAAATTTTATGGTGATTGGGGGAAAAGGGAATTAGCGTCACTAACCTGACAGTTGTTGCCAGGAATTTGCATTGTTCACTGCTAGTATATTAGTAACCCTAGATCTCAGAATCACAATAGTAATACAATAAATAACAGGGGTCATTTTTTCCTAACTTACTCTATGTTCAGATGTTGAATTTCTGTCTCCCAAGAGGAAATGTGACTTCACTTTGGTGCCAATGGACAGAAAATTCTACCTGTGCTACATAGGGGAGGTTTGGAATGCACTTAATAGCTGGTTTTTACACCTTGATTTCAAGGTGGGAAGAAATTGATCATGAATCTGAATAAATTTCAATCTCTTAAACCAGTAGGTGCTTAATATTTTTTGATTTGATTAATGCCCATTGGAATTTTATGGGATCTACTGATAAAAAAAATTTATAGGACCCCAATCCATTGTCATTTTACACCTTGGACTTTCCCAAGGTATATAATACGGGGTTTTATGCAAAATTCCAAGCTACCATGTAACCTTTTTTTAACTGTAATATGGAAGAATTGTTCCCAACCTTATTTACATGTTGTGCTTTGTGGTCCAGAAATGCCAGATCTTTTAAAAGATGGTACAATTTTGAGTCCTTGGCTTGACTAGACAATTTTGAGCTTCATGGCATGTCAATTTTGCCATATTGAAGGAGTGCTGTTCTATGTATAACAGCTCAGAATTATGAAATCACATGTGAATGATATAACTTTAAGAAATGTCTGTATTGTATTTGAAGACTGTTTGCCATAAATCTGATGTTTGAACTTATGTATTTCAAATTGGTATGCTAAAAAAAAAGACTGAATTAATGTAACAATCTTTTTTTAATTTACAATATTGTAATCTCGGTTCAGAATTTAACTGAAAATATAAAACCCAAATGATTTCTATATAGTAAATTGAACTGTAAAGGTAACTTGTGATTCTGAATACACAGATAAAATGTTTTTATTCCTCATGTTTTATTTTGACGGCTTCTACTGTGAAAGAGTTGAAATTTTACATACTAGCTTCATGTATATTAGTTTGCAAGCATTCTTTCAGAAATTTATAGCTTTATTACAGAGCAACAGATTAAATCTGGTAAAATGATGCTGGGCATTACATGCGGAACAGTGAAGGTTTTGATAAAATCCAATGTGTATGGAAACTGAGGTGTTTTTAGAGCCACATTTTCTAGACACATTAATTCACCAGCCTCCTAACAATTTTAAACTTAGATTAAATGAAATGATCTACGTAAATTCAGCTAGACATTCCAGGTAAATGTGGGCACTGATCCCATTCAGTACAAATAATGGATTGAAAAAGCCATACTGAATCTCTTGTTCTTTGTTTAGGGGAGTTACTCTATTTCTTCATGAAATAGAGTAACTATTGACCAACAAAAATAAGAGTGCTTGTGTAATTGGCTTCGAAGTATAAAATTTAAAAAAAAAGTTCCACATACAAGTTGTGAATAAATCCTACGAATACTTTAATCCCTGTCTCATCCATCATGAAGGCAGAATAGAAATCTGGTGTAAAGTATTTTCAGGTGCAGGCTTTCATAATGCGAATAAACCTGGCCCAGGAGCAAGAAACAAAAACTAGTCTGGTCTTTACTGGCATTTACTGGAGGCTGATCTCTACCTACTTAAAGTAATAAGCTACCATCTTTAAGGTGTCTATATTTTGTAGCAAAAGCAAGTTACACCTACGATTTCTGGAGTTTTTTTCCCTGCTGAGACTGGAATCAAATTTGAGTCACTGGTATGGGTTGGACAATTTTCTAGCTTTTTGTGTTGCTAATTTGGGGCAGGGAAAGTTTAGAAATAGGGAAGTGCTTTGTTTTATGTTTGAAGAAATTCTGGTAATGTATCCATTTGGGCAAGTTAAAGCTAACCTGAAAAGTAGCAGTTCCTACTCTTAAATGCAGTGAGAAATTTTTTCTCATTTGTTTACTACAGATTGTGGGTGCTAGTATATATCTTCCCCAGGAGTATAGATTGGGGAACAAGAAACCACTCCAGGCCGAAGGCACTTGGACTCGATGTCACAAAGTTGGATTTGGATTTTATCGGAAACAAACTAGGCAAAAACATTAATCTACCCAACATACTCATTTCATGTGTTTAGGATTTAAAGCTTCAAAAGCAATTCCATTCAAATCCTGATTGTACCATCATGCTTATGTCTGTCAAGACCCTCCGCAGTTTATGGCTTAGAAGACTGGCAGTGGGAAATGGGAAGTTAATCTGCAATTGACAGGTGAAGTGATTGTGGATTGGCAATGCAAAAATGAGAGTTGCATTAAAGTGCAAGAGGTGATCTTGCAGAAAACTAGTAGGCTCTTAACTCTGGTTAAAGGTAGTCTCAGGGTAATGGTTACCAGCTTTTCCTAAAGGTGTCAGACTTCACCCAGTGTGTGCCTATGCCTACAGCTTTGTCACCACTCAATCTTTAGAAGCAGTATGTAGAGAAGGGGACACTTGGCTAAAGTTTAGGAATTTTAATTCTCTGTTTCATTGATTTCCTCTGTATTTTATACTTGGTTTCTCAAATTGCTCTTGGAGATTTTCTCAGCTTCATACTCCAAGTATATTTTTCACTTCAAATTTTAGTTTCTAAGCAAAGGGTGTGTCAAATCTCATCTCAGAATATTAGTTTTTGGAATGTTCCCCCTTCTCACCCTCACCCCAATTCTAGACAGCCTGTTTTCTCCAAGATGTACTTTTGTTTTTGAATTCGTTTCTTTCTTTAATGGTTAGAAGTATTCTGCAGGTGTCTGGTAACCCTTGTGTCTAAGTTGGGGACTTAAGAGCTAATAAAATTTGTCAGTGCAGTTTGTCAGCTGAAGCAACGTGGTTGTCCTGGTGGATTGGTTGGGGAGCATCATGTCATTTTGAAGTCTGCCCGTTTCATGTCTCCTGCCTGAAGAATGAAGGGCCACCTGCCAGTATCCTAGAAGCCCATGGGGTCAGAAGGTTGGGCTTGTGTACACATAAATATTACAATCACTAGCACTTTAAAAACACCCAGTTTGTGGAAGTGGAAGGGTTGCAGCTTGTGAGTTCCTGTGAGTGGAAGGAGCGTTATCTGAAATGGCATGGAAAGGTAACATCAGTTGTGGGTGGGTGTGACTCCTACCTACTTGGTGAACTGAGGTCGCTGGTGGATAAGTGAGGAATGTGCATTTTGTATATTCCTGAGCAGCTTGGTTCAACTGGGTGCAGCTTTTTGCTTTCATTAATGTTTCTATAAGACAAAAATATGTTAGAAGCCATGCGGTTTGTTATCTTAACATTATTGATCCCTAGTAAACCAATCACCTTGGAACAAAGTGGTTTCAAAACAGAGCCCGGCCAGAGCTGAGCTGCCAACAGGTGGCAGGATGGCTCAGCTAAAAAAAAAAAAAGCAGAGCCGGTTTATTTCACCCTTGGGAGTAGGGTTGAAGAGTATCAATAAAGGATTACACTCAAGCCTTCACTATCAGCACCCCCACTCTTGAATGACAGCAATTTGATGGAAATAGAGCAAAGAAAAGCAAAAACAGGACATAGATGTTGGAACTAAAAGCTATATTTAGTCAAGGACCAATATCAACAGCGTCATGACACTATTGTATGACACAGAAATAAGGAGCTGTAAGTATCCTAGAGATTTTCTCATCTAATTTCCTTGTTTTATATTTGAAGAAATGGAGACCCAGATAGGTTAAGGAATGTGCCCCAAATTTTACAGCTAGAACATGTTCAAGCATGTTCTATGACTTGATAAACCCCAGTCACGACCTGATTGGGTTTCCTGACACAGCTGGAGACTCCTGGACACAGCTGAAGATAGCTGCATGCAGACAGTTGAATGGAAGTGCTCCTAGGAGATGGGAGGCAGGAGTGGGCAGACAGAGAAGCTGGTCCACAACATAATTCCAACCGATGCCTTAGCCAGATTCCTACTGGGAGCTCTGGAGCTCAGGCTGGCTCAGAGTTGAACCAAATTGAGAAGGGAGGCTGGAATTTGTATCCCAGTATCAGCCAGTCATTGGCTACAGGCTGCACCTTGTTGGGAGGCTTAACTTTGGGCAAGCCGTTCCCTGTGACTGGGGGCAATTCTCAGTGATGGACAACATTGTGAGCCAATTCCCATGGAAGAATGTAGCCATAACTGCAATTGTGAGACTTAAGCAGCTGATACTCCTGGTAGTTGGGGAATAGATCCATCAGTCCTGCAGAGAACCTGGGTGGAACACCGCTGTATCCAGTCATTAAAAGAAAAAGGCTTTATCATGTTTAATGTCTATTTAAGAAGGTCAGAACTACAGTTTCTGTTAAGACATGCATATTAGTTTGCTAGGACTGATGTAACAAAGTACCACACAATGGGGGGCGTAAACAACAGAAATTTATTCTCTCTATTCTGGAGCTAGAAGTCCATGATCAAGATGTTGTAAGGGCTAGTTCCTTCTGAAGGCTGTGAGGAATGGATCTGTTCAATCCTCCTCTCTTCTTGGTTTGTAGATGGATCTTCATATTCATATGGCGTTCTCCCTGTATAAACGAGGTCAGACAATTAAGTTCAAAAACTCATCCTAGAAAAAGTGCTACATACCTCATTGCTGAATATCACTACGGTCACCTTCGAAGTACTCTCTTTGGGAAGCTATGCACCGATGCCAGCACCTAGTCCACCCTTCAGAGCAATTTGGGAACTCTTTTTCTAGAATGGCCATCAGACTTGTCATCGTATTACCCTTGATGTCCTGAATTTCACCAAAAGGTCTTCTTTTCAATATTTCCTTTATCTCGGTAAAGAAAGAAGTCATTGGGGGCCGAATCAGGTGAGTAGGGAGGGTGTTCCAATACAGTTATTTGTTTACTGGCTAAAAACCTCACAGACAGTGCCATGTGAGCTGGTGCATTGTCATGATGCAAGAGCCATGAATTGTTGGCCAAAAGTTCAGGTCGTCTAACTTTTTCACGCAGCCTTTTTAGCACTTCCAAATAGTAAACTAGGTTAACTGTTTATCCAGTTGGTACAAATTCATAATGAAAATTCTTCTGATATCAAAAAAGTTTAGCAATATTGTTGCAACAAGTTCACAAACTTAATTGTCAGAACTTGTATGAGCCTGTCTCCAAACTTCCCCTTTTTATAAAGACACCAGGCACATTGGATTAGGTGCCCAACCCCCTCCCCCATGACCCCATGTTTATTTACATCCGCAATGACCCTATTTCCAAATAAGGTCATATTCTGAGGTACTGGGGGGTTAAGAACAGTGGGGACACAACCCATAATAACCTGTGTGTTTGTAGCCATTCTGAATGGGACACTGTTTTGACTCTTGACCCCTGGCCTGACTGCATTGGTGGCCCCCTACCTGTCCACTACCTCCTCCTCTCAGTAGGTGCTTTTTTCTGGTCCATCCCTTTCTTCACTTATTACGTTGTCAAGGTTTCTGCCTATTTTTTTTAAAATTTTATTTATAGGGGTTACATTGATTAGTAAATTTATATAGGTTTCAAGTGTACATTTCTATAATACATCATCTATATATCACATTGTGTGTTCACCACCTAGAGTCAGTTCTGCTTCAATCACCATATATTTGACCCCCTTTTCCCTCCTCTACCACCTCTCCACCCCCCTTATTCTCTGATAACTATTAAACTGTTTGTCTATGTCTATGAGTTTTGATGTTTTGTCTTGTTCATTTGTTGCTTTCAGTTTTATAACTCACATGAGTGAAGTCATATTCTTGATTTTTTTCTGTCTGACTTATTTTGCTTAGCATGATCATCTCAAGATCCATCCATGTTGTCACAAATGCCAGTATTTCATCTTTTTTTATGGCAGAGTCATATTCCATTGTATATATGTATCATACCTTCTTTATCCAATCATCTATCAAAGGACGCTTGGGTTGTTTTCATGTCTTGGTTACTGTGAATAATGCTGCAATGAACATAGGCGTACATATATACAATGTGTGATAAAAATATATAAATGTTTAAAAAAATTATTACAGTAAAAGACACATTGCCATTAATCTCCCTTAAAATACTCCCCTTTGGGCCGGCTGAGTGGCGCGATGGTTAAGAACTGGCTTGGGACGCCAGAGGGCCCCGGTTCAGATCCCACATATGAGGGCCAGTGACACTGCCCTCTACAGCTAAGATGCTGAACAACAGCTCAACCTGGAGCTGGGCTGCCATAAGTCGCCTGCGACAGCATAGGCTGCAGCCCCTGTGGCAGTGAGTTGCCATGGGCTACCGTGTGTAGCCAGCAGCCAGCGTGAGCAGCTGTCCAGAAGCCGGCGACTGATCTGCCTCACCTGGGAAGAGCGCAATGATGGTGCCAACTTGGGCCAGTGAAGCAACGTCCTCCACAACTAGACTGAAGAACAAAACGACAGCAAATTGTCTGTTCCCCTTCCCCCAATTCTCCAGTGCTGTTCCCATCCCCCCAATTCCCCAATAAAAATCTTAAAAAAAAATACTCCCCCTTGCTTTGAACACATTTATGCCATCCTTCTTGCCACTTTCTGAAGCAGTCCTGGAAATCCTCTTTCGTGAGTGTCTTTACTTCATCCTCTATCATGACAACACTCTATGTCACACATCGCTTCTGGTATATGGCAGTTTCTGTCAAATAAAAACATTATGGTGTGTCCTCATCCACCTTATTCACTGGATCTGGCACTGTGTGACTTCTGACTCTTCCCCAAAGTCAAAATGACCATGAAAAGAAAACGTTTTGAATCGATTCAGGACATGAAAGCAGCCACTAAAGACTAGCAAAAGAGGACTTCCAAAACTGCTTCAGACAGTGGCAAAAAGGATGGAATAACTATGTTCAAAACAAGGGGGAGTATTTTAAGGGAGATTAATGGCAATGTGTCTTTACCGTAATTTTTTTTTAAGATTTTTTTTTAATTGGGGAATTGGGGGGATGGGAACAGAGCTGGAGAATTGGGGGAAGGGGAACAGACAAGTTGCTGTCATTTTGTTCTTCAGTCTAGTTGTGGAGGACGTTGCTTCACTGGCCCAAGTTGGCACCATCATTGCGCTCTTCCCGGGCGAGGCAGATCAGTCGCCGGCTTCTGGACAGCCACTTATGGCGGTTGCTGGCCGTCACGCTGGCTACTGGCCACACACGGTAGCCCATGACAACCTACTGCAGCAGGGGCTGCAGCCTATGCTGTCACAGGCGACTCACAGCAGCCCAGCTCCAGGTTGAGCTGTTGTTCATCATCTTAACTGTAGAGGGCAGTGTCACTGGCCCTCATATGTGGAATCTGAACCAGGGCCCTCTGGCGTCCCAAGGCAGCTCTTAACCAACGCGCCACTTGGCCAGCCCTATATACTGTTTTTTTAAATCACCTGGAAGCTCTCCAACAAAGACAATTGGTTTTAATATCCTGTGGCACTGCCTTCTAGACACCTCTGTTTCCATGGCCACATTCCAGACCCCTTTTCTCCTCCAGGGAAAAGCCTGACTTCATCATTAACACTGGCTGTCCAGTATTTTACTTCTGCTACAGCCAATCATTTTAAGCCTTTTTTTTCGACTAGTGCTTTGAACGGCCTTCAGGTACTACAAGTGCACTGTGACTCTGGAGAAGAAAATCGGGAGACAACCTGAAGTTAGCGCACCCCTCAGGTATACCATACAGTGATTCAGGAGCCTAGAAATAGTAGATACAAATTGTACCTTCCAAAGGGATGTGGCTATTTTGCAACCCTCCAAGTGGTTCTCTAGCAGAGGGTGAACCCCAGCACTCAGCTCTCCATGGCCCCACCCCTGAGGATAACTGATGGCATGAGTTTTTTTAAAAACGAGTTTCTTCACCCTGAGTGGCCCCTTTTAATTTTTTTTTTAGCTGAGCCATCCTGCCACCTGTTGGCAGCTCAGCAGCAGCTCAGCTTGGGCCAGGCATCAAACCTCAGGTTGTTCTGTGCCACACAGTCCCCCAGCTCTCTCTGCTGCTGAGGTCCTTTTTCAGCCGGTGACCCTGAAACAGAGCCACTCTTTTCCCTACTCTGGCCTCTACAGATAGATGCCTGACTCAGCTCATGAAGCAGCAGTAGAGCCTGGTGATCAAGGACATGGACTTGGGTATCCGAACTCCATTTCTACCACTTACTAGCCATGTGAACTTGGAAGAGTTATTAACCTCTCTGAGCCCCAGTCACCACTTCCATAAAAGGTGTGGATTATCTATTGCTGTGTGATAAATTGCCCCAAAACTTGAGCTTCATTTTATCACCTATAAAAATAGGATTGTAAGAATTCAATGAGTTTTTATAGTTACAATGCTTAGAAAAGTGTCCAGCATATAATAAAGGTTAGCCATTGTATCTCCTGGGTTCCTACTCACATGCATCCTGGGGCTCTGAACCCGCTTGCTCCTGACTCCCAAATAACATGTTTTGGAAGACAATGGAGACTGTATGGAATTATTGATGACTCTACCTTCTTTCAAACATTCTTGGAAATATTTTTCATAGGAGATAGAAATTAGATAAGAAAAATAACAGTAAAGTGGGGGGAAATCCTGAAAATTAGATACAGCGGGGGTGAGGTTAGTACAAACGTGATCATCATAAGGTCTTGCTAAAGGTTGACCCTACTTTGGCTCTGAGGTTCCCAGCAGCCAGGGTTAAAGGGAAATACAGTTAATTCAAAAAATTTTTAAATGTTACCATAATTCAAAGCATTCGTAGGATATGAGTGATGCTTTCTTTCTATAGTGCAGAGCACAGCGCCCGGGACAATTGAGCTCTCAAATGCTTTCTCTCACAAGGGCCCCTGGCGGTCCTGGCCTCCCTGTTGGTGCGAATAACTCAGACATTTCTTTCTGTTGCCGGCTGCCACTCAAAAGGAGAGCTCAGGAATTGGGAGGCAGTGGCAGATTTTCCCACTAGATGGCGCTCGTGGATTAACTTTACTCAGTGCCTCGGAAGTTACAGCCAACTGTTAGCGTATTTAGCTGATTTCACGTAGTATTATTATAAATTCGTAAACTCTATCATGTCTCTGAACGTCCCAAGTGCCTGCGCCTCTCTGTGCTTTGCATTGCTGCAGTGGGTTTTGAGGTGGGGAGGAGTCAGGAGGAAGAGGGGGTTCCTGCCTCACCGCCGCCACTCCCCCTGCCCCCAGCAACAGGCTTTGCCGCTGCAAATCCCAAAGCGCATGTCTGCAGGGCTCTGAGCCCAGTGGGAACCTGTGCTCCTGGGTATGAGACAATGGAACCAAACATTAGAAGTCCTGGATGCTCAAGGGATGTGGTTTTTTTTCCAGGTGGGTTTTAAACTCCTTCAAGTTGGAATATCTGGCCCACCAAAGCCATACCTATGGCCACACAAAGCCAAGTTTACTTAGCTTGATGCACCCAAAGAGCCCACACACCAGGTAAGCCTTCAGAGCCTGAGAAGGTTAGGTTGGGCTTTTTGAAGGGCCAGGTAGTTGAGGCAGCTTGCAAAGCAGGGAAGAGTTAGGACTGGTTGGTTGGGAGAAAGGGACTTTTGTTGATTGGTTCAGGCTCCAAGAAGGGACATTTTTATCTGTGGGGAAATCTCCCGGTATGGCTGTGCCTTTGCTAGATCCATGGGTCTGCTTTTGTGATTTAAAAATGAACATCTTGAAGGCAGTCAGTTAACTAGTTTCTCAGTCTGCCATCTTTGAGTAGCTCCTGAGGACACGGGCTGCATTTTTTTCATAGTTCCCGAGCCTGGCACTTAACAGATGCTCTTTGTTGGGTGGATGAATGAACTCACGAACACCCCCTCTTTTCTATGCTTCTGGTTCTCCTCCTGGGCTTGTCCCACGAGGGGTGAGCACAACACACGTTACCCCGGAGGCAAGCAAACAGGGTAGAGTACTCATCATTTGCTCAGTCACACAGCCATCAAACCCACATTTATGAAGCACCTACTTCATGCCAAGTGCTCGGCCAGGTGCTGGGCACATTGTGATGGGTAAACCAGACACAACAGTGTCCTCAGGGAGACAGGCACGAATAGAATCAACCAATACACGTAAGACTCCGAAGGTGTCACAGCTGTGAAGGAGGAACACATGGTGTTTCCGCTTGATCAGGAAGATTTCCTGGCAAAATGATACTTGCACTGAGATGTGAATGAAGAGCAGTAGTTAACAAGGTGAAGAGCTGCAGGGAGACTGTTCCATGCAAAGGGTACAGCATGGGCAAAGGCCATGGGATGGAAATTCAAGGGCCTGAGAAAGAAGGCCTGGAGTGTAGAGTCATAGCACAAGCATCAGGCAGGACTGGGCCAAACCAGGCAGGGCTCTCTGCAGGCCTTTTTATGGATTTCTATTTCTATCCTAAGAGAGATGGGAGAGGTGTTACTGCTTTTATTTATTTATTTATTTATTTATTTTT
>NW_017732210.1:232951-282034 GCF_001890085.2 Hipposideros armiger
TATAGTCAGGGGTGGGGTGTGTTTTAGAGCTGTCAAACAATTTTGCATGCCCTGCACTACAGAATCCTAGGTGAGACTATAAACTTGGGCAGCTGCTCTTGGAGTCCCCTGGAGTGTGTGTGTGTGTGTGTGTGTGTGTGTGTGTGACCTAACTGACTTTGACTTTCAAAGGGATTCGTCAGGCTTCATTATGGAAAAAAGACCTGAGTATGTGGGGAGTTAGAAGTGGAGGCTGGTTAGGCCCTTGCATTGGGACCAGATGGTGGAGGTGGAGAGCAGAAAGGATTGGAGGGCTGATTCCGAGGAAAACCAGCAAGACTTGAGATGAGTTGGATAAGGATGGAGGAGAAGGTGGTGGAAGATGCCTCTGCATTTCTAGCTTGTGGATATGGATGGAAGATGGCTTCAGTCACTGACATGGGTCACAGTAGAAGAGGACCAGGTTTGAGGGGAGGCTTGTGAGTATGATCTTGGACATGTTGCACTTGAGGTGAATTTGGGATGGGAATCAAGTGGGGACATCAAAAGAGGAGGGATATTCTGTCTGGAGCTTGGAGAGGATATGGTTCTGTGCATATGGTAACAGTGCAACTTATGATTGCTAGTTGAATGAATGTCTTGGTTCCCATACTCTTCTTGAGAAGTGACAGCAGTGCCCTTCGGGTTACAGTAGTGCTCTGGGTGGGTGGGGGGTGTTTGGAGGGAGTTTTGAGCTCTCTTTCAGAATCCTCAGGTGAGGTCCACCGGGACAAGCATAGTCTTGGAAGTGAATTGAGGAAAACAAAGGTGCAACTACAAAAGTGCTGAAGTCTACTGGTCTATTGGTTTGAAAGTGGCAGCTGGGAATAGGGAAGGAGGTGTGATCACATCCAAAAGTCTAACCCAACCAAATCCGACCCTTTCACCCTCTTTGCCCCACATTCATTCACATCTAATTAGCCAACACCTCAGTTACCTGGAGTTACCGGACACCCCAAGTCTGTAAGAAACTGACAAATAGGAAAGCACAGCTCATAGCAGAGATTCACTCACATCATCAGCCCCTTGGGTGTTCCCAGAGGATAGTGCCGGTCCACAGTCTCTTCAAATTTAATATTCAAAATACTCTGGAAACCCAGTTTTTTGTTTAGTTTGATGAAAGCTCATTTGGCCTAATAAACCTGACTGAGCTGACATGAAGCTGTTTATAGTGTTTATTTATTCTACTTGGTGGGACTAGTCATGCATTTTGTGGCAGGAATGTGGTGTGTTTGATTACAGGGTGTTGTCCAGACCCCAGTAGAGGAGGGTTACCTTATATAACTCCAGGTAACTGAGGTGCCCGCTAATTAGATGTGAATGAATATGGGCCAAGGGGTGCGAAGGGGTAGGGTTTGGTTGGGTTAGACTTTTGGATATGTACAATAAATAATTCTGAATTCCAAACACATCTGGCCTTCAGAGTCTAGCTAGAGGGGCTAAAGGTCCATTTTACCATCAACTTTTTTTTTTTTAATCTTTTAAAGATTTTATTGGGGGATTGGAGGAGAACAGACAAGTTGCTGTCCTTTTGTTCTTCAGTTTAGTTGTGGAGGACGTCGCTTCACTGGCCCATGTTGGTATTGTGCTCATTGTGTGCTCTTCCCAGGAAAGGCAGTCGGTTGCCGGCCATTGGACAGCCACTCACGGCTGCTCACAGCAGCCCATGGCAGCCCAGCTCCGGGTCAAGCTGTTGTTCACCATCTTAGCTGTAGAGAGTGCAGCATCACTGGCCCATGTGGGATTCGAACTGGCAGCCCTGCTGCTCAGAGCTTCAGCTTCCAAACCAACTCTTAACCAATAAGCCACTCGGCCAGCCCACCATCAACTTCTTATATATGGGGTCAGGGGATCATAAAAGAAAATTTTAGCATGCTAAAAATGATGATCTGGACAGTGTGTAAAGCCTGCTCCCTTGTGGGTAGAAATAACAAATGGTTCTGAGCACCTGGAACACTGCCAGACGGGATGGTGCAATGAAGAAAAATAAGGCTTCTGCGTTCACAGAACTGACAATGTTGTCTTTTTATTCTCTAAAGAATGCATACACACATAGATTTGCAGGTATGAAGCACTGAAATGGCAGACAAAAAATCCGAGTGTTTATAGATACAGGCATTATGAGTGCTTTTTTTTCTTCTCCACATTTCTAAATTTTCCTGCAATGCTGAGCTCATTTTTGAAGAGAGAGAGAGAGAGAAAGGGGGTGGGGATAACGATCTTTAATTAATAATTTCTGCGGACCAAACGTGAGCCGCTCTGGGCCTCCGCAATCGGGTCCCCGCGGTAGCTGCGGGTGGGGTTTCTGTGCAGTGTAGAGGGTGCATCAGCAGAGGGCGCTGCGGCCGTGGGGCTGGGGCGGGGCGGGGCAGGGCAGGGCCGCGCTTTTCTTCCCAGCAACATCCGCCCACGCGCCGCCCGGGAGGCGCGGCCTCGCGGCTTCCCCCGCCGGGCCTCTTGTCGCCGGATTCCCCGCCCGCGGATCGCAGAGTAGGGGCGGCGGCTGCGCTGCTGCCGCCTCGCCCGCGCCTCGCCCCGTGGGTCGGGCTGACCGGGCGCGGCGGGCGGGGCCCAACCCCTCGCAGACCCGCCCGAACCGCGCAGGAGGGAGAAGAGGGTCATTTCCCTCCCCTGCCCCCTCCTCCCTGGCGCCGCCTTGCCCTACTGCCCCCGCCTTTCCGCGGGGTTGGCTGGGCCGCGGCTGACTCGTACTTTGGAGCCGGTTAGGGGGACGTGACCGCCGAGACACTGGCTGCGCCGGGAACAGGCGCGGGAGGGGGTGGTCGCGTTTCTGGGCACCTGGCGGCCGCAGCGGATGGGGGACTGACAGCGGCAGCCTCCGCTCCTGGCGCTCGAGGCCCTGGCCCTTGGCCTCCGCGTGTGCGCGCCCCGAGACCGCTCCTCCTGCTCCTCTGCCCTGTCGCGCCCGCGGCCCCCCCGCAGCGGGAGAGCCAGGCCTGGGCAGGCGGCCAGATTACCAGTCCTGTCCGCAGTAGGTGGTCCGGACTCCCCCAGGGCGGGGATAGAAATTTATAGATAAAAAACTCAAAATCCCAGGATATTAGATTCAAAAGGACCCACTACTTTTAACTGCTGCTCTTTCAGATTCCAATCCCAGCTCTGCCACTGCAGCTGCTTCACCAAGTTATTGAATGTCTCCCAGCCTCAGTTTTCTCAGCCTTAAAGTGGGAACAAAACTGATGGGGACAGGGTCAGGTGCTCGGGATGAGTCTCCAACTTGCACAGAATCTCGAGTCCTTTAGGCAACATTGTCATTTGTTAGGAAATTCTTCCTATAGTTCTATAGATCCTCCGCTGGCTCAAGGACATATTTCTGCCTTTCAGTCCTGGGAGAAGACAGCTGGTCGCCCCCTTGTTAATCGGTGTCATTCCCCTTGCAGCAGGGAGGCCGCTGCCAAGTTCCTCAGCCTGACCTTCCTTATACATGGCCTCAGATATGGCTTTAGGATCCTCTCCAAAGCCTGTAGATTGGAGTAGTGGGAGTGGACAAATGCTTGAGTTTGGAGGGACAAACTTGGATATGTCCCCTCAATTTGTGAAAGAAATTACTAGCAAAACAAGGAAGAGAATGCTCACTGAAAACTATCCCCATGCTGAGGTCCTGTATCTCAAGACATTGACCAGGAACCTTTGGGGCAGGACTCATCACCTCCCTTTTGTCAGTAAGAAAGCAGAGGACCAGTTGCTCAGGTCCCCAACCTGTCCTTAGCTGGGTCCTCCTGCAGGTCTGAGGGCCAGTGTTGCAGAAGATAGCCCCACCTCCACCTAGGCCCCCTTCCAGGTACACAGAGTTGATGGGAAATGGCTGCAGTTTCTACTGATGCTTGGTTTTCCTGCAGTGAGGCTCATGGTGTTATCACTGGCTTGAAAGGCCAGTTGGCTCTTGGGAAACAAACAGAAGCGTCATCCTCCCTTCCTGTTGGAAACTTTGGCCTCAGCTGCAGAGTGGATGCCTGGGAAACACATTTCAAGTCCAGCCTCAGGGAGTCCAACTGCTGCTGGAGATCTGCCAAGGCCGCTCTCAGGGAAGTCTGAAGGCCAAGAGGCCCAGCTCTTGAGTGTGGGCCTGACCCTGACACTCTCGATGTGACCATCTGCATCAGGGGCTCTCATCCCTGCGTGCCCATGGAAAGAATGCCGATGCCTGGGCTCCACCCCAAACCAATGAAATCAAATTTCCAGGAGAGGGCCCATGCGTCAAAATTTTAGTTTTCCAAAGCACCCCCAGGTAATTCCAATGTGCTGTAGGGGTTGAGAAACACCGAGGGAGGTCAATACAGATAGTGACCAAAGGACAGAATAGGAAAGGATTCGACATCTGAACGATAAAGGGTTTGTAGTAGACACCAACTAATATAAGCCATGCAAGGCAGGGAGGCCTCTGCAGCTGTGACTGAGCAGGGCTGTGGAATTCTTGGAAGCACTTATCCGTCTGGGAACTGGCATGACTAGGTGCCCAAGGGCAGAGGGCAGAACCCCATGGCTCCAGGTCCCTCTGGGCCACTGTGCCTATTTCTGAGATCCACATCTGTGCTGCCGGGCCAGGCCACTGACGCGCCTGCAAGCCTTAGTTCTTCCAGTCTGACTGGATTGCTTGCCGTTCCCAGAACTCCCCCTGCTCTTTCCTGCCTCTAGGTTTTCGTTCCAGGCATTTGTTTCTGCCTGGAATGTCCTTTCCCATCTGTTCAGATCATTCTTCTTCAAGGTCCCTGCCCCAGTGCCAGCTGCACCAGGAAGCCTCCAGAAGGCTCTGTGCCCCTGCATCCCTCTTCCCCCTCCCATTTTGTTACTGCTCCAGGTATGCCCAGGGTTGCTTCCCTGGCCTGGCTGTAGATACGGGAGGGGGGAGAATCATCAAACCCCTCTGTGCCTCTTCCTCCCCCACCTGCCACTGGGGGTGGGGGCATCTTGCAGAGAGGAGCCTCACACATTTCTTAAATGCAGAATTTGTCCCTGTTCCAGGACAGGGTGGACAGTCACATAGAGGAATCCTTTCTGCTCATGCCCCGACCTGACAGTTCTCTGGCCTCTCTGCTTCATTTCCTGAGTACCAAGGGACCCTGTGGTTACCCAGCAGTGACAGGAAAGAACTGGGGCCTGGCTTTGACCCAGCACCTGGTGTCTACAGCTTCTGGAGAGGGGCGGGGTAGAAAGAGCGAGGGCGGGAATGAAAGCGTCGGGGCACTGGATGTGGGTGCAGCCTCTTCTCACAGACCCAAAGTCTTAAAGGGAGGGGGGAAACCGCGCGCGCGACCTTGGGCGCCACCGAGGTCAGTGCCGGCTAGTGTCGCCTACTCCCGAGAGCAGAGCATGTGCGACCCCGGGCGCGGAGCTTCTCCCTCGTACCCACCCCGGGCTGGGGCCGCGCTGCACAAGATTACGGAAGAAGAGTAGGCCCCAGACGCGGCTCGCCGGTGGCTGCGGGTGGGGGGGCTTGTTCCCTCCATTTGTCGCCCGCCGCACGCCCACGCTGCAGGTGACCCCGGCAGCCGCCAGCCCCACCCCCGGCCGTGCCTGCCCTAGCGCCCCCGCAACGCCCCAGTCGCCTTCTCGGGGTTTTCCGGCTCCACGCGCCTCAAGCGACCTGGGCCGCCGACTGCCCGGCCTCCCCCCACCCCGTCCCGCCCCGCCCCACATGGCACGGCTTTCTGATGAGTCAGCAGGAGCCGGGAGCCCCCAGCTGCCCCGGGCTTCTGCTCCGGTGACGCGGCGTGACTCACGGGCGCCCAGGCAGCCGCAGCCGCCGAACCGGGAGCGCGCAGCGCAGCCTCCCGCCGCCCCCCAGGCCCTGCTGGGCGCCCCGCACCCCGCACGCGGCTCCTCCGGCATTCTCCTCCGTCCCGTCCCTCCACTCCCTGGGCCCGATTCCAAGCTGACATCAGACGCTGGCCGCCCGGCCACCC
This sequence comes from Hipposideros armiger, assembly GCF_001890085.2. NCBI lineage: Eukaryota > Metazoa > Chordata > Mammalia > Chiroptera > Hipposideridae > Hipposideros > Hipposideros armiger. The sequence goes on from NW_017732210.1 coordinate 238,894, forward strand.
TCTGAGTCAACAGTTTCCGAAGTGGAGCATGCTGCCAGGGGCGGGGAGAAAGCGCGGTCTCCGGGGAGGCGCTGGGGGTGGGGGGTGGCTCCGGCCTGGCAGCCGCGGGAGGGCGGAGGTGGGTGGGGACGAGCGGAGCTTTTACGAGAAGTCACGGGGGGGCGGAGGCGGGGGAAGGGTGTCGGGGGGAAAAGGGTGAAAACCACCCTGCGGAGCTGCTGGGTTGAGAGGAAACCTGCCGCCCCGGAGCCACGCGCTGAAGCCGGCAGTGGGCGGCTGGCTGGACCGCCCCTGAGTGGCCTGGGAGGGGTGGTGGAGCGGGAGGCCCTTGCTGGGAAAGGCCCCCGGCCAAGTGACTGGGGGGAGGAAAAGAACCGCTGGTAGACACCCTCGGCCCCGGGGCACCAGGGAACATTTGTGTCTGGATAATTCGGTCCAGTTTCCTCTGATGGGAACTGCTCTAGCCAAGCCTGGGGGCTGGCCCTGCCTGCTTAGGGTTGAACCTGGAGAGATGCACTGGTTTAACCTAACTTTGGAGACTGCCCCCAACCACACACCCTTCAGGGAGGATATATGTTTAAGGGTAAAGGGGTTTGAGAGCCTCAGTAAACCAAGGGCAGTTGGCGGTCCAGTGAAGGGGGCAGGGTGGTAGGAAGAAGGAAGGAAGCAGAAAAAGAGGAGAGAATTTTAAGACCATGTGAAGGACATAACTGGAGTCCTTGGAAAGGTGAGTATCCTACTACCTGAGAATTTAGGTTAAAGCTCCCTGATGGGAAAAAAAAAAGAAATGGATTAGCTGTAGGAAGGAATGAGGAGGTGTGAAGGAGCCTGGGTTCCTTCCTCTGTGTAACAGACCAGAGCAGCTCTCGGACCTATGGGCCGCCACTGAGCTGGTGTTCAGTAACCGCTTGGAGAGGCTGCATCCTGTGGTTCTAGGCTGCTCAAGGCGGGCAAAAGACCCTTTAAAAAGCACCCACCTGAAGTGGCCTAAGTGGAGCCTGGAAGCGTCTTTAACCCTGACAGGCTTCCCTGCCCATGTCAGACAGGAAGGAAGAGAGAGAGGAGCCAGGAGGACAGAAGGGCAGCAGACCTTCACAGGCTCTTGGTTTCCTCCCCTCCCACTCCATCCCGCCTCCACCATCCCGTGACCCCCAGGATGAGCAAGACACAACTGTCTTGTCATTGGTGGGCTTCCAGCTGGAATCCATCCTCAGTCTCTTTCCGGGATTTGACTTGCTGTTCTTTCCAAAGCCACTGCTCAACAAATGGTGCCAGCCCAGGGAGGGGGTGTCTGTGTCTCATCTTGCAGGCAGAAGTAGCACAACAGCTGGGTGAACAAAACCCGTCCGGATCTGTCCAGAGCTGCTTGTCAGCACAGCCTCCACGGGGACTATGTGAGCTGCTGCTTGCCCCATATGACCCTCATTCAAACTCCTGCAGAGCTAGAGCTCTCGGGCCTCTGTCTCCTTGGGCAGCCTTTTCCCAAGTGTGCGGGTGGGCGGCTTATTTCTGCCAATCTAATCCAGCTCAAAATAGCATTGAACCAGATTTCTGAGAAGCCCTATGCTTCAGGCCTCTAGAAAAGAGTGAAAAAAATGACAGCTCTTGAGAAACAAAGGGGTCTGATTTGCTGGGATGGGATAAGATGCAGAGCCCTGTGACATCAGAGGGCAGAAATAGTGGCCAGGGATTGGTATGGAAAGTGTTAGTGGTGGCAGGCCCAGGGCCCTACGTGGTTGCCCTTCAGGGAAGCTGGTGGGCTGGACCAGTGGGGATTACCCTGGGAGCTAAGGCCAGGTGCAGGAGGGGGCTGTGGCCGGATGCTTAAGCCACAAACACCGCAACCCTCAACTTTCACATTTATTTTTCAGGCTGAGAACTCGTGGTGGGGGTTGCCACCTCCACTGTTCCAAATTCTGATTTCTCATATTTCTGGCTTGGGCCCAGATCAGGTGCCACCTTCTCTGTGAAGCTGCTTTCTCCCATCCCATCATCTGAGTGCACTTAGGCTCCCAGCCTAAGGGGTTACTTCCATGTAACCCCTACGGTACTTTGCTTGGCCTGAGAGATTTTGCTGTATTCAACTTCCCTCTCCACCCAGAGGCCCCTGGGAGGCCCAGAGTTTTATTTTTGCAGCTCCCTTTTGATGGAACTCCTGGAGAGGAGCATTAGTTGTCAGCTCTGCCCTCCTTTGCCCCATGCATGGCCTGAGGAGGCTTCCTTTGTGTCTGTCAGGGCTTCCTGTTTGCTGTGTCTGCTTCCATGAGAACCTTACCTTGAATTTTGACCTTGCCTGCTCTTTGCCTGACAGTTCAGCCCAGCCTTTGGGACTCTGATTAACTCCTGGCAGCCATTCTACAGGAAAAACCTTCGCTTTCTCCCTTAGCAATTGGAACTAAGGCAAAGGGTGGTCGATGGAATATAAGTATACCTCCCTAAAGCTAGCCTGTTGTATAAATCCACACTCAGGAACACAGGTGGACCTCACTAAAGCTAACATGTCAGGGGTAAATCTACATTCATTCAAGAAACAAATTAAAGGGCCAGCCACGTTGCTCAACTGGTTAAGAGCTCGCTTGGGAGCACCAGCTTTGAGGAGCAGGGCCCCAGTTCGGATCCCACATGAGGGCCAGTGACGCTCGCCCTCTACAGCTAAGATGGTGAACAACAGCTCCACCTGGAGCTGGGCTGCTGTGAGTCGCTGGCGACAGTGTAGGCTGCAGAAGGGCTGCAGTGGGTTGCCGTGAGCTACGTGAGTGGCTGGCAGCCAGCGTGAGCAGCTGGTAGCCGGTGTGAGCTACCAGGAGCCGCTGTGAGTGACTGACCAATGACCGGCGAATGATTGCCTCACCCGGGAAGAGCACAATGATCATACCAACATGGGCCAGTGAAGCGACGTCCTGCACAACTAGACTGAAGAACAAAACAGCAATTTGTCTACCTGTCTGTTCCTCTTCCCCGATTCATCAACGCTGTTCCCCTCCCCCCAATTCCCCAATAAAATCTTTAAAAAAAAAAGAAACAAATTAAGGGCTTCACAAAAGTTTGTCAAAGCATACCATTGAATATAAGATTCCACGGCTGACCAAGTGGCTCAGTTGGTTAAGACCTCACTCAAGAGTATGAGCGCTGAGCAACAGGGTTGCTGGTTCAATTCCCAGCCCGAGCTGAGCTGCTGCTGAGCTGCCAACAGGTGGCAGGATGGCTCAGCTAAAAAAAAAAAAAAGATTCCTCTGGTGCATTTTGAGGACACACTTTCCCTGTGACGTTTTGGAAACAGATATATTGAAAGTGAGAGATAAGATTAGGGAATGAATTAGCAGGGATCAGATTATTTTCAGGGATCATGTAACAAATTTCTGTATTATTACAGATGCCACAAAAAGTTGGAGATGAAAGTGAGCTGGACTAGGAACATCAGCCACAAACACTTTGCATACATAACTCCCCAAAACATCTGGTATCCCTTGGAAGCATTTGTCACTGTACTGAAAAGCTAACCTTCTTAAGCCAGCCTTGAGAAGGTTATGGAGCAGAGAGTGAGGGACTCCATGTTAGGAAATTTTCGATGCACCTCTGGCTCTGCCATGTCTGAGTTCTGCTGTGTTGGGCCATCTGCTTACCTGTCTGTGCCTTGGTTTCTTTAGCTGTAAAATAGAGATTGTTGTACCTACCCCTTAGGGCTCTTGTGAGAACCAGAGGAAGTGACACCTGGTGGGCACTCAGTAAAGGGTAATTTCACGTGTTTTAGACTTTCTAACTATGGGGATAATAACTTCCTACACCTATATGATCTCCATCTGGGGTTCTTTAGATCCAGATTCTGTCCAGGGTCAAGAAGGTCAACCTGAGAGAGCAAGTCATTCTTTCAGAAGCCATTGGAGAAAAGACCAGTTTCTAGGAGAAGTAAGGAATTAAATGGCAGCACAATCTGCCAACAAGTTGTGGCTTTAGGGCCTGAGAGAAACCTGATAATGAATCAGTCTGAGGCCTAATCAGGGACAGAGATGACCTTTGCCCAGACACTAGGCATGTATGAACCCCTGAATGAGGCTTTAATCCAGGTGTTAAAAGAGCCTAATGAATGCCCTGTTGAATCAAATCCAACAGTTTGAAGAAAAATGCAAAGTGTATGTCTTGTGTGCCCTCTACCATGTGGGAGGTGACCCTGAAGGAAGACACTAAACCAGACCCTGCTCTGATGGTTGATGGGACCTAGAGTCCCATGCTGGTCCCTGGACTCTTGCTCCTGCAATCAGGAGCAGGAAATGTTTCCAGGAAGGACAAGATTAAGTGGCTGCCTTGGACACCCTTCTGAGAGGGAGCAAGAACTTTCCTTTGCACTGCAGCTGTTTTTGGCCCAGCTGACACCAATTCAGGGAATATATGATATGTCAGTTTCCTAGGACTATATAACCACGCACCCCGAACTGGGTATCTTAAAACAACAGAAACTTATTGCTCAGAGTTCTGGAGTCTAGAGGCCTGAAATCCAGGTGTTGGCAGGGCTAGGCTCCCTCTGAGACTGGGTAGAATCCTTCCTTGTCTCTTCCTAGCTTTCTAGCCTCAGGCAGCTGGCAATCCTCAGCGTCCCTTGGCTTGTAGCTACATTGCTCCAATCTCTGCTTCTGTTGGCACATAGTATTCTCTCTGTCTCTGTGTCTTCAGATGGCCTTCTCCTCCTCAGTCCTAGTGGATAAGCGCCCGCTCTAAGTACCTCTTCTTAACTTGATTACACCTGCAAAGACCCTGTTTCCAAATAAGGTCATAGTCACAGGTACTAGGGGTTAGGACTTCATTCTCTTTTAGGGAAAACAATTTAACCCATAACATGTGGTACGAGTGATACCTTTGATAAACAGGCTGTAGCACAGGCTGAGGGGGCAGTCAAGACGAGGTGTCCCACTGTATGCCGGCGAGGGGGCAAAATGAGACAGCAAATCAGTAATCTATCAACAATGTTGATAAAATTATGCACAGAGAAAGCCATCTCAATATTGTTTGTAATAATTAATTATTGAGAACAACTTTAATGCCCAACAGTTAGGGATGGTTATTAAAATAAGGCACATCGCCATGAGGGGGATAATATATAGCCTTTAGAAATGATATTTCCAGAAAAAAAAAAAGTAACATGAGGAAAAATGAAATAAAATGATATATTCAGTATGTTGTCAACTTTATAAAAAAATATTCAAAGAAGAAAAAAAACCCAACATAATGTTAATGTCTCCATGCCTTTTATGAAGGGATTATGCATGATTTTGTTCTTTCTTAAAAAAAAAAATTATGGCATTATGTAAGTTCTCTGCATTAGTTTTATAATTGAAGAGAAAAAACACTAATGATGTTTAAAATATATAAATAGTTTCCTGGAGTGTACATTCCAGGAAAGTTCTGGCTGGGAGGAGAGCAGCAGCTGCTGGGTATCCATCTGACTTCTGTGCTTGCAAGCCACAGCCATAACCCCTCTGGAGTTTCTCAACATGTAGTTGGGTGGATACTTGCATCAGAATTACCCATGATGCTTATTTAAAAATGCAGAATTCTAGGCCCCTCCCCAGACCTACTAAATCAGGAGTTCTGGGCCCAGGGCCCAGGGCCCAGGAATTTGCATCCTCACAGGCTCTGCACATTTGAGACTGAATTCGCCCTGCCTGTGGCTAACCCCCTCTCATCAGCAATCCAGTGTAGTTTGTTACATTGTTCATCTATGCCCTCTCAGCCTACACTGTGCTTTGAAGAATAAAACCAAATTAAAAAAATTCTTTTTATAAAGTCCATTCTTGGTTGTACTCCTAAGACAGGAAGCTGCAAAAAACACAATATTCAAAAACAGAGAAAATTCGTAATTGTGTTCTGTTTTGGAATTTAGTGGCAGCAGATTGCGTTTCGTCATTTATGCTAGGCTAATAATTAAAATGAGTTAACATTCCCAGACTCTGCCCTCGTTTGGAATTAAGAAGGCTACAGGAGGACATCATCCTACAATGAAAGGTTTGCCCATTAACAAGGGGCTATTCCATGTACAGCTAGTTGGGAATCGTAATTATAGATGGGATTTGATTTGACTCCCAACCTTGAGGTTACCTTTATTGCCTGGCTTAGGGGAGCGATATCGAAGGACAGAGGACGGTAGAAAGTTCTCCACTTTAAGGTGTGTCCTGGCTCGGGGCAGGGGTTGGCCGAGAGGCCCTTCCAACCCTGTGGTGCTGTGACTTGTCAAGACCAAGGGGGAGCCGTAGCTTGCTCGGAGAGGGCCCAACAGCTGTGCAATTAGCCAACTCATCAGTAGGTGAAATTCAATCCTGCAAAGGAGGCAAAAATTCAAGGTATTAGTCCACACTTGTTGCTTCCAGAGTTGGTCATAGGCTCTTAGATGAGCCACTCTGAGAAGGAAATACCTGTCTACGTGTGGGAGCAATTAGAAAAAAGTACCAAGAAGAACAGCAACTGTGAAATTGTGCATCTCACCTCCTGGAAGGGGTCATAGTTCCTTTCTACACCTTCCTACAGATGGCTTCAGGATGCCCTCCACCTGACCCCTGTTTCAGGGAGCGGGGAGAGGAGGGGAAACAGAGGTAGGTTCCAGAAGGGTGAAGTGCTGGGCACCTAAATAACAGCTTCCATTTGTGCTTTGCCACCATCTCCAGCGCTCTGGCAGGAGCTGGCTCTCTCTGCGGCGGGAAAGGAGCCCTGGATGGGCAGGGCTGTATCCCACTCCGCAGCTCAGAAAGGTCCTGAGCAGTCAACAGCTGAGAGCCCGGCTTTGAGGAGCACAGTGCCAGAGGCCAGGCCAGCTGCTCCTTCCCAGATGCCCCTCTTTTGTGCGGCACAGGGAGGAAGCAGAGGAAGGCAGCCGAAAGGGTTAGGACTCAAGGAGGAAAAAATGTAAAAGGAAGCCCTGTATCTTTCACACAACATGTAATTAACTCTCAGCAGAAGATGCCACAGATTTATAATGGGAGCCGACAGCGGAGGAGGAAGGCTCTGACAGCATGAGATTTTTTCATGGGCTTTTAAAAAAAATTTTAATTTTTAAAGGAACATGAATAGTTACAATTAGAACCGTGGACCTTCAGTGAAAGTGTCCCCCCGCAACAACAAGCCAGATCATGCTGTATCTCACCCCTACATCCAGGCAGGATGAAAAGGAAGGCTTTTAACCTCAGAGCTCTCTTTTGGCCCCGATGGCCAGCCATTTCTGGTCTCTGGTGCCTCAGGGTGGGCCTGTCAGCAGCCCCTGCTCTGTCAGCTTGTCTCAGCATGCCAGCCAGCCCCAGAGCCCTCCCTCTCCATGACAGCAGTCCTTGGAGTCGCCTTGGTCTCCAGCCAGAGGCTCTCAGGGTCACACGTCTGGCAAAGCCCAGGCCTTCTCCTGAGTGCCCTGCCCGCGTGAGGGAGGGTGGCTGCACCCTGTGAGGAAGGAAGGTGCAGCTGGAGAGGAAAGGCAGGGAGCCCCTGGGCAGGTGGCTGCAGGTGGGCCGAGCCTGGCCTTCCGCCAGGACAAACGGGGCCAACCCTCTCCCAGGCACAAAGGGCTCACTGTAGGGGACACGCCCAGCCTGGAGTGCAATCTAGAGGCTCAGGTTTCTTAACACAAAGGCGGCCCATTCCCAGACCGACCTAGGTGTGGCCTGTAGGCCGAATCCTGCTGGGCAGGGCCCTGTGGACTCCTGGTGACCCATCTAGGTGACTTCAGTCCTTAGTATGATCTGGTCTGAACATGAAGATGTAGAGAGGCCTGGACAGGCAGCTTAGCTTCAGAGGAACATGGTCAGCTGCCTCTTCTTCCTTTAGGAAAGAGCCTTCCTAAGTCCACCACATTCCATCTATCTATCTATCATCTATCATCTCTTCCTCTCTTATACACACACACACACACACACACACACACACACACTCACAAGCACGCATTCACACACTGAGTCCAAGAGAAGTTCCCCAACTTAACCATACTTAGACTAGTCAACTATGCTGTGCAGACCCTTACCCCCACTCCAAAGCCACTGCCACAGAGAAATGAGACTAGGCCCCAAAGAAATCAGGCTAGGAAGTATGTAACAAAAAACACCATACTGACCACAGGCATAATTATCATTTTCTGCAGAACTCAGTCTCTCCCTTCCACGGAGTGCCTCCTCACTAAGTGCCTCCTCAGTATAACCCTGCTATGCAAGAAAAAAAGAAAAAGAAAGAAAGAAAGAAACCTTTGGGTAGACAAGGGTCCATGCTGTTGTGTCTTTCAGCAGAGCTTGAGGTTCGCCTGGAGTGGCTGGGTCAGAAAGGGATGGGTCAGGGAGTTACTTAAACCCTCAGTGGGCCTTGTGGGCTTTGTGTTTTAAAATGAAAGAATTAGAGTAGGATTTCTAAGGTCGCTTCAGCAATTGGTAATCAGTTCAGCCACAAGGCCACATGGCCGTCTACCAGAATCTGCTGCCCACACAGCTCCTGAGACCCTGTTGCATTAGGTGGGCTCTGCAGACGTCTGCAGAGGAAGTGGCGTGCAGGTTCCATACCCGACCGCAGCTGAGGTCCATGGTGATGGCAATCTTTGACTGTAGGAACTTTCTCTGTCCTGCATGCCCTGTACTGTGAACTATGAAGAGGATATTTATTGAACATTTATTTCCTGAGCACCATCTCTGTGCCAGTAAATAAAACAGACAAAATTCCCTGGTCTCAGGAGCTCCCCTTGGACACAAAAGCGTAGGAGCTTCCCTTCTGTATTCATTCCCTAGAGCTGCTGTAACAAAGGACCACAAACTGGGTGGCTTAAACTGTGAGAAATGTATTTTCTCACAGTTCCTGGAGACTAGAAATCTGAGATCATGGCAGTGCAGGGTTGGTTCCTTCTGGGGGCTGTGAGGGAGAATCTGTTCCATGCCTCTCTCCTTGCTTCTGGTGGTTTGCTGGTCATATTTGGCCTTCTTTGGCTTGTAGAAGCATCACCCTGATCTTTGCCTTCATCTTCACGTGGTGTTCTTCCTGTGTGTCCGTCTCTGTGTCCAAATTTCCCTTTTTATAAGGACACCAGTCATATTGGATTAGAGCCCACCTTAATGACCTCATTAACTTGTTTATCTCTGAAAAGGCTTCATCCCCCCCAAAAGGTCACATTCTGAGGTACTGGGGGTTAGGATTCCAACATATCTTTTTTTCTGGGGTGTGACGGTGGACAAAATTCAGTCTATAACACCCTCTATAGTTAAGTGTAAGAAGGTATGGAGGAGAGGACCTAAAGTCTCCTGCTTCCTCAAGGTCTCATGCGAATGCATCCTGATTGGTGGAGCCTGGGTCATGTGCCTATTCTCCACTGCAAGGAAGTCTGGGAAATTGAGTTTCTGGCTTCTATCTTGGGGAGGCACGGACCTCTAATGTGGGATTTTTCCCAAACACAAAAGAGCACATTCAAAGGATTCATGCAAAGGTGGCCACAAAGCACAACAGTTATATGTTATGCAGGTGCTTTCAGGTTTTCTCCAAGGGGACCCAGAGCAGAGAATGAGAATCATAGCTTCCATTTCTTATGCATCCCCTTTAGTGCCTAGTATTGTGTGCTGCCCACTGTCAGTGACCAAATGTCAATGACCACAGAGGACACCTGGCAAATCTAGATAATAGCCAAGAAGTAAACATTTATTAAGTACGATGTGCCAGGCATTTTTCTAGACTCTTTACATGCATTGCCTCATTTAATCCTCACAATAGCTTTATGAGATAGGGATGATTATTAGCCTCCTTTCACAAGTGAGAAAACTGAGGCATAGAGAGTTTAAGTAACTTAACCTAGTAGGTGGGAGAGCCAGGATTTGAATCCAGCAATTTCTAGTCTGAGACTGAGAGCTTAACCACTGCGTTTCCTAACAGATGGAAAAAGATGATGGAAGATGGAAGAAAAGCCTCTCCAGCCAGGGCTCAGGGACAGCAGGTGAGTGCCATTAAGCTGCTGCCCTGCTGTCAACCTGGGAGCTCGGCAGAACTATCCTGGGGTGGCATGTACTTTATCTCACATTCTCGAGCCAGGTGGGTGTGATGTTGGCCTGAGGCACCCTGACAAAGTCCTTGGGAATCCGGGGCGGGAGGCATGGGAAGAGGTGGAGGGAGGAGAGAGGATTGAGGGGACCTGCAGCTGGAGCAGCAGGTCCAGCCCAGGAGGCTCTGCCTGGCATGGCTGAGGAGGGCCTGCGTCAGAGGACTGGTTTCTGAGCTTCCGCACTCAGAGGCTGTTTTTCCTGAGAAGGGAGGGAAGGCCCCAAGCTGGTCCCTTGCCAGCCTGCTGCCTGGAGAGAGCCAGGATGTTCCCAAGGGTTCTTCCACAGTGACCTAGAGGAATAGCTGGGCCTTGAGGCGCCAGGTGGCTTCCAGGTTAGACCATCCAAGCTGAGGTGCATTTGGAATGTGGCTCAGGTACTTACATGCCACATGCCCAGAGGCAGAGAGAGACCTCTGTGCCTGCCCTGGAGGAGCCCTGGCCACTCCCTACTCCTGTGACCTTGAAAGTTGAAACTTTGTTCTTTCTATTGCCATGGGGGGGAAAGGTGATAAAAGGAGCAGAAGGAGGCAAAAATAGAAGGGATACATTCCCATAGCCCCAAGCATTCCCAGCTGGAGATTTCCCTGGGTCCCTGGTCCCTGGGCCTCGAGCCTCCCACACTCCAAGTCCAAAGCATAATGTTAAGAGTATGCATATACCAGGGGTGTTCGTCATTCACCAGTGAGCCCCCGTCCCCGGAAAGCTGGGACCTGCCTAGCCCTTTCCAAAGGGAAATAAGGTGCAAGGTGGCTGGGCTTCTCTTAGAGAGAAAGTAAGAGAAAGGGAAAAGTCTTTTCCTTTAACAGCATTGATAATAAGGTAGTAATAGGGTGGTTTCTTATAAGAGATCGTGCAATTAAGTCCGTGAACTTTCTACTGTGTGCTTACACAGTGGAAAGTTCGCGAACTTAATAGTCCAGCTACTAGTAGGATGTTTCAAAACACGTGGGTAACAAAAAAAGAGTGAAGGGAAAGAAATTATCCACTGGAGGTTTTTATAACAATAGGCAGATGACTATGAAACATATAGTTAATACAAAGTTCAGTTTAAAAAATGTTTGCAAACATCAGTAGTGTTCCAGAGGTTTAAAACCAGATTAATATTTGTAGTAACACGAAAAACACTAACGCCTTGCATGTGCCCTAATGTCCGCGTGTCTCCCCACAGTTAAGAAGCAGAGGAGGACATTCTTAGAACTTACAGAATGAGGTGGGGCCAGGGTTGCCAGAGAAAATGCAAGATAGCCTGTTAAATTTGAATTCCAGATAAAAGGATGAATATTTTGTTAGTATAAGTTTGTTCCAAATATTGCATAGGACATACCTATACTAAAAAATTATCTGAAATTCAAATTTAAATGGCTATCATGTATTTTTATTTGCTCAATCTGGCAACCTTGAGTGGCCTTGTATCTACCCCAGTTGGGGAAGGCAGAGGATCAAATTCTGGAAAAGAGCCTGGCAGGCCTATGCCAAGTGACAGGGACTCCAGGGAGGCCAGGCCTCAGGCTCCAGGGCTGCTACGGTGGGGCCCTGGGGAAAGGCTCTGGGCCGCTTCTTGGAGCTCTGTCTCCCTGGAGGGAACAGAAGGGCCCAACAGCTGCAGAAGGAAGCTTTGCAAACAACCTGAAAACAATTCAGGCTTCTTTGGGCAGGTGCCAGCACAGGAGAAGCCAGTCTCAGAGTGGGAACCATCTACAAGTGTACCAGGTCCTCAGACCACATGCTGGCCTGTCTCCCACAGGCTAGAGGAGTCACCCTGACCTCTGGGGTATAGTAATACTGTGCCATGCCTCAGCTGACCCCAGCATGAGCCGATCTCCCCTTCAGGCCTGGCTGTGTCAGCCCTGCCTGTGTCAGCCCTGTCTCACACTGAATTCCCCCACATTCTCTGGGGCTGAGGTCATTGAATATCCCCTGGGCCTTTCCTGCAAGGCAGATGTGCCAATCCAAGGGCATTAGCTGGTCAACTATTTGTGGACTGCCCAAAGGTAACCTGGGAAATGGAAGGTAGGCACCTGCTCCCCAGAAGCCCTGGGAAAATCATGGGGGGAGAGGGGAGGCAAGAGGGGGAGGGGCCGGGGGAGTCCAGCAGTGTCTCCCCAGGAGGCCAGTGGAGCCTGTCTGCTTGAAGGCTCCCGGTGAGCTGCAGACCCAATATCATGGAAGGCCCTCTGCTGTGCTAACTCAGATAGGGACAGGCCTTCCTCCCAGGGGTATGTGGGAGCTGCTCTGTGTCCTTTCCCAGTAAACAGGAAGGGAGAGGAATAGAGAAAAAGGGACAGGCCTGCCCTGGGAAGTTTCAACTTGAATGCTGGACCAGAGCCTTTGGAGTACTGAGAAAGAAATGAAGGGCAGCCTATGAGCAGAACATTGTTTTTATAATCTTGTGAGGTTCTTTTAGTCCCATTTTTTTAAAAGATTTTTTTATTGGGGAATTAAGGGATGGGAACATCGCTGGGGAATTGGGGGAAGGGGAACAGACAAGTTGCTGTCGTTTTGTTCTTCAGTCTAGTTGTGGAGGACGTGGCTTCACTCTCCCAAGTTGGCACCATCATTGCTCTCCTCCTGGGCGAGGCAGATCAGTCGCCGGCTTCTGGACGGCCGCTCACAGCGGCTGCTGGCTACACACGGTAGCCCATGGCAACCCATTGCAGCAGGGGCTGCAGCCTATGCCGTTGCCGGCTACTCAGGGCAGCTCAGCTCCAGGTTGAGCTGTAATTCAGCATCTTAGCTATAGAGGGTAGTGTCACTGGCCCTCATATGCGGGATCCGAACTGGGGCCCTCTGGCATCCCAAGCCAGCTCTTAACCATCGTGCCACTCGGCCGGCCCTGAAAGAGTTCCTTTTAAAAGACCTGAGCCTTGGTCACATAACTGGACTACCACAGGGGGTGGTATATCCATCTTCTCTTTCAAGATACTTGAAAGCCTACCTTTCTTCCTCCCCAGTTAGGAAATATGGTGGCCATCAAGACTGAACCATGGTCCAGAAGGAGCCTTTAATACTACACTAATATAAATTGATTTATCAAGAGGAAATGTTTNGGCCGGCCCCTTTTAGTCCCATTCTTAAAGAAGATGAAACTGAGGCCCAGAGAGATTATGGAACTTTCCTCAGGTCACACAGCTAGCTAGTGGTGGAGTCAGAAATCCCATCCAGACCACTCTGACTCTAAAACGTGGGCCCATTCTATTCCTCCGTGCTGTCCAGGAAACTTTGGGTCTAACTCAGGAGGAAATATCTACTGTCAACTGTGTTATTCTGTGGTCAGGTTCCTGCCTCCCCTGCTACCTCCAGGACTTGGCTTGGGACTGTGAAATTTCCACCAGAAAAATAATGCTGAAAGGAAACAGCTGTACTTCTGTGTCCATGCCAGGAACTCATCTCCTGGGCTCTCAACTCTCTTCACACAGAGCTGAGGGAGCACGGCGGAGCCAGGCGGTGGTGGTCTCAGCACACTGGGCATTGTCCCCGGTCCCTGCTCTTATACGTCTCATTTGGTAATTACTGACAGACTGAAAGCCAACCTCATAAAACTGGCCTGTGTGGTTAGTTAAGTTTGGTAAAGATGAGGGAGATAGGCCCACATACTGTCACCTCCCCACCTCCCAAGGGATGCTAGGTATCGTCCCTGCCCCCTTAGCCCTCCTCAGATCTCTCCGCAGAGAGGGTCAAGTCTTCTTATCTTCCCCTTTTGGCCTTGGGTGTTTCTCATGCTGACACTCCAGTTCACCTGGGGTCACTATTCCTCCCCCTCAACACCTCACAGCAGTGAGATGACAAGAAACTCTCAGTTTAGTGTGGTGGGGAGAGATTGGGCGGTGGGATTGGAGAAGGCACGAGGAAGGAGAGCTGGCAGGGAAGAGAGGGCACTTGCTTTCTTCTCACTGCGAACGTCACTTGTGCATTCATGTGTTTGCTCCTCCATGTACGTTGGCTGGATGGGGAAGCGCGCAGGGAGATGGAGGCTGGATGTGGCGATACCAGCCCGAGTTCCACACGGCCCAGCTCTGTGCTCAAAGTCCCTTCACAGAGGCACAGCCCCTCCACCAAAAACTGTTACAAAGGAATCCCAAGCTCTACTTGCACCTCCTGTGCCGAGGAGGAACGCTAGCATTTCTCGGAAGCACCTTTCTTCTGTCACATCTTGCAGCTCCTCCAAGTTTCCAGAAACATTCAGCCAACACAGTGTCTTCTCTGGGCTGGAGCGTGGATTTCGGAGCCAGACTGCCTCGGTTCAAATCCTGGCTCTGAAACTATCAGACGTGGCACGTTACTGAACCCCTCTCTGCCTCACATCCCTTCCCACTGATTTGGGGATAAGAGCATCTACTGCCTGGAGTTGTTGTGAGGATTTATAATGTTAACAGTCATGAAAGAGTTAAAACAGCTCCTGGCACATGATAGGCACTATGGAAGTGTTAGTAGCTCTCATTATTATTGCTATTATGATTATTCTCTCTCCTTTTCCCTTTCCTCCCACATCTCCAGTCCAATCTTCTTTAATTCACTGCCCTTCCAAAGCTTTGGCAGGCTAGCTGAGCATGCTTAGAGGGTGGTGCGGGCGGGTTGGAAGGCTGCAGACTAATGAATCTGTGCCTGATGTTCAAGAAGGTGTGGGGACCCCTACAGATGACTCTCAGATGCGAAGGAGCAAGTTGGCCTCCCCTGGACTGGAATGGATGCAAGACCGCAAGCCTGCAGCATGGGGAGTGTCTCCTGGTAGAGAGAGCTTCTGCTTTAGATCCAAACAGTTTGCTTTAGAGGAAACTAATCAGCCAGAGGACTACTAAGTGTGTCCAGATGGAGCCTGCAATCTGGACACTCATGCAACAGGATCTAGTGGGTAGACTGCTAGCTCCCCAAAAGATATGTCCATGTCCTAGCCCCCAAAACCTGTGACGTGACCTTATATTGGAAAAGGGTCTTTGCAGATGTAATTCAGTTAAGAATCTTAAGATGAGATCATCCTGGATGACCTTGGTGTGTCCTAAATCAATGACAAGTGTCCTTATAAGAGCAGCAGAGGAGAATAAACAGATATAGAGGAGAAGACCATGTGAGGACAGGCAGAGATGGGCAGTTATGCAGCTGAAAACCAGAGAAAGCCTAGAACCACCAGAAGCTGGAAGAGGCATGGAAGAGAGACCCTGGAGTGAGTGCAGCCCTGCTGACACCGTGACTTTGGATTTCTGGCTCCCAGAACTGTGAGTAAATAAACTGCTGTTGTTTTAAGCCACACAGTTTGTGGTTGTTTGTTACGACAGCTACAGGAAACTAATACAAGGACCAACTGCAACACCCACCCCCCCAAAAAGAAAAAGATAAGGGAGCATGGTCTGAAGTGGGAAAGACAGAGAGAAGTGAAACTGAAGGGATCAAGGAAGGACTTTCACCCAGCTTGCAGCATATGATGAAGAGGTTGCACACTGCACACAGTGGGGTGCCATTTACAGCATGGTTGTAGATTTGAATGTTTATTGCTCTGTCCGTCCCCCTGTTCCCCCACCCCACCCCACCCCGCAGGGGTCAGTAAGGTGTCTTGAGGAAGGGGTGCCTTTTCCTAAAACATACAACACATCCCTTTGGCCTTGTTAGTTTTGGGTGAGAAACATGTAGACTGTGCTGTTCAACAGAACTTGCTGCAAGGATGTAAATGTTATATCTGCACCATCCAATACAGTAGCCACACGTCACATGTGGCTCTTTGAACACTTAGAATGTGGCTTGTGCAACTGACTAGCTAAATTTTTAAATTTATTTAATTTTAATTAATGTAAGTTTAAATAGCCACATGTGGCTGACGGCTACCACATTAGACACGCAGCTCTAGGACAAGAAAATGGAAGCTCAGGACTGCTTGATACAGAATTTAGTGACCAAAATCATGGCACCTATTCATCTGCTATTTTCAGAGGCCCCCTGTGACTGCATGTCTTGTTGAGTGGGGTAAGGGGTCAAACTAGGACCAAGGTGGTGGAGGTGGTGGCACTCGGCGAGGAGTGCCGGAGAGCCTGAGAAATGCCCAACTGCATCAGAACAGGGTCCACCAGAGGAAGGGGGAATAGAGAGGCTTGCCTGCCTGAGTAGGCAAGAGATTGCTCTCTGATTGGCTGGATTTTCCCCCTTAGTAACCCTTTATGAAGCTGTCAGTCATGACGTTAGCTACATTCTTTTGAACCTAGTTATGTTTTTATCTCTCAATTTGAAATAATGAACATTTATATGGAGATAATCATAGAGATGGGCAGGAGTGCTATCTGGGGGCTCCTGGGCCTTGGGGTTATTGCTCCTTGAAAGGGGGCTTTTTGGGAGCAAGGTCTGTTTTGCCCGAGTGCAGCTGCACATATGATTCAAAACTCTGGTTTTAACTGCCAAAGAGCAAGACATTTACCCAGCTGTGGCGTCCCTTGAAGGCATGAAGTCTTCTCTGAGGTGGAAATTGAGATCTAAGATGTCATCTGGTGATCACTACACACTCCCCTCCCATGGGCAAGCACTGAGGGTGGATTTGCCAGAGACTTTTAGGGGTAGGTCCTAGCCAGACAGTGAGGACCTGGCTACTCCGGCCCCATTAGCATCACCTGGGAGTCTTTTTGTCTTTTTTTTAAACCTTCATTGGGGAACAATGTGTTTTTTCCCAGGACCCATCAACTCCAAGTCAAGTTGTTGTCCTTCAATCTTAGTTGTGGAGGGCGCAAGCTCAACTCCAAGTCCAGTCACTGTTTTCAACCGTGTTGCGGAGGAGGCGCAGCCCACCATCCCATGCGGGAATCGATCCGGCAACCTTGTTGTTAAGAGCACGTGCTCTAACCAACTGAGCCACCCGGCCACCTGGTTTGGGTTTTGTTTTGATCGTCATTGTCACAGTGGCCTTGGCTGATGTTGGCTTCTGTGGAACTGGTTATGCTCAACAGGAGAAGAGCAGGGCCCAGCTGAGTGCCAGGCCAACTCCTGGCCGTCAGGAGCTGCTTTGCTAGTTGTCAATGAGAGACACCTCTGGGTTTTGGGATTAAAGGTGGTTTTCACTTTCTCCTTCATATTCTAGAGAAAAAAATCTTTTTTTACACTAATCATACATTACATTTATCTTTAGAAATATAGCTATTTCCTTTCAGGGAAAAAAAAAAAGTCACCTACAGAAGAAAATACTAAACTAGATAAATCTTAGGCCAGTGTGTTTGGTGGGAGGGGCAGACAGCCCAGCACTCTAAGTGCCCGCGAACAACAGTCATATCGGCTGACCAGCTCCACGTCTGCAGGCCAGCTTTACTCAACATTCTCCCAGGAGGCAGGCTGGGTGCACCAGCGTTAGAGTTTAGATTAGATGGACATTAGTGTTGCTCATGACCTCATTCCAGGGTCCAGGTGGTAAGAACCATGGCTGGCTTGTCAGCACTGGATGGAGGCCATCTGGCACCTTGGACACCTGCTTGGTGGGGCTCCCGGGCAAGAGGCTGTGACATGGCCTAGAGCTCTGGTTCTCAGCTCAGCCTGCCCGTTAGAATCAACGTGGTAGTTTGACACCCCCTCAACCACCCCCAGGGCTCAGTGGTCTGGACCAATTAAATCAGGGTTCCTAGGGGAGGAGCCCAGGTATGAGCATTCCTTTCCATCTCCAGGTGATTCCTCCAACTTCTCCTGCTCTGCCTTCACCCTGCTTACTCCCTTGTCATTCTACTTCTATAATCTCCACTCTCGCCTTCTCTACTCCCATCACCTCTAGTCTGGGTCAAGCCCTCACTTCTCTCCCCTGAATCATCTGTCCTCCATACGCCTTGACTGATCTTTGTAAATAAAAATTGAGGTCACTGTTTCTCAAGCCTTGGCATATTAGAATCACCAGGGGAGATTGAAAAAGCATTCTCAGTGCCTTGGCCCCCCTCCAAATTTCTGATTCCACTGGTCTTGGGTGGAGCCCAGGCACTGGTATTTTTAAACTTTTTTTTTTTTTTAATGTTTCTCAGGGGAGTCTACTGGGCAGCCTGCATTGAGAACCACAGCTTTAGGTGCTTTTATTCCCTAGCCTAGCAGGTGACAGGTCAATGAGCTAACCCTGTAAAGTGAGGCACAAGAGTTCTTTAGGGCTCCTCTTGGGGAGTGTGTCACAAAGGGGAGGGGACCTTCTTCTCCACTTTTCCAGAGAAGGCCACGTAGCTCTGCCTGTTTTTGTATGGGGCTTAGGTAGTGTGGTGGGGGAGAGATGCAGCAGCTACAGTGACAGTACCTGACGATGAGATGGTCCCCGGCAAAAGAGGCCTGGAGGAGGAAAGGGGACAAAAGATAAGAATTTTGTCTTAGCTGATGTCCTGAAACCCTTGAGGGGAACTTTGCTGTGGGCTGGCTCCTGCAGGAGCAGATGGCATAAACCGAGCAAACAGCATGCATCTCTGAACGCTTGACTGCAAAGAGCTCTGAGCCTAGGAGGCTGGCAGTGGATGCTGTGGGACCAGCAGAAACCCTTTCAGAACCAAGGCGCTCCACCCCCAGGTGCAGGAGTGTTGCCTACTGACAGCTTATAACTGAGTCCTCCCCAGGAATTGCCCTCAGCTGAAGGAACCGCCAAGTTCAAGGCTATGCCCCTTCTCTGAGGGTAGCCTGCATACAATCAAGTCAAGGAGAGGTAGAAGGACCCAGGCCTCTTGACTTATTGGGTCTTTGGAAAAGCCATGACATATTTTGTCTATGTTTTTCAAAGGTTATTTATTTAAACAAAGAACAGAGATCAATCAGTGATATATGCCCGTTTTGTTCAATAACCTTTTGGCATCTTTCAGTGAGCTTCGTAATTCCTCGTTCATAGAAGGACCTGTCTTTATTTGCGAAAAACTGAACAAGGTGCTGATTTATAGCCTCATCTGAATTGAACGTTATACAATGCAAGGTGTTGTGAAGAGAGCGAAACAGGTGGAAGTCTGACGGCATAAGGTCAGGCGAGTATGGTGGGTGTGGCAACACATCCCATCCAAGCTCCAATAATTTTTGACAGGTGATCAAACTTGTGTGTGGTCTCGCGTTGTCGTGATAGAGCACAACTCCTTTACAATTAACAAGCTCTGGACATTTCTGGATGATGGATTTGTTCAAACTGTCCAATTGTCAATAGTGCACACTGGAATTGATTGTTTGTTTCCTTGGTAGGAGCTCAAAAAACACGACACCTTTAAAATCCCACCACATTGAGAGCATAATCTTCCTCTGATGAATGTCAGCTTTTGATGTCGTTTGAGGCAAATCATCACGTCGGGACCAAGACTGTTTGCACACCACATTGTTGTCAACAATCCACTTCTTATCACCAGTTATCAGTCGCTTCAAAAAAGGATCATTTTCCTCATGTTTAATGAGCATATTGCAGATGTTTATATGCACCATCAAATGAACTTCTTTGAGTTCACATGGAACCCAAATATCGAGCTTGCTTATGTATCCCAGCTTCTTCAGGTGGTCGTGAACACTTGAATGATGGATGTTCAATGTTTCTGCAATCTCTCGTGTCGTGTAGCGTGGGTTTGACTCGATCAATGCCTTTATTTTGTCATCATCAACCTCGGTGGGCCTCCCTAACCGAGGAGCGTCATTGAGATAAAAATCACCAACATGGAATTTCGTGAACCATCATTGGCACTGACATTGTTGTAGAGCATTGTCACCATAAACTTTATGCAACTTTTCACAAGCTTCACGTGCGTTCTTCCCTTTATGGAAGTAAAACAGTAAAATATGGCAAAAATGCAGTTTAGTCTTCCATCTTCAACTTGTTATAAAATCTCCAAAAACTCAATCAAATTGCTCAATTTTTTTTAGAATGAAGCAAGAACTGTCAGCTGTGAAATGACATAGCAATAACATAGATGCGAATGAGTCTAGTACTTCCAAAAATGAACTAGTGCCATCTGTCGCAAATGTGTCATGACTTTCCCGAAGACCCCATATTTTAGGACATCTCAGCTTCAGAGCTGCCCATGGGATCAGCTCAAGTATCTTGGCAAAGCACCCCAGTTCAGTCTCTGCCTTGACCCTTTAGGGGTTCAGAACAGACCTCCCCAAAATGTGCCATTTTGGCAAATGAATTTGGCATATTTTGAGCTGAAGGCAATCAAGACCGTATGGCTCACAAAAAACTGTTACCTTTTCCTTAAAGAATTTAAATTAGGGATCTTGTCCATAAAAAGAGTTATCACCAGAAATAACTTTTTGGGACCTATCTCAATGGAAGGGCAAACTACTAATTACTGAACATCCGCTATTTTTATTATCCTGCAATGACCTTCCTTCCTCTGAAGCCCCAAGGCACTTACCTCATCCTTAGCTCAGAATGTCATGTATACCTCATTTTCCCTTTCTGTCCCTGAACCTCTCGTGCATGGGGAGTCCCTGACTCGCTCATGTATGTGCAGTTTTCATGCATACATATGCAATTCAATTTGGTTATTTTCTCTTTTAAATCTGTCTCACCTGGATTTAGTTATTAGATCAGTCGAAAGTACCTTGAGGGTAGAGGACAGTTTCTTCCTCCCCCACAACCTGATCTTACTTCCTTCGTTCCCCCATAAATGTCGCTCCAGTGTTCCCCGCAGTGAGCCACCCCGCATGAAAATCTCACCCTCAGAGTCTGTTTCCAGGGTACCTGACCTATGAGAAAGGCCCTTAATATACATGTGTGGGTGAAGAGTAAGTAGGGGCTAGAGGGGTGTGAAAGGCAAGTGCATTACTGCTACTTTGGGGGCCTCATGGAATAGTTGCAGGTTCGAAGGACATGAAGATTGCAAATCTGATCATATAACTCCCCGGTTTAAAATCCCTCAGTGACTCCCTACTGCATATGGGGTAACTTCTGAGCTCCGTGGCATGCTTGTGAGCTCTTTTGTAATCTGGCCTGACCAGGTACCTCTTCCTCTCCCTTGCTCTCCAGGTAATCAAACTATTTGCGGTTTTCCAAACCACCAAGCTGTCTCCTCACCCCCAGCCTTCACATAAGCTGCTCACTGCTTCTGGGAGTGCTTTCTTCCCCGGGGTCACTTGCACCCCGTCTGCATTGAGATCATCTGTCTCCTTGCTCCCTTTCTGGCCTGGATATCCTGTGAGGCTCAGGCCATGTCTTAGTCGTCTGTCCCTTCAGGGCCCAGGATAATGGTATATTAGGCTGCACAATAATATCATGGCAGTGACTGATGCATTCATTCATTCGATCATTTTTTTATTGTGACAAAATACATGTAACATAAAATTTGCCATCTTTGCCGTTCAGTGTACAATTCAGTGGCACTTTACAATTTACGTGTTGTATAACCATCACCATTATCTAGTCCCAGAACATTTTCATTACTCCCAACGGAAACCCCTTATCCATTAAGCAGTCACTCTTCATTACCCTCCCCGCCCTTGGCAACCACTAATTTACTTTCTGTCTCTATGGATTTGCCTATTCTGGATATTTTATATAAATGGAATCATACAATGTGTGGTCTTTCGTGCCTGGCTTCTTTCACTCACAATGTTCATCCATGTCATAGCATGTATCAGTACTTCATACCTTTTTGTGACTAAATAATATTCCATTGTATGGGTATATCACATTTTGTTTATCTATGCATTGGTTGATGGACTTTTGGGTTGTTTCTACCTTTTAGCTACTGTAAGTAGTGCTGCTATGAACATTCATGTACAAGTTTTTGTTTGAACACTTGTATTCAATTCTCTTGGAAATACCTAGGAGTAGAATGGCTGGGTTATATGGTAACTCTATGTTTAACTTTTTGAGACTGTTTTCCAGTGACTGCACCATTTTACATTCTCACCAGCAATGTATGAGGGTCCCAATCTATTCATATCCTCACCAACACTGATTTTCTGTTTTCTTATTATGGCCACCCGAGTGTGTGTGAAGTGGTACCTCATTGTGGTTTTGATTTGCTCAATACATATTTTTGACTCCCTACTGTGTGTCAGTCACTGCACTACACCCTGGGGATACCACAGAGAACAAAAACGATGAAGGCTCTGCTTTTGTGGAAGTTCCGTGCTAGGTGGGGGATGACACAGGTGAATGGAGTTAGGAGACCTAACTCCATTAGTTAGTAAGGACATTATTACCACCTGGTCGCAGGTGGGGACGCAGGAAAAGAGAACTCGTTGGGCTTCTGCTGCCTCTCCTTTGCCCTTGCAGGGCGGAGCAGAGGTTGCAAACTCAAAGGCAAGGCAAGAGGAGAGAGACAGAGGGGTGAGTGCACATGCATCTGTGTGTGTGTATTGGGGGTGGGTGCTGTGGGGAACTGGGGGGCACTAGCCCTGCCTCTAGGAGCAGATGCTGCTTAGCACTGGTTTCTTATTGCCAAGTGGTACTGTAGACCTGGGCCTAGCCACACTCTGGATGGAAATACAATTTTTACACAAAATCTTCCAATTATTACATGATGGCACAGACATTTTTAAAATATTGCCCAGGGGCCAATTTTGACCACCATTTTGTGATTCTGACCTGGGTTTGTCTCAGATGCAGAGTCTCATTCACAGAGTCAGAATGTCTTGGGCAGGGGTGGGGGGTGGGAGGGGTGGGAATCTTCCTCTTTAACAAGCCTCCTCTCTCACAGGCCCCCCCCACTTCCCCATACCTGGTGGTCTGATGCCCGCTGGAGTTTGAGCACCACCGAACCGGACTTGTAAGGAAGACAGCTTCCCACGTAGGAGTGGAGGGCTGGGCAGGCAGGATCATGTTCCCTGTTTGTACTGGCCAGAGGGCCCGTGGCCTGGTCCCAGTTTCTCAGGGCACACAGCCATCCAGAGTACATACTTCTCCCCATGTGCCAGGAACAGGGGAGGGGCCGCGAGGGGCCTTGCAGGAAGAGCACACCCCTTCCCCCACTGCTCTGGCCCCACATATCCCCATGTGCTTGGGTGCCCGGCCCAGTGGCTTTTACCCTAGTGGGCAGTTCAACTGCAAGCCCTGATGCCTGTAGCCTCCTGGTGAACTTTGTCTGGATGGAAACCCTTGCCCTGGAGATGGCCCAAATGGAGATGTCAAGGTCTAGGAGAAGGCAGCTACAGCCTACAGACAGCCTGGGGCTGACACATGGGTGTGAAGCAATATGTTTGTCACGCTCTTGCTTCATTGTCACAACTGCAGCAGTTCTCTGGCAGGGGTGTATGTACTGAAAATCCCCAGGGTCTTCTTTCACAGCTGTGAAACCCCTGGCCCCTGTAGGTGTTTATTCTGAAGCCATTGCAACACTTCACCTGCCGACTTGGCTGCTCTGTGGGGTTAGAGTTCCAACCCCACATTTGCAGGTTCCTGTAGTTAGTTCAAGAACTCCAGACAGGCTCCTTCCTGCTCTATGTCCCCTGTCAGCTCTCTAGAAGAGGAGCATATGGAAGAAGTAAGTGGGTTTGTTTGTAAAGAGTGGCGACATGGAGGACAGTAGAAGTCTGGGGTTTGTCTTTATGGGGATAATTATTACAGGGGTCCATTCCTTTCACCTCCCCCATCCCCCAAATTCTTCTTTACATGTTACACCTAGGGATTAAACTGGGGTTGATTTCCCCAACAAGGAAATAACAAGGGACAAAGTAATGAGCTATGTTTCTATGTGGGTTTCTTATCTAAAGGATCTGTTTAAATAAAGTTTTCTGCCTAGATTACTATCAGCAAACATTTTCAGTTGTTAAGAACCATAACCAAAATAAAATATAACTGCTGTAAAGCTATTTAGTAGTTTTCATACCTGTTATAAACTATCAAACTTAGAGATTATGGGCACTAACAAGAGCTAATGTTTACAAAGCACTTACTACGGGCCAGGCTCCATGCTAAGTGCTTTACTTGGATTATTTCACTTAATCTTTACAACCCTGTCAGATTTAATCCTCAAAACCACTCAACCAGGGAAGTAACATCACCGTTTTTCAGATGGAGAAACTGACTCTTAGTGGTTAAATATGCTAGATGGTTTACATGGCAGTCCTTAGGGCGATCCTGTCCGATTCCCATCCCAAATGTCCTATGGGAAGGTATTACTACCTATTTAATGATGAGGGAACTGAAGTGTGGGGGCTTTACGTGTGCCCATGGTCACACAACCATGAGGCAGAAGAGATGGGACTTGAACGGAGGGAGATGTAGCTTCAGACACACCCCTCACCTTCTAAGTTATATCAGGCAAAGAAACACAGCTTATATGTGCTGATGTGGAATGATATACCTGACATACTAAGTGAAAAAGGCTAGGCGCTAAATAATATGCATAGCAAACATGGGGTACATTATTGTATTAGTCAGGGCGCACTCATATTGGGTAATTCGAGGAGAGTTTAATAAATGGAACATCTATGGAGTTGTAGGCAGGATAGAGAGAAACCACCAGGCATGGTGTCATATAAGCCTGGGGGCTGTATTACCACTTGCTGGAACCCAGAGACAGAGAGACCAGTGTGGAAGGCCCCCCTAAGAGGAGTTGAGAGGAACACATGAGGCAGCCAGGGAGGGAAATGGGGACATCGGTTCCCTGACCTCACTCTCCTTCCTCCCTGTAGACTGGCCAAGAAGGAGCATTGACTCAACAGGCCAGTCAGAGCCCTCGTCTGGAAGCTTCCAACTGGGAGCATAGAGAGAGGGCTGTTTGTTTCTCTGTGGGGACTGACTGTAGCTCTGGAGCTGCGTTCCTTTTGTGTGTGGAGGAAATCAGGCTGCTGTAGATGAGACTCAGTCCAGCTCACAGGAAAGGAAGAGCTAAGACCCCGAAGGGGAGTCGGGAGGGATGCTGGTTCCTGTCACGTGTCTTTGAGCCCCACCTGCATCCCACTTCCTTATAACCACTGGTACACAAACGAGCACACACCTCTTTTTACTTGTTTGTCCTCAAGAAGCAGGAGGAGCCACATCACAGAGTTTTTTTGTTTTTTATTTTTAAGTTAATTTTTTTCTTTTTTTAAACTGGGGAAGAGTGTGTTTTTCCAGGAGCTATCAGCTCCAAGTCAAGTAGCTGTTTCAGTCTAGTTGGGGAGGGTGCATCTCGGTGGCCCACACGGGAATCGAACTGGCAGCCTTGGTGTTATGAGCACTGCGCTCTAACCAACTGAGCTAACCAGCTGCCCCCACATCACTGAGTTTTAATCCTGGTTTGCCAAGCTGTATGACCTTGGGCGGGTACTCAGTGACTTCACGTGTAAAATGGGAACAATAATAATAATTCCTTCCTCAGAGTTGTTGAGAGGAATAAACAGTTAAGATATAGCGGGCTTACAAAAGACTTGATGCACAGTAAATGCTATACCATATCACCTATTATTACTTTTATGTGAGTTGAATTTTTTGTCACTTCAGTTGGAAGAGTTTTGATCCAAACTAAACCTTGCACACTTGCCTCTGGGTTAATATGTTCCCAAGAGCCCATATGTCCCAGTAATAGGAAATTGCCAAGCCATATAGATGTGCCAGGAAATGTCAGTCAGAAGTATTTCCTCCATGTCCTGCTCTGGCACCTGGCATCCATCTCTGAACTGCTCTGTTCCCACACCTGGAGAGGATTAAGTCCACCCAGCTCCTCTCCCTGACCTTTGGCCTGCTCAGGCTGTTCCATCTGACCTGGAAACCAGACCCCTCCTTCCTGGGTGTTCTCCTGGGCTGCAGCCTGGCCCTGCCTGGGTCTCTGTACGTACAGGAAACCAGACGTGAAGAGGGCTTCTGGAGGAGTGAGCAGCAAATAAAATCTCTCAGGATGTTTGTTTCAGTTTCTTTCTAACTCAGCTTATCCTGTTACTTGGCTTCTATGAAATATGTGTGCTTGCCACCATCCAGGTAATGAGGAGACTTCTGGAAAGAGAAATAATGAAAAGAATTTCAATTCAGTGGGTATTTGCTGGAACCTACTCCGCGCACATCATTGTATGGGAGAGGTTGGAACCCATGGAGGCCCTCAAAGGT
The DNA here is from genome assembly GCF_001890085.2 of Hipposideros armiger. NCBI lineage: Eukaryota > Metazoa > Chordata > Mammalia > Chiroptera > Hipposideridae > Hipposideros > Hipposideros armiger. The sequence continues at coordinate 264,852 of NW_017732210.1, forward strand.
GCTGGCGAATCGACAACTCCCTGTAGGGGGATCTCCTTCTGCCCTCACCTCTGATGGCCTCTCTGAATTCCAGGAGGGGCTGGGGGTATTCTGCTTGGCCTGGGGCATGCTGGGAGGCAGGGTTGGGGAGCAAGTAAAAATGAGGGGGCAACTGCCAAGGCTAAAGTGGTGATCCCAGGAGAAGGCTGGACAATTGCACTCAAATCCAGATTGTGACCTGGGAGCTATAGATTAGTTACAGATGTAGATCTGATTTGAAAGAGCAGAATGGGATCTGCGCTTCCAACATGTGGTGTAGGCATGATATAAGAATCAGCAGGTTAAGCTAGGAGCCAGCCTGGTAGAGTAGGAGCCCAAGGGACCCCAGCAGGAGAGGCTGTCCAGGCAGCCTGTCCCCTCACTGGAATATTCTGGAATGCCTAGAATACGGAGAGATTTGTGACTCTCTAGAGACAATAGCCTATGGAACTATAGTGTCAAAGTCCATCTTTCCAAACCCCATTAGCCAGTGGGGAGAGAGGACCTCATATTCTGCTTGGCTATTTCAGGGATGCCCAGGGAGGGGTAGGGCAGCCTACAGGGATCTGAACGCACTGGTGGGCTAATGGGCTGGTCAGGGCCTAGGATAGGGCTTGGCATTTGCTTAGCAGATCCCAAAATTTGGTTCATAACCAAAAAGAGGAGTACAGAATTCTTTATTTCTCAAGAAGGCTGAGATGAGTGAAGGCCAGTTCACTTCTCTTGTTTTCTTCAGTCAAATATTTGGGTTGGACTAATTCATCTTGAAGGTCCCTTTCATCTTCATTCATTCATGCATCATGAATCGTGATGATTCAATCATCATTCATTCATTCACTCACCCAATATCTCTTAAGCGCCTATGTGCAAAGCACTATACTAGGCACACAACTTCCATTCCTAGAGCTTTACATGCCTCATGAATTATCTCATTTAACCCTCAGTTCAATTCTGTAAGGTAGGTATGCAGCTCTATGACAATCTATGTGTCTATTTGTATGTGATCATTTATTCAAGAGAGTCTTCCTGTGTGCCCACTATGAGCCAGGCACTGTTTTAGGTGCTGGAAAGAGGACCAAGTCAACTGTAGTGCTTGCTCACTTGCAATTAGCAGGAGACAAATACATAAGTGAGATCATTTCAAGTAGCATTAAGTGCTCTGAAGAAAGTAACAGGAGATGTGCTGGGCATGGGTGGGTAGTGATTGATGACAACCATATCTCCTGAACCTCTACTGTTTTTCTGGATGAGTAAGAAAGAGGCTAGAACACCTGGGCCTCTGCTAAGTGGAACTTTCAGGCTAGTCAAAGCGTGAACTGGGCCAGGAGATGCGAGAACCCACTTGTACTGCTCAGCCAAGGTGGTGACAGGTTATTATTTATGACAATGAATTCCCAAAGCATGAAGCACTTGGCTGGTTCTGGAGGCTGGCAGGTGTCACAAGGGCTCGTGCTACAAAAAGCATGTATTGTGGGTCAGTTTGGGGTCATAACCCCTTCTGAGTACACTTCGGTAACTTTTTAAAAAGCATCTGTTTTATTTTTTAAAAGGCAAGAAACACACAATAAGAGATTGGAAAAAGATAAAATGTTATATATTGCAAAGTACGCCCCGACTCTCTGGCCTGCCAAGGCCACTGCCCCATCTAAGTTCAGGTCACCTCTAGGGGTGTGAGTCCTGTGCTGCCCTGTGGGCTTCTTACACACTTGCATACAGATTGATACTCCTCTAACTTTACAGCCCTTGACCTTTCCCTTCTGCCAAAAAATATGCCTGCTACCTGGAGAAAAGACCCAGGGGAGAATCGCAGAGGCCTTTGCGAGGCTCTTCCAGGGGGAAATAGAAGCAGGTCCTGTCTAAATGGGGCACATCCTGGCATGGCTGAGAGTGTGGGTTTGGAGCTAGCAGACCTGGGCACAAACCCTCGCTCTGCCTCTTTCTAGCTGAATGACTTGGGTAAGTGAAGAAACCTCCCCAAGCCCAGGCTCCTCCTTTGGAATGGGATAGTCATTACTCCACTGAGATGCTGTGAGGATGATGTGAGCTAATGCAGGTAGGCACTCGGCCCCGTACTTGGCACATAGCTAAATGGCAAAAAGTGGCTGCTGCAATTATCATGGAGTGGGTTCCAGGCACCCTTGAGCCCATATTTGTATGCAGATATACTCAGGTCAAAGGGCACCCTTGTTAGGGCGTGGAAGTCACACAAGGGTCACCTGCAACATGTGGGTGTCTGTTTGTTGGGAGTGGAAGTTGAAGGTCAATCCTTCAACTGTTTTTGCTTTCGTGGGTCCCAGGTTCTAATACTAGTCCGGCCACCCACCCACTGTCTGATTTTAAGCATGTCATTTAACACCTCTGGGCCTCAGTTTCCTCATCTATTAGATGTCAGGGTTGGTCTTGGTCATCTTTAGGTGCCTCCTGTCCTCACATGCCAGGGTTCTTTGCTCGGGAGAGTAAGCTAGGTATGTGCCCTCCTAGGGCCTTCAGGGACAAAAGCTGAGCTGGAAGGAGTCTCGGGCTGCATTTGCCCACTGGCACGAGGAGTGATGGGCTCTGATTGCTTTCTCAACGTTCTCTTTTCTCCTGTGTTTTATGTATATCTTTCTCTTCCCTGACTAAGTTCCTGGGGACAAATGTGTATTCCCTAAGCCCTTGCTTAGGCTGGGGAAAGTTCTGAGCGCTCAAGCCAGGCCAGGCTCTGCAGGAAGTTGAGTCAGGGGGTTGGGATCAGCCAGACTCAGACTCATGAGGAACAGGAACAAACATGCCCAGCTGGCACCCATCAGGGCTTGATGGGACAAAAGCTGCTGTGGCAAATCACTGACTGTACCTGTTGTCACCCTAGAGCTGGGATATAGGCCCCTGTTGACAAGAACAGGGAGGGTTGCTATGAAAACAAGCCCTCCACAGCTGGCAGCTGCGTGACGCTGGCCCAGCTGTGCTCGCGGGCACGTGCAGACCTGAGCTCTTGTTTGACTGAGTTTGCCTTCAGCAAGGCAGTGAAGGGAAAACTTCCTGGCAAGCACAAAAAGCTCCGTAATGCTTCCAGGAAAAGGAGCACCGTGGGGAGTTCCCTATTTTAGCGGCATGACAGGAAGCCACGTTCGAAAGAGCATTATTGTGACTGCTGTTGCTGCAGTATGAAGTTCACTGAGGGATGTGGGAACGTGCCCTGTGGAGAGCAAGGAACTTCATTGTTCTTCCATAATTTCCATGTACAACTGAGAGTTCAGAAAGCAAGGTGACACTTCAGTGGTGTGTCCTACCTGCTGTCATCATTCTGTGTGTGTGCCTTGTTTCCTCAGATAGATGGGGAGCCACAGAGGGCAGGAAACAAAAATGATACCTCTTGGTAGCAACTGCCCCAGCCCACTACTTTACTCACAGTCTTAGGGCCTCATGTAAAAGATGGTATAAATGTCTGTTGTTAGGGAAAATAGAGAGAAACAGAAGCTGGCCATGAAGGAGGCTGAGCTTCTCCAGAGGAAAGGGAAAGGAGCCTCCAATGGCCCTCTGTACCTCCACACTCTCCCCCAGTGACCCCACAATGCTGACCATGCATCTGCCCTAACCACCTTAGCCCAGTCCCCAAACCCTCGAGGAAGACACAATAAAGCTGTGCCCTGTTGGGCCTCTCACGGCAGGTTTTCTGCCCCTTTTCCCTAGACCATGTCATGTATCCCATGGCTGCTGAAATCTGAGGGACCCCCGTGTGAGCGATGCAAAGCCCACCCAGACATCTTCAGAGCTTTTGCTTAGTTCTTCTTGTTTTGGGACTGCTGTTCTCCTGTCAGTTTTCTTCTGGAAAGATAAGCCCTACTGGAAAGGCCCCTCAAAGCTGGCCCTGCTGAGCCAAGGGCAGTGGCACTTTTGGAAGGCTGGCTACTTTGCCCCTCAGGGGTGTCTCCCCTTCTCTCCTGAGAGCTGAGGAGCCCAGTGCACCCCACCAGCCACACGTGGGAAGGAGTTAGGGAAGGACTTAGACCCTCACAAAATGACCTCTGCCTCCTTCCATCTCTGTGATGGACTCATTGTGTTAGCAGGGCCCTCTTCTACCTTTTCCAGGGGTAGGATCTCTTTATAACACATGGTAGTCAGAATAATGGCCCCTCAAACATGGCGATTTCCAGATCTTTGGAGCCTGAGACTATATAACCTCACATGGTTAAAAGGGCTTTGCAGATGCGACTTAGCCAAGGATTTTTGAGGTGGGAAGCTTTTCCTGGATACCTGGTGGGCCCAATGTAGTCACAAAAGTGACTCTACTCCCTCTTGTAAGAGGGAGGCAGGAGGTCAGAGTGGAGAGAAGATGCCTGTGCTGCTGGATGAAAGAAAGGGCTGTGAGCCAAGGAATGCAGGCGACCACTAGGAGCCAGAAGAGATAAGGAGACAGATTCTCCCCTAGAGCTGCCAGGAGGAATGCAGCCATGTTGATTTTAGACTTCTGATCTCCAGAACTGTAAAAAAGTAAATTTATGTTGTTTAAAGCCATTACATTTGTGGTAAGGTGTTGCAGCAGCAACTGGAAATGAATACAAACATGAACAAACACCCTGCTTCCTCCTGTGATTGTTTTTTTCGTATCTACTGATGAATAGAATTCATAATGACAAAAAGCCACCTTGAATTCAGTATTGCACTTACAGTTTTTTGACCACACAGAAGCTACAAACGTTCGAGAAGTAATATCACTCACATCCAGCTCATACTAGGTGATGGATTCATTCACTCATTTGTTCATTCAGTCATTTGTTCTGAGTACGATCTCTGACCAGACTGTCTGGGTTTATCATGTAAACCCAGCTCTATCAGGTCTATAAAGTGTCAGCTCTATCACGTAAAGCCATGTGACCTTGGGCACTTTCTCAGTTCCTCGGGTAAGGGATTAATGATAATACCTCACTTATATTATTGTGCGGATTAAGTGACTTAATGGGCAGAAAGCATTTGGAAAAATGCTTAGCATACTGTAAGTGCTATAAAAGTGAGTATTATTATTTTTATTAAAAATAGGATAGCTCTGAGAGACATCTTATTTGTTCTTTCAATGGATAATGTATAAATAATTTTTAGTCCTGCTTTACTTCACTGTACTTTTTTATTTAATATGTCCCAAGAATGCCTAGCCTTGCAGAGAAGAAAGTACAAATGCTCACCTCAAATCAATGCAAACACATTGATTCTTTCCTAATGGGTTCTCAGCCTGATTACGAAGCCTAGTTCCTTAGAAATTCATTACTACCATCATCCAGACCTGGAAGACAAACCCTACTCCCAGTACAACTTTTCTTGTTAGGCCCTCCAAATCAGACCGGGTTCTCCAAAGCACTGGATAGCAAAAACTACAGGTGCATGCACAACAGCCATTTACCTCTTCTCTGTTCAGGTATGAGGCAGCAATATGTCCAACCTTGCGGGTATGAGTCATGACTGGGGTAAGCCTGTCATGGTAATCCATTTACCTTTGCCAATTGGCTGGGGTTTGTGACCATGTCTAGCCAATTAGATGTGAATAAAAGTCTGATGGTAAATTTCTGGAAAAGTTTTTCTTTAAAATGTTTAGTTTTGGTTCAGTCAGAAAGACAGACATCACTCTAAGTATTTTATGCAGGAGGGCATTTAATACAGGGACTTCAGTGCTTACATAACTGCTGAAAGGGCTGGAGGGACAAAAGTGAAGGGAAACCAGCCCAGTTCTCAGGTAGGCGCTAGTTTTCAGAGTCAAGAAGTTACAAGAACTGCAGGACACTGCAGTGATGACTACAGCTCTCTGCAGACCGTATCAGGTACATTTTTGGCAAATTACTAGAGACGCTATAAAATCTCATGTTCTCTCTTCTCTTCCTCCTTCCAAATCTTGCACAGGTACCTCTCATTGGTGCACTCTAACCCAGATCCCTGCTAGCAAGGGATTCTGGGATCTATAGTTCCCAGGCTTTCAATCTCCATGGCGAAGGGAATGCATAGAGAGTAGGGAATGGTGCAAAGAGAGAACCTTTCTGGTTTTACTTTTGTACTAAAAAAAAAAAATCAGGACAAGAACTATGGAACTGATATAGCCAATCTTGTGATTATAAAGTGAAGAATTCATTTTCACTCACTCACTCATTCATTCATTTGTTTAACACACATGTATAGATCATCCTAGGCAGAAGCTCTGGCCTTTGACTCTTACTGGCTATTTGACTGGCTACACTGATGCACTAATAAGGACAACAAGAGCAATTGGGATATTTTGAACATTTAAATTTCTTTTTTTTTCTGCTGAACATTAAGTATTTTATATGTATTATCTTATTTCATTCTCATCCATACCAAGTGATTGTATACTCGTACATACACATTCCATGTTTGGAGCATAAAATGAGCACTAACAGGAGGACATGTACTGTGCATTCATTATGTTGCAGGCATTGTTCTGAACACTACACATTTTAATACGTTTAATTCTTCCCAAAATGCTGGAGGTAGGTCCTATTATTATCACCCTGTTCATGTGGTTGAGGAAACTAAGGCATAGAGAAGTTAAGCTACTTGCCCAAGAAGACCATCTAGCACATGGTGGAGCTGAGATTTGAGTCAGGCAGTTTGGTACCAGAATCTAATCACTGTGAATTTAATCATGACTTTATGCTAGAAGCTAATGACAATGACTGCCTTTTTGGGAGGAGGGCACTGTAGTCAAGTTGTATTGGAGATTTACTTTTACTGCATATCTTTTGTATTGTTTGACTTTTTCATATGTTTTTTCTAAAGGTAAATTAAGGCATTTCCAAGCTGGAGAGTTTAACTGGAAAACGCCTACTTATCCTTCAAAACCCAGGTCTTTTGGGAAGTCTTTCTTGATCCTTTCTCCAGGTCTTTGATCTCTTCACCTCTGTGTCTATATCTAGTACCTAGTATATACTGGGTTCTCAGGAAATGTTTGTGAAACGAACATCCCCTAAAAGCCACCTCTGTACCTTCCAAGCTACCTGTCTGTCCTATATTCTTCCTAGAATGCCACCTTCTTAGAACACCACCTTTTCAGTGTTATTCCTTTGCTCAGAAACCTTCATGGATCCCTATTTCCTGTCCCCATCAGATCTGATTTTGGCCTGAGTGTCCAGGTTGTCCTCAGGTTGGCCTTGCCCTAACTCACTATTTTTGTTCAAATCCTACCCACCCATTGAGACTCAGCCTTCAGGAAGCTACACATGATTACTCCAAGCCTCAGTAAGAGCTTTCTCCTCTGGGTCCTTTCCATGGGATCTGTACCACCACAATTTAGCATGAATCTTTCTGGGATTGCCTGTTACTATCCCCTCTCCAAGGAGTGAGCAGGCAACATGGCAGCTCTCTTTCCTCTCCTGTCCCCCTTCTCATTGGGATAGCATAATAAACTCAACCAGCTTCCAGCAGTACGACAAGAAAAGCTTTACAACAAAGGTTGGCAATCACATAGGTACCCACCATTTACAGATTGTGATTGGTAGGTCAGCTTATGGATTTCCTTGCTTCCTCTAAAAGTTCTTCTCTCCCCATGTCTAAGAATCAAGCCTAAAGTGTTTAACAACACATAGAGGCTCATCTCAAATAGGTCCTCATCTCCTCTCCAGCCACTTCCTGTCATGTACACTATACTCCAGTTGTGCTGGACTAAATTCTCCAAAACTGTCAAGTGCTTTCCTACCTTCATTCTTTGCTCAAACTGTTCTCTCTCCTGGAAGGCCCTTCTGTCTCTATGAAATTTCAAATGTGTTTCCAGTACATGAATGCATGTCTATGACTTGTATTTACCTGTGTATTCACTTATGAGAACAAATAAATATGGGATAAGTATCCTCATTGTAGTCTAGCTATCTTTGTAATTGTTGTCTCCATTGCTTTATTCTGAGTTCTCTGAGGGCAGGAATTGTGCATTAGATAGAACCCTAAATCTAAACAATCACAAGGGATAGAAATGCATTCAAACTCTCTAGAGACCTATGGAGGAGAGGATTTTGCATGAAGGGCTGAGTACCATGATTGGCCTAAGCTTGGTCTGATGCAAGTCCTGGGTTGATCCATTAGGACAGGATGTCAGAGTGTCTTTCATGGGAACCATAGAGATGCAAGTGGGGCATGGATGAGGAGGGAAAGTTCTCAGAAGCAGGGAGGGGTATGGGGTGTGGCTTACGCGGGCAGATGAAAGGCTAGGTGTCCACTAACCCTACACTCACACTGGGCTCCGACCAGGTGTATCTCCTCCACACCTGTTTCTCATCCATGACTCATTCCAACTCTTTCCTTTGTCATTCAGCTTCCTGAATTTCAAGTCTACACTCTCCTCTCCTCTCCTCACCTGCACAGGGCGTCTGCAGTTTTGCCTGCCAAAAATCCCTTGTTGCTCCACCTCGTTCTAGTGAAAGGTCCCCTCTTTTTTTCCTTTGGGGTACTAGCCCCTTCCATTGGAGCTGCCAATCACAGGCTCCACCTCCAGTGATTGTACACATACACATTCCATACTTGGAGCATAAAACAAGCACTAGCAGGAGGACATGTACCATGTATTCATGATGTTGCAGGCACTGTTCTGAACTCTACACAGAACAGTTAACTTCCCACAGAACCCCTTTTCCATCCACACTACCCTCCCAGCCCTCTTCCCATCTTCTGCTCCATGTGGTGGCGGGGCGGGGGGGGGGGGGCAAGGCCCAATCAGGTTTTCCCTAAGAATTTGATTCCAGGGGGACACACACAGATGGCCACCTTCTAGAGACCTCCAGAGTTCCCGCTCCACTCCCCAGAGCGACCTGCTCTTATCCTTCCTGAGGGCAGCCATTCCTTCCACTCGTGAGCTTCCCTCGGAAGATGGTTCTGGAGTCCTTCAACCAGATGTGAGCACTTCCTGCCTGATAGCATTTTGTTCAGACCTTTCTTTTAGTATTCATCACTTTCTGACTCGTATACAGTTATTTGTTAACTCATCTCCATTCATCCAACCTTTATTCACCGTTATTCACACACTGATTATATGTGCCCAATAAATTTCTCTTGTTTGCTCAAATTAGAACTGTATTTTGTTGCTTGGAACCAAGAAAACCTGAGCTGACAAGCCACCCCATGCCCAACAGAGCCAGCAAGAGGCCTGTCGCTGATGTACACCCACCCTCTCTGCTCCAGCTGTGGCCATGCACTACTTAGTCACAATGCTGGGTCACCCAGAGGCCATGCTTGAGCTGTGCTGCTAATCACTGTCCCTTCATGTTTGTTTTGCCTCTCAGCTCCACTGTGAGCAGCGGAGTGCAGGCACCATAACTTTTGCTCACTGGGATCCTTCCTGCCTAGGAGGCTTCACTGACTTCCCGTTGACTGTCTAGGTCCAAACCCCCAGCTGGACAGTGGAGACCCACCTCCCTTCCCCCAGCTGTATTAGTTTCCTGGGGCTGCCACAGCAGAGAATAACAAACTGAGTGGCTTAAGCAACAGATGTTTATTCTCTTGTGAGAAGAGAGGCTGGAGGCTAGAAGTCCAAGGTCAAGGTGTAGGCAGAGTTGGTTCCTTTGGGGGCTGAGTGAGAATCTGTTCCATGCCTTTCTCCTTGCTTCTGGTGGTTTGCTGGCAATCTTTGGTGCTTTTTGGCTTATAGACACATCATGTCTATCTATGCCTTCATCTTCACATGGTGTTATCCTTGTGTGCAGGTCTGTCTCTCTCCAAATTTCCCCTTTTTTATAAGGACACCAATAATATTGGATTAGAGCCTACCCTAATGACCTCATCTTAATTGGATCATCTGCAAAGACCCCATTTTCATATATGGTCACATTCACAGGTACTGGCGGTTGGGACTTCATTATCTTTTGGGGGAACACAGTTTAACCTATAACACTTACCCCTCCTCCCGCTGCTCTCCAGCATGCTGCTGTGTTCCCTCTAAACCACAGCTGTAAGCACACTCTGTACTTCGCTTGTCTGTTCCCACAGCTGACTCCCTCCCTCCCTCCCTTCTACCCACGCCCAGTGCTGAAACCCAACCAAGTCCATGGTTCAGACCAAACACCACCTCCTCTTCTCTCAGAAAAGCTTTCCTGATTCAACACCCAGGTGTGACCACTTCCTGCTCCCAAACTCTTATTTTTCTGTTCAGATCCCTCTTCTAATATTTGCCATAGTCTGTCTAGTGTATTATTATTATTTGTCTGTTTATCTTCATTCATTCATTCATTCATTCATTCATTCATTCAACATTTACTCAATATTAGCCAACATTTATTGAGTATATTCTACATACCAGGCACTCTGCTAGGCCCTGGAAATCCAAAGATCAAACAGAACATTGACACTGCAGAAGTCCGAGTCATAAACAGTAGTTATACTGGAATGAGGCATGGCCCAGCACTGCCACATGTGCCAAGAGCAGAGGGAACTCTGAGCTTGAATCCATTAATTAACTGCATCTTGGGGCAGTGAGCCTTTCCCTTCCTGGGTGACGTTAGAAGCTGGTTGGTAATGACATAGGTATGGAGTCAAGTAGCTCTGGTTTGAAACCCAGCCCTGCCACTTGCAGTTACCTGTGACTAGCTGTGCCAGCTTCAGTTACCTCATCTTTAAAATGGGGTGCTAATGGTACCACCCTCCTAGGGCTGCTCTGAACATTCAGGGAGTAATGGATATGAAATGTTCAGCATGGTGGTACTTACTAAGTCCTCAATAAACATGAATTATTCATGATGCTCGATCTTGAAGGTGGTACCTTCGGAGGTGGGGGTGGAGGAGGAAGAACATCTAAGCAGATGGAACAGCATGTGCAAAAGCATCCAGGCATGCGGTAGTGGGCATCCTCAGTGGTGGGGTGTCAGGAGGTTCACATGGAACAGAAGATGGGAAGAGGGCTGGAAGGGTAGTGTGGATGGAAAAGGGATTCTGTAGGAAGTAACCTTGCAGGGTGATCTGGTCATAAATTCCTAATGGGCAGGTCATGGTGGGTAGTCTCACTTCAGGCCTGTAGCTTCTTTAGTGAAAGGTTTTAAGGCACCCCTGTTCATTGTTCTTGTGCACCTAGGTTAACACACCTTTGAAATGCCAGAAGTAATACCCCTCAAGAAGGTATTAACCCTCAAGAGAGCACATAATCTTGATAACTATCCTGTAATCCAATCTCAACCTTTCCTTAATTTCAACTGCATAAAAGAAGCTGCAAAACTGTTATTCTCGGGAGAATTTGAGATCTTGCTCTCTAGCATATGTCATCAGTTTGGCTCAAATAAACTCACAACAATTCTCTTCAGGTTTGGACGTTTCTTACATAGACAGTAGAGAGCCTGGTCTCCCTTGGTGCAAAGGTAGAGTGTTTCTTATTCTGTACCCTCTACCCCGAGCAAGCTCATAATCCCTCAATCAATGTTTATTAAAATGAATTCAGTGGTCAGATCCAACTCCCTCTAGGGCCATAAGTCACTCTTCTACTGGGAAAATGAGCCAGCAAAAAAAAGTCTTCAACAAGCTTACGCCACAGAGAAGCAGAGCAGAGGCAGCAGCACCCCAGGGCTGTGGGATGCCCTAGAGGCTGGGGCTGGGCAGCTGGGGCCCCTGGCTGTCTAGACCCTCCTCCTGCCCTCACGTCCCTGTTACTGTCCTTAGGGGACCCAAGCAGCTACAATTCGGTTTGGGAAGCTGCGTTTGGAGCCAACTGTGCCTCTGGACCCTCTTGTAGAGGTCAGGCTCCAGCTCTGGCAGAGTCAGCTGAGGACATGTGGGAGCCTGTGGGTGTAGGAGCTGCCTCTGAGATCCTGGGAATCTGTCTCCTGGCTTTCCAGCTCTGCTCTCTACTTCTCCTTTTTCTTTGGCCCCTTAACAATCCTATATGGCCAAGACAGGTGAGTCAAAACTCCCTGAGGACCTGTGGCAAGCAGCAGTTATCCTCTGAGTCATGTGCTGCCTAACACCTGGTCCACCCAGAGCTCTCACCCTGCAGAGCCCAAGCTGGTTTCCAACCACACCCCTTTGAACAGGACAGACTCACCTTGTCAAGGTCACAGGACATGCCGGAGGGTGAGAGCACATTCTCTGCCAGGCAGGAAGTCTCTGACATCATGCCACTCTGGCCCTGCCCTTGATGGCCCCATGACAATTGAGTGAAATGGTTGCTTCAAAGTAAGAGACATACATACATACAGGTATGCAATTTAATCCTGAGTTCAAAACAATTTTTTTCCCCACGAAAGCTTGAACTTTCCTGATTTTAGCTTTCACAGGGCACACAACACTTTTGTATAACATAACAATAATGGTAGTAAGTAACACTTGTGTTGGCACTTACTGGCCAGCATTTTCCTAAGTGCTTTTACCATTAAAGGGCAGCTCTGTCCCAGACCATTGCTAAACCGGGTTACCTACTCTGTCACCATTGTGGCTTCCTCTGGCAATGCCAGATTGTCCAAACCCCGATTCAGGAATGAGGTTGGAAAAAAAGCACTGGTCTCAGAGACAGAAATGCTGGATTCTAGTCTCCCCTGGGCTAATTAATTAGCTCTGTGACCTTGGGCAAATCACTGAGCGTCTCAGAGCTTTAGTGCCTTCCACTGTAATGTGGACTTCATGGTCATTTCTGCTGGGTTCATCTTGTGGTGTAGGTGTGAGGACCAAATATGTGGGAAAAGCTCTGTAGACGCTAAGCGCTGTACCAAGTGGCAGCTTTGTTGTTAACAGCTAGAAGTCTCTCTGGCCTCTCTGGTTAAGAAGGGGAGTGTGCCTTTCACAGAGCGTGGACTGGGGGTCAGAGGGAGGCAGAGCAATAGCCTTCTATGACAGAACCGGACGATCCCAAATGGGTGGGCTTTGTGTGCTGGATGGGGAAAGCTGGGGTTTTGAAATCAGATCTGAATTCTCATCACACCTCTGCCCCTCGGTAGTTAGATGACAACTCGAATTTGATAACTGTGAGTCCCTTAATCTCACAGTTTGATAACTGTGAGTCCCTTAATGCCCCCCTGGAATATGGACATAAGGACACCTACTTTGCAGGGCAGTGAGCAGTTTAGATAGTAGGGGCCCAAGGAATGTTAGTTTTCTCCTCCTTCACCCTTAAGTGGTAGGTTGGGTCTCCAGTGGTTCTCAGTTTGGGCTGCGCATTAGAGACACCTGGAGGACTTCTAATAAATTCTTCCGCCCAGGACCCATCCCAGAACTTCTGGGGGTAGGCCAGAACTGCTATTATTTTCAAAGCTCCCTGGGCAAGGCCTAGGCAACGGGGAAAGCAGTGGTCTGAGGAGTAGAACGCATCTGCTGCCGTAGCTGGGTCTGACACACTCGGGCTGGCCACTGCTCCACCACGCTTCTCACCCCGCCTTCCCGTTTCCTCCTGTGCTTCCCGTTAATGAAGCCGCATAAACGCTGAGCAGTGCAAGCGTCAACCCATAGCTGAGGCCACAGCACGACTTCGCCCACCCAGCCTGGTGGTGGCAGAAGAAGAGTCCTTGTAGAAATGGGGCTCCTGCCTTGGTCTCCCCTGATTTCCTTTCCTTCCCTCCCCATCTTTGTAGCAGGGCAGTAACTCTGCCCTCACCACCTGCCCTCACATCCTCTCGTCTCTCATTCATTGCACATTTATCAAGGACCTGCTGTATATCAGGTACCACGGTGGGTACGAGGAGTTTCAAGCCCAGGTAAGTTACCAGGAGGATCCCCTCCATTAAGGCTGAGCCAGTGAGGGAGCCGGGTAGAGATGAGGGGAGAGCAAGGGCCCTTGAGTCAAGGAGAAATGGCTCCAGTTCTGGATCCGCTGTGTGGCCTTGTTGGTGTAATTTAATCTTGCTGAGCCTCCACAAAATGGAGCTAGTTGTACTTCCCCTTCCAGGTTTGTTGTGAAAGTCAAAATAAATGATGGAAGTAAAGAGTCTGCACATAGTAGGTGCTCAGTTATCGTAGGACAGGAAGCCAGTGCATGGTGACTGAGGCATGAGCAAAACCCAGCGGGCCTCCTCCACCCACTCATTTCACCTCATCTCACTGACACCGCGTTTTCTTTTCTCTCTCTCTGGTCCCCTTGCCTTCCTCATAGATTCCCTCTTCCCTTTCCTGTAACTAGGTGGAAAATGACCGTTGCCTCCTTTCTGCTAACACTGTAGTATACAATTTTCAAACCTTTATTGAATAGCTATTAAGTCCCTACTTTCCATTTTAAAAGCATGCGACTAGAATTTATTGCCCTCAGCTAAGTTTGGTGTGTGCATGTGTGCGCATGTGTTCTGGGGTTCCTCTTCTGCCCGTGCTGCTGCCTGATGAGACGTCATGGTTCTCTTTCATGAGGGCTGAGCAGCTTCTGGGCGGGCCGATTTGGAGACTCCTCTGACCCTCTTGGCTGCTGGGCAGCCTGTGGGGAGTGTCAGCCTGAGAAGGGAGGATGAAGGGACTGGTCCGGAGAAGGCCAGAGGCAGGGGGGATTGGAGCTCTGAACTAGCTCACCATTTGCCCTCCAGGCCTCTGCCTCTCTGCTCCTGGACTGAGGCGATCACGCAGGCCTGGGGCTGGCTCCCATCTCAGGGCCCACCAGCCCTTTTCCCCAGACCACAAAGGAACCCGTCCTGGGGGGCTGAAGGCTGGGACCCACTTCCCAGTGACTCTGTGGAATAGAAACTGCTACTTGGGGTGCTCCCGAGTGGGCCTCACTCTATATCACTCCTATAGCCGCTGTCCCTTCCCCAGCTGCCTGACTTTGCTCTGGCCTCACTGACACTACCCACACTCTGCATGCCTATGTAAAGACCTATGTGCTCCACACACACCCCTGTTCCCCTTCCCAACCGAGGCCCAGGTTTCTGTGGAAGAGAAAAGTGGCAGCACTTGTCCACCAAGAAACCACAAAGGGAGACTTACCTGCAACCCCGCCCCAGTTCCCCATAACTATCTGGACTGGGTAGAAGCTGATACTTGTAGAGACCTTCAAACCCAAGGGCTGGGCTGGCAACTGTTATGTATAAGAAGTCCCCCACAGCTGGCGGCACACTCCTGAGCCGCCAGCTGGACACACAGATCTTTGCTTGTTTAACATTTAAAATGCTAATCCTTCTGTAAAATGTACTCCCACCTAATTGACTCCCTTGTTAAATTGGAGGACAACGAAAAAAACATAGTAACCCTGAGAAATGACAACGTGTAGGCCTCAGGAATTAAGTTATTAGTGGAAGACTCCCAGACAAATCCATCCCTAAATGATAAAGCAGACCTGTTTCTAGAAACTTCTCAGCCCTGTTGTGGGGGCTGAGTGGCTGCAGGGACAAGCACAGAGAGAAAGTGGTCTAGCTCACAGTATTGGCTCTTTCAACCTCTCAGCGAGTGGGCTCTGAGTTCTTCTATCACAAAAAAACTACCTTTTTAGTTAGAACGTGATGAAGTTTTATTTTGATAATAGCTGAAGTCAAAGCTCTTTCTTTTTATAACACATTTTGAAAATAGTCATCTTAGAATAAAACCAAAGAGGTGTGAGGGAATCTTTATCTCAGATACTTAGGACACAGGGCACAGAGTTTAAGGCTGTTCTGGCAAAGATGCCATGCTCATAGCATGTCATAATAAACAGGTCAATGGCCTCCTTGTGTTGGCAGGACTCTTAAGCTCTCACACTGCAGGAGCCAATTCCTTCTCTATCTCTCCAAAGTCCCAGAGGTCCAGCCACCATCCCAGTTACTGTCTTCCATACCTGGCTCTACATGTCCTGCCTGAAACTTCTCGTTGACTTTGGCCCAGTAGTCTTTTCCTTCCCCACTTGCATGTCCACTGTAATTACTGATTACCCATGTGATTTTTTTGTTTAGCCTAAGTCCCCCTCACATAGGCAGCAAGCTTCGGAAGGGCAGGCGCTAGTCCGCTTGCTCACTGCTGTTCCTCTACTGCCTGGCTCAGAGCCTGGCAAACAGTGCTCAATAGCTAGCTGCCAAGTGAGTGCACTGAACAACCAAAGCTCTGCATTCCAGTTCTAGTTTTCTGTGGATGTTCTGCTTCCACAGCCAACCTGGTTCCTGTAGGTTTTGATTTGACTCCCCATCAGAGAGAGGGTAGAACTCAGGAGAAGCTCAGAGAATGGGTAAGCAGCAGTCCCTCTCCATCTCAAAGGGCTATTGTGAGGATTCAATGTGGTCGTATCTGGCGTATTCGAATTTAAAGAACATTAGAAGACTATTTTTTTTATTAGTATTTCTGCACATCTCTCAGAACTTAGATCTCAGCAACAGCCTTATTCACTGTGAGGACAGGATCCTCCAAGCCTTCCTAAGACACTAGGAAAGGGTGCAGAATCCAGGTGAAATCAGAGACCCATAGGGATCTGTTGCCACTGTTCATTTCAGTAGTAGGATCCAGGCTAGGCTACTGTGACAGAACACCCTCCAGCGACAGTGGCTCTTACAAAATAGTTTATTTGTCTGCAGATCAGTGATCCAGAGCTTTTAGGGAGACTCTGCCATTGTCCTTGCACAGATGCCATCTCTCGCTCCAAAGCTGCTTTAGTTCTTGTGATGTACCAGCTGATAAGAGGAAAAGAGAGACAGGAGAGCTTACCCAACCAAGAGAACAGAAGTCACTTCTACTTAATCCCATTGGCCAAAACTGTCACATGACCACATCTAGCAGCAAGGAAGGATGGGGAATGTAGTCTTTAGCTGGGCAACCATGTTCTCACCTAAAACTCTATTATTATGAAAGAAGTGGGAAATGGATATGGGAGAATAACTAGCGGACTCTGCCACTACAAGCTTATAAAACCTGGTAAGATCAGAGTCCATGCGTCTGCTTCAGCTGCTCATGTTATCTTGGGCAGGAATGATGCTGAACCACTTCTCGCCTCACACACAACTCTCTGTTTCTACCATTGAACCAGTCAACAAGCCTATTTCATGCTCCATTGAGACCTGGAATTGCAAAACGGGGAAGAGAAAAGTCAGTTTTGAAATAATAACCACATAAACAAGAGTGGATTATGGGAAAGTCCATAGCCGTTTGTGGGGAGCCCTCTAGATCAGTGCTACTCAAGTATGATCCATGGATTCATACGGGTCTGGTAAGTGTTACCAGTTTGCACACGAAACAGAGACTAAGAGTGAGCCTTTAAAATTTTTTTATAGCTATATGACAGAATAATTTCATGTTGATTAAATACAATAGTAAAAATTCAGCACTTGTATTTTGTATATCTTTTTTTTTTT
>NW_017732210.1:282249-291231 GCF_001890085.2 Hipposideros armiger
TGGCTGCTGGCTACACACGGTAGCCCATGGCAACCCACTGCCACAGGGGCTGCAGCCTACGCCGTCGCCGGCGACTCACAGCAGCCCAGCTCCAAGTTGAGCTGTTGTTCAGCATCTTAGCTGTAGAGGGCAGTGTCACTGGCCCTCGTATGTGGGATCTGAACCGGGGCCCTCTGGTGTCCCAAGCCAGTTCTTAACCAACGCGCCACTTGGCCGGCCCTTGTATATCTTTTTAAATTTAATTTTTCCAGTAATTCATTTTTACTGTATGTTACACAAGTACTGGTCCATGACAGATAAGAAAACAACCCAAGCTGTTCCTTCTTCATAGATAGCTTGAATAAGTACTAATCTAGGCCCCAGAAACCGTGTTAAACATTCACAAGTTGTTTCATTTGGAGCTGAGAAAGGTATTATAACTCCATTTTGTAGACGAGAAAATGGAGGCTCTGAGCTGTTGAAGTAAGAAACGTCCAAACGTGTAGAGGACTTTAATTAGTTTATCTGAGCCAAACTGATGACAATTGCCAGGAAGTAAAATCTCAGTGGATTGAGAAAATGCTCTGGAGAATGGCAGTTTTGCAACTTATTTTATACATTAGAATCAAAGGAGGAGACGTAAGAGGGGTTACATGAAATCTGTTGGTGGTTGATTAAGGTGGTGGGAGAAAACAAAACAGAGAAATGTGGGATTGGATAAAAGTAAAATGCAGAGACACATTCTTTTACATTGGTGGACACAGGATAGTTAATTAACATTTTACAGCACATGGAGATGGTCTTCTGGGAACAAGATAACAATGAGGGGTTCTGTGGTCTGGTGCTTTGGTGCAGTGGGTTGTACCCTGAGGGGTCCAGAAAAGGGATTATCTGACATTCCAAGGATATGTTATCTTAGATGTAAAAAGACAATAGACAGGCAGGCTTACTTAAGGTAAAGATTGACCTTTGTCAAAGAAATTACAGGCCAAAGATGTGACTACCTACCATGACCCGCTTTTAGTTAGAAATTGTATGTTCAGACCATCCTATGTGGTTAATTTGGTCTGAGTTTGTAGGGCCTGCCATGCTCGTCTCGCCTGAGCTTGTCAGGTTTAGTATTTGGTCCATTTTTCATCCACAGAGCTTAGTGACTAGTCCCAGTCCCACAGCTGGAGGTCACAAAGCTGGTCTGTGCAGGTGCTGTTGGCTGAAGGCCAGGAGCCCCCACAGAGATCTTGATGACTCAGGGACCAGTGATCAGGCTCCTTAGGACCCAGGCTGCCCATGCAGTGCAGCCAGACCCAGGCTCTCTGGAGCACGCCCTGGGAACAGAGGCTGTGCTAGGCATCGAAATGAGTTCCTGCATGATGGTTATCATAAAGGGCTGCCCACCATGCACTGCAGAGCCCCTTAGAGAACAGGCTTCCGGTTAGAAACTGGACAGGACTGCAGCTGACGGCAGTGCCAGCAGGAGCCTGCATGTGGGTCAGGAAAAGGGGACATGAAACCATAGCCTTCTACCTCTCCCCCACCTATGGTCTTGGTTTCTTGAACAGAGGAAAGCACAGTTCAAGACCACCCTGGAGCTTAATGAGAAACGTGCAGTGCCTACCTGCGGCTTGCCTCTCCATAGCCATTGCCCTTTTTCTGTCAGTAGCACAATGATTTTGCTTCGGGGGATCTGTCCCTGCCTCCTCCCTCCCTGTGTTTGCTTTCCCGGCTGCATAATTTGTTCAGAGGGCAACAAATGACCCAATTTGAGCCAGAGACACAGGAGGGTGGAGCCGAGGCTTCCCTGTGCACTTAAAGTTGGAATGGTGTGTGGCTGGAGCTGGTGTGGCCAGCTTGCCACCCGGGAGAGGAGCTGTTTGAGAATAGAAGGAACCCAGAGGAAGTCAGCTAAGAGCTGGGAAAACAGACACTAGGCCTTAATGATATCATCTGAGCCCCTAGATTCAGGGTGAGATGGAGTGAATGGAGGCATAAAATGAGATGTGGCCAATATCGTTTTTTGGGCTTAACTCAGTGGGATTAAGTTTTCTGTCATTTGCAACCCAAGGCCTTCAGACTGATACCAGTCCTCCATATGTCCTTCACCTCATTCCTAGTTTGGCCAAGGCAATTCATCAAGCCTTGACAAGAAAAGGGACATGTGGTCAGTTGGACAGGCTGGTTGGATTTGGGAATTAGAATCCTCGCCGCCCCCCTCCCCCTTTCCAGGATTCCTCCATTGCATTCTAGACAGCTTTAGTGCTAGAGGTGCTGCAACCCAACCATTCATCCATAGAAGGGTAGCCGTCCCAACTATGTGCAGTCCCTCAGACAACAGTTTTAGACCCTCCCCATTGAATCCTCACCACACGCCCAAGAAGGCAAGTATTATAACCCCTGTACTACAGATGGGGACACCGAGGCCAAGGGAATCCCATATGTTGGCCTGAGCTCACACGGCAGGACTCCTCATCCAGTGCTCCGCCTATCATGTCCCTGTAGTCTGTGTGTCTTTGTGACGTTTCAGCACTAAACACGGATCCCCCTCCTCCCTCATACAAGCCCATGTCAGCAAGGGACTGCCCTGCTGAAACCCTTCCAATGGATTCCATTGCCCTTGAGATGAAGCCCCAGCTTCTGTCCCAGCTGCACGGAAGCACGTTAGTCTCCCACATGCATCCTGCTTTCGCTCGCCTGAGCTGGACCTGAGCATGCCCTTCCTTACAGCTGCTGTTTTCCTCCAGGGCCTGCCCTTTCTCTTGAACCTCCCACCTACATACTCCCTTAGGCCCCTCCCCCAGATAGCCTCCTGAACTCCACGCTCTGGTGTATAACTGCCCCCTGGATCATCTCCCCTTGGAGGCCCCACAGGTGCCTGAAAACCAAGTCCCAAATGGGATCATCCCTCCTACCCAAGCCTGCTCTTTTCCTGGACCCTGGGAATAACCACACCCTTGTTGTGTTTCCAAGTTCTAGTTCTAGCTCAGGGTCTAATTCATAGAAGATGTGGTTTATTGAATGAACGCATTTATTAAATGAATGATTTATCGAATGAATGCATGCATGCATGAATGAATGAATTAATGATGCCAGGGTTCCCAAACTATGCAGCCACCTAGTTGTGGGCCAACTGAGTAGCCTTCCCCCCACCCCACTGAAAGACTTTTAAGTTTTCTTTCCCATAGAAATGTTAAATATAGAAATGTTAAGTCTCCTCCCTAGTTTCTTAGTTCCTTAGCTCTTTGCTTTGATTACTTTTCTAACCAGTTTGTGAATCCTAGACTAAAGATTGTTCCTAGCCTGAATCATAGAATTCTCTTATCCCCCTGTTTCTTGATTGCTTTGTAAATCAGTTTCTAAATCCTAACAATAGATTGTTCATAGAAGTCTCCTACCCTTGCTTCAGATAACTACTTGAAAGCCTGTAACTTCCCAATATCTCCCAGGCCAATAAGCCTAATGATTCTTTCCAAACCCATTCTGGGCCCAGACAATTGACACCACCTGAGTGACGGGCTGAATGGCTACAGACTTCATGAGAGCTAACAGATTTATTAATTAAAATCTATTTTTCCTCATTCAGGGGCCTTGGGGATACAGACGATACCCCAGCAAGATTGCCAGTCACAACCAAAGAAGCCAACATGGTCTTCCAGGCAGAGCTCGAGAACCTTCCTCTCATCGGAGATCAGATAGGGTGAGAGTTCCGTGAATCCCCCAATAGGCAGGGACAGCTCTACGCCCCTGCCCAGCAGGAAGCAGATACAGAAGACACCTCCTGTCCCTCAGCTTCCCATAGAGATTTTATGGGGATCACATCTCTCAAAGGAAAACCTAGGCAGGCAGTTAGAGGCAGGCATTGGGTCTCTGCATTCCTGCACATCCCACAGAATGCACTGCCCAGGAGACCTCCCTTCTCCACCCAAAACTCCCTTTTGTATTGTGATTACCTACCCTTGCGGGAAAACAAATGGGTACAAAATACCCAACTAGATCTGACCAGTCACTCGCACCTGCTCAGTACCTTTTGTCAATCACAGGTGCCAATCAAGTGGTCCCACACCCAAAGGGGAACTCTAGAGAAAAAGGGATAAAAACTCCAAGTCCTGGGAAGTTCGTCCTTTTTGACCACTTCTTCCCTTTTTTTGACCCTTTCGTCCCTTTTTGAGCCTTTTGAGCCTCACCTTTGCATGTGGCCCGCTCCAAACTCTTTGGAATGTAATTTCTCTTCTAATGATGGGCCCTTGAGCCATTCTCTAATGCTCGGGCCCACTTCTATTTCTTAAAAGTGTACTACTATCTCTTTTAATAAACTGCTTTTTCACTACTTTGCTCCAGTATCTCGTTCAATTCTTTGCTTGAGAAACCAAGAACCTGGGAATTGCGCCGAGAAGGGCCCACTCTCCGACAACAACCTGAGTGTGCTGTGGACTGAGAAGGTCTGGGGACCTCCACTGCTCTTCCCCGTCGCCCCAGGCTGACTGGATTGTGCCATGGTGGCAGCAGGACCCTGCTTAGGAGAGTCCTTGGTCAGGAAGGGCTGGGGCAGTGAAGAAGAGCATTTGACAGCAGGGACCTGTGGCTCACTGGGAGTCAGTGGGCACAGAGTAAACCCTGGGAGGACTGAAGCCAGGGAAACTGAGATAAGGGGAGAAAGGCCAGCTCAGAACCCCCGAGCTCACAAAGCAAGGGCTTTGCTCCTCAAACACAAATGCAAGGCAGAGCCTCGGGTACAAGGAAGAAGTCCTGGGGAGTTGGCACAAGGCCAGAGCAGGTCCCTCTGGGTTCTTTGTCCTGGACCCAGATGGGTCCCCAAGACGGTAGAGTTGGAGCCTCGATCACTGGCACCATAGATCTACACGTCAGGAAGCCAGGCAGCCCCTTCCGGTGGGCCAGCTTGCCCGCCTCCCCGTGAGCCTTCCCTCATTTCTCGTGGCTGCAGACCATGCCCTGACCTCCTTCACTCAGAGCTCCAGGACAGTCATGAAGGCAATCATGTGGTAGACACTGTGTGCCCAGCACCCTCTCCGAGTCCCTTTGTAACACAGAGTCCATATGATCTCAGTCATCGAGCCGACAACAATGCTGTCAGGATTGCGATTGTCCTTTGTAAACCAAGAAACGTGATTTCTAGGGCCACACATCTGGGACGTGTTGGGTCTCTGTGACCCCACAGTGCAGCTCTATTGCCCAGAGCTGCTTCTCTAGCTCCGTCCTCCCCAAGAAATCAGAGCCTCTCACAAAACCCCGGGCCATCTCGTTCCCTTCCTCAGGCTCTTGGAACTCCACAGGCCACCTCTGTGGCTTTTAGCCAGGACAAAACTCCTGCCTGGCCTGTCCTGTGCCCAGGCAAGGATGGACAGACTGACCAGCCTTGCTCAAAGCCTGGGCCAAGGCTACTGCCTGGGGCTCTATCGTCATCTCACAGCTCCACGTTGCTACCATGTGTCCCCTAGCACTCCAGGGCACAGCAGTTTCCTTGGAAAGTCCAGCCTTGCCTGTAAAGTGAGGGCTGAACCTTCTTTTTCTCAGGAAAGAAAGAGGCTTAGCTCAGTCCTTGTTATTGAGGAGGTTTGAGCCCTTATTAGTTCACTGGCTGTGTGACTTTGGTCAGTGACTCAACCTCTCTGAGCCTCAGTTTGCATAGTTATAAAGATGATAAAATTTAGCTCAGGGGGCTGTTGTGAGGTTTAAAAGAGGCAGCATATGGAAAGCACCATAACAGCCCTGGCAGTTAGTAGGTGCTCAATCAATAGTAACTCTCATTGCTATGACTGTTGCCTTTGTTCCCTGTGCCCATCTCATGAAATTTCTGTCCTCCTGGCCCAGGCATCAGCTCTCTCTTTGGCATCTTTCTCCTTTCCCTTTTTAAGGGCATTTCTGCTGCGCCCAGCTGCACAGTCAATTCCAGTTCAGACCCTCTCAGAGTCCTGAGATCCTGCCAGCAGCATGGCCCAACCAACCGGAGTCCTCTGCTAGCATTCCTGTTAACTGTAGTCAGGGATCTGCCTGAGGCCTGCCTGGGTGTGTCTGTGCTTGAGAGGGAGGGGGTGACGGGAGGGGAGTGGCAGCTGCTCTTTTGTCAGCCAGTCACAAGGAGGGTGAGGCCAGGGCACAGCCGGTACAGGCCAAGAACAGGAAACAGGTGGACTTTGCGGAGGCCCAGATGGGGGTGGGGCGTGAGGAGGCCCACGTCTGGGCATCAGCAGACGCATGGAGGAATGAAAAGGTCTCACTTCTGAGCTCCCAGGCTGGGGAGTCCAGAGGCCCTCAGATGGGTTTCAGGTTGCTTTGGAATCAGGAAGTCAACTGACTCATGCAGTTGTGTATTGAAAATTGTTTAGTCACCGTCCAACTCTCTGTTAGGGTGCAGGATAAGTCGCTATAACAAAAAGACCCCAAAAGATGGTAGTATAAATGGGACAGAACTTTCATTCTCTCCCACATCACAGTCTGACAGGGTGGCTGTGTCTCAGGTGGTTATTTGTGAATGTGGTTTTCTTCCGTCTTGTGCCCCTACCCACCCCAAAGAAGATATTTGAAACCTGGGATGTTCTAAATGTTCTAGATGTTCTAAATAAGGCTGACCAAAACCCAGGGGCTCTCTGCATGGCAAAAAATTACAACTTGATTTCCACCAAGGTCTATCTGAAAATTAGCATCTCCTTCCAGTATGACAGCAGGCCACAAACACAGGAGTATATTGGCAGTACCAGTGACCTCATCTCCAGTAGAAATCAGGGACATTTTCATGTCATGTTTAGTTGTTGCAGATATTGTAAAATAGTGTTTATTCTCATTACCATTACGTTGAAGGCAGGGTAGTTATGCATATTAGACCCATTGCTAGATTGTTCCTTAATGCCTTAATGAGGAGTATATATGTACTATTAGGTCATAATTATTTAATATTTTTATACTATTTTAATATAGTTGTTTTCCTTTGTAATCGTATGATTTTATTTCATGAATTTAAGGACATTTTTCCGAACAGGGTTCCTAGGCTTGTCCAGATAGCCAAAGGGGCCCCAGGCTAATCCTACCGTTGTGCCCTAGAGCTCAGCCCCGCTCCAGAGAGTCTCTAGTCCCTCTCTTGCACCACCAACTCCTCTCTCTGTGGAGTCATTCCCATCAGCATCTAAACATACTGTTATTTCCCCATGGTCAGAAAACTTCTCTTGACCCCACCTCCCTCACCAGCTCTTGTCGCTTTCTTTTGTCCCCCTTCACAGCCCAACTCCTCAGGAGAGCGGTCTATACCTGCTGACCGCAGTTCCTCTCCTCTGCTTCTCTCTTAGACCCCCTCCAGACAGCGTTCCATCCCCACCCCTTCACAGAAACTTCTACTGACAAGGTCACCAGAGATGGCCTGTCGTTAATCCAGCGATCACTTCTTTCTTCTACCTGATCCATCAGCAGCATTGGACCCAGATTACCACTCTCTACTCCTGGAAACACCGTCTGTCCTTGGCTTCCAGGACACCATGCTGTCCTGGTTTTCCCCTGAACTCACTGGTTGCTCCTTTGCAGTTTCATCTCCGTGACTTGAGCACTAGCAAGTCCCAGAGGTCAGACATTAGTCCCCTTGTCTGTCTGTTAGTGATCTCATTCAGTCTCATGGCCTTGAGTACCAACCATATGTGGATGACTCCCAGTTTTATTTCTCTAGCCTGGACCCCTCCCCCAACTCCAGTCTCATGTATCCAATTATCTACTTGACTTTAAGAAATGTCTCAAAGGGCCGGCTGAATGGCTCAGTTGGTTAAGAGTTTGCTCAAGAGTTTGAGCTCTGAGCAACAGCGATTTGATGCCCGGCCTGAGCTGAGCTGCCGCTGAGCTGCCAAAAGGTAGTAGGATGGCTCAGCTGAAAAAAAAAAAAAGAAAGAAAGAAATGTCTCAAGCTTAACATGTCTAAATCCCAAATCCTGATCTTATCCCCAGAAGCTTCTCCTCCCCTATGCATTCCCATCTTTCTGGTTACTTAGGTCAGAGACCTTGGAGTGATCCTTACTCTATTCTTTCCCTCTCATTCCACTTACCACCACCTTTGTCTTCAAAATCACTTGGAAATGGGGCACTTTCTCACTCCTTCACAGCCACCAACCTCTTCCACATTGCAACCATCTCCCACCTGGATTCTTGAAGTAGTTTCTAACTGGTCTCCCTGGGCTAGCCTAGCCTCCAACAGTTTATTCTCAACTTGGCAGGTGGAGGGATACTTACTTCTAAAATGCCACTCAGATCAGGTCACTGCTCACCTCCCTTCAAAGGCTCAGCTCCCATCTCGTTCTGAGCAAAGTCCAAATTCTCCACAATGGCCCACAGAGCCTGTCGCATTTGGCCCTTGTCACTCAGCTGATCTTACTCTCCTGCTATTCTTTCCTCACTCACAGTAGGCCTTTTTATTGTTCCTGTCACTCATCAGGCAAGCTTGTACCTCAGGGCCTTTGCACTTGTGGTTCCTTCTGCCTGGAAGACCCTTCTCCCATGGCCACATGGCTCACTCCCTCACTTTCTTCAAGGATTTCTCAAATGTCACTTTCACCATGAGGCCCTCTCACACACCCAACTTCCCCCAGCTAGACCTGATTTCCTTTCCTGCTTTATTTTTCTCCAGAGCACTTATCACCATCAGTTAGGCTATGATATTATTATTTATTTTGTTATGGTCCATTTCCTCTCAATAGTATACCAGAATTTTAGGGACAGGGATATTTGTCTATTTTGCTTACTTCTAGTTCCTAGGGATTAGGAAGGGTAGCTAACAAACAGTTGTTAAATACAGGTCGGACAATTAAGTTCACGAACTCATCCTAGAGAAAGTGCTACATACCTCATTGCTGAACATGACTTCAATCACCTTCAAAGTACTCCCTTTGGGAAGCTATGCACCGACGCCTGTTCTGTTGCCTTACAGCTTCGTCGACTGCCCTCCCTTCCCCCCCCAGCCCCCACACCAACCCCTGACCTAATAAGGTCATGAGGGAGTGTCTCCGAACGCTGAGACCC
>NW_017732210.1:292336-302230 GCF_001890085.2 Hipposideros armiger
AAAAATGGATGAGCTCTGTCTCTGAACTTGAGGAAAGTTGACATTCCAATAAAGATAGATGGGTAATTAGTGCTCCGCTGTCTCAGGGTAAGCCCTGAAATGGAGGGATGAGCCTGATGACCGTCTCTACCTGTCAGGGACAGCAGGGGATGCTTTTGATAGGATAATAAGAGCTACCATTTATTGAGCACTTGTGATGTGCTGCTGTGGTATTATAAGACATCTATTTGGTCTTTGTCCCCAGTTCTTGGCACAGAGCATCTAAAACCCTTCTCATCTCCTGAGTGATAGGGGTGCTAAGAAGCATCTTTTCTTTTAATATTTGGTCTTTGACCCTAATTCCTGACACAGAGCTCCTAAAACCTTTGGAATTTCCTGGTGACAGGAGTGTCCTTAATTCTAATGAGGTGACTCTTGGTGGGCTCCTGGATGGGAGCTGATCACCAGAAAGAGCAAGCATGATTGAAAGCTTGGAGCTTTCGGTCCAATCCCCCATCCTCTGAGATGGGAGAGGGGCTGGAGATTGAACTCATAATCTATCCCTGCCTACAAGGTGAAGCTTCTGTAAAAATCCCTAAAGTACGGGGTTTGGAGAACTTCTGGGTTGGTGCACACATAGAGGTGCTGGGAGGATGGTACACCCTGAGGGGGCATGGACACTGTGTCCCTTCCCCCGTACCTTGCCCTGTGTACCTCTTCATCTTTGTCATTTATTATATAATAATCTGGTACATGTAAATAAATGTTTCCTTGAGTTCTGTGAGCCATTATAGCAAGTTATCAAACCTGAGGAGGGGGTTGTGGGAGCCCTCCAATTTATAGGCAGTTGGTCAGAAGTTCAGGTGGCAACCTGAGACTTGTGACTGGCATCTGAAGTGGCGGGCAGTCCTGTGGGATTGAGGCCTCAATTTATGGGATCTGTACTAACTCCAGGCAGTTAGTGTCAGAAGACAGTTGTAGGGCACACAGTTGGTGTCCGGACAGTTGGAAAATCCTCCAGACAGTGGAAAAAATTGTTCTGACAGTTGAAAAATCTCCACACATTCTGTGAGTGTAGAAGAAACATTGTTTTTTCCCTTTTAGCTATTCTAAATGCTTCCCCTGTATTAATTTATTAATCTTCACAATAAACCATGAGGCAGGTAGATGCTCAGAGGTACAGAGAGATCTAAGTATCTGCTCAAGTTCTCACAGCTGCACAAGGGCACAGCTGTCCTTGCAACCAGCCGTGCAGCTTCACAACACAGGCCCTCTACCTCCACTGGATCTGCCTCTTGTATGTGACTCTTCAAGTTTCATTTGCCGCCAATGGCTCCTGGTTTTCCTCTGTGCTCCCAAAATGGATTGTCTCTTACTGATCTCCACTTCCCCAGGGCCCTAATTTATTCCCAACGGCATGCCTTTCAGAGGTTGGGGCTGCACCCCCCCCCCTCCTTNGCCAGTGCTCATGTCTCCATTTTTACTTTCCTTGGTACCCTGCTCCATCACACCCCCCCTCCACTCCCTCCCTCTACTTTTGCACACCCATCTATCAGCCCCTCTTACTTCGTAACCTCCCAGACTCAGCTTGAAGTCCGCGCTATATTGGAATCAGAGGTCCTCATAAACACACAGCAGAGCCAGTCTCCGGCTCCTGAGAGTCAGGTATAATTGCTATAGAATGGGGCTCAGGCCTCCTATGCCTGCCAATGCAGCCAGGGTTGAGAACCCCGGACCCTCCCCGACACTCATCACCGTTTCTTCCATCCTGTAGCGGCACCCCCTTTGGCAAGCCTCCCACCCTGGTGCAGAGGCCAGTGTGCACTCTTCTCCGCTTTCCTGAAGCACCGCTGGAGAAATGCCACCACCAAGTACTGGCATCACTACAAACTCAGACTCCCAACTTGGTACCATGTTGTCTTCATCTACTTACTATTTTGGGCCATCATCACTTGCCCCGTGCTCTCTCTGACCTCAGGCTTAGCTCTTTGTCTCCTACTACTGGAAAAACTAAAATTGAGCCCACTGGGATTGCATGATCTCCATCAAATTCTTGCTCCTTACCAGTTCTGCTACTGCCATTCCCACTGCTTTCCTGTGAATTTAGGAGGAATTTAGGCCAAAATCCAGGTCAAATCCCCCAGCCTATGGAGTCAGGCTGTCAGGGTTCAAATCCCATTTATAAATACTTCTTGGCTGTGTGATCTTGGGAAGAATTCTTAGTCTCCTCAATGCATGTATTTCCTCATTACAGAAATGGGATAATATTTGCCTTTCCCTCAGAGAGTTGACAGAGAGAGCTTAGTACTGGCCCGGCATGTAGCAAATGCTAACAAAGGCTAGTTATTGTTGCCTCCCCCTCTACCTCCTCCAAACCTTGTTCCATCATGATGAACCTTCCCCTATTTCTAGCTCATCCCTCTCAGACTATAAAGATGCACAAGTCCCTTCTGTCCTAAAGTACCTTTTCTTGATTCTGTGTTCCCGATTTCTCTTCTCCCTTCTCATCCAAAGTTCTCAGAAGCATTCTTTATCAGCTCATTCCTTCCTTCTTTTCTGTTTGTTTCTCAGTCCACCGTGATGTGGCTTCTGGCCCACCATAGTTCTGACATTTGTCGGGGTCACCAAGGACCTGGCCAAGGCAGCTGGCTCTTCTCAGTCCCTGACTTCTGCCAGCTGCACTTGACTTTGTTGATCATTCCCTCTGTTGTGAAACAGTGGACAGCTTGGCTTCAATGCCTCCTTATCGCTTGGGTCTCCTTGTACTTCCCTCACCTTTCCTTCTCTGTCTCCTCACAGGGTCGGCATCCTCTGCTGGCCCCAGGAACACTATTGTTACCCTGGGTTTGTCCTTAGCTTCTGGGTCTCCTCCGCCCTCACATGCCTATCTAGTGACCTTAGCAGCTCTTTCTTGCACTTGATTAATACCTTTTATAAACTGAATTGTGTGCCCCTCAAATTCATATATTGAAATCCTAACCTCCAACGTGACTGTATTTAAAGATAGGGCCTTTAAGGAGGCAACTAAAGTTAAATGAGGTTATAAGGGCAAGGCCCTAATCTGGTAGGATTGATGTCCTTATAAGAAGAAGAAGAGATACCAGAGACCTCTCTCTTTCTGGGCTCACACAGAGAAAAGGTCACGTGAGGACACAGCAAGAAGGTGCTATCTGCAAGCCAGGAAGAGAGGCCTCACCAGAAGCCAACTCTGCTGGCATCTTGACCTTGGACTTGTAGACTCTATAACTGTGAGAAAATAAATTTGTGTCATTTAAGTCACCCAGTCTGTGGCATCTTGTTATGGCAGCCTGAGCTGACTAATGCAATACCGAAGTGCATCAGTTAGCTTTTCCTACATAACAAACCATTACAAAACGTAGTGGCTGAAAATAACCACCATTTATTTAACTTACTTTTCCACAGGTCAGGAATTTTGTCCAGGCCCAGCTAGGTGGCTCTTCTGGTCTTGGCTAGTTTCACTCATATGTGTGTGGTCAGCTGCGGTGTGCTGGTTTGGCTGGACACTGGTTGGTCATGGTGGCCTCAGCCAGAATGGTTTATCTCTGCTCTGTGTAGTCTGTCGTCCTCCCTCAGGCAAGCCTGGGTTTGTTTTCACGGCTATGCAGCAATGTTTCAAGAAAGCAAGCAGAGTGGTGGCTTGGAAGGAAAAGCCTCAAATTAGAGGCAGAGGTCTGGGTCTTTCCATTCACATCTAGTATCCTGGTAGCTGACTTCTCAATATCAAGACACCTTGGGCAATGAACGAGGACTATAGANGCCACCACCCCCAGCCAGCAGCGCCTGCCACAGCCCAGCTCACCGAGGGCGGGGGCGAGGCAATTACCCGGAAAACGCAGGCAAAACTCCCACGGAGCCACAGGGCGTTCTTTTTTTTTCTTCTTCTTTTTTTTTTTTTTAAGGCTCTGATGTGACAGTGTGGTGGCAGGAATCTTATCCAGTCTCATTTCCCAGCTCCCATAACAACCCGGCCCCTGAGAACCTGCCACTGAGAGCTCAGAACATCAGTTTGCACCATGTGAAAATGAGAGTGAAACCCCTGGGAGTTAGCTTAACACAGTGTGCGCAAAATGAAAGCAGATAATGTCCCCCTCTCGCTTCCCCTCTTAAACCTGCAAGACACTGGATGTCAATGCTGCGAGAAAAAAAAACAAATGGTAACTGCCTAGTCCTTGGACCCTTCCAAAGTGATCATTGTTTGATTAAGACAAAGCATTAAACAGATAGTGTCCATTATGCTACATTTGGGGACAAGCATGGCTTCCCTCATTGCCCACCCCCTAACTCCACAGGGATGCAGCTGACTGGAGTAGAGAACAACAACAAACTGGGTAGAAATCACCAGAATTCCTTGCATGTGGACAGTATCCTGCAACTTAGAACATACCACTAACCCATTAAACCATTTTGGTGGCAAAACTAGGGATTGAGAGAGATTAATAACTTCTGGTGGTCACTGGGCTGATAAGTGGCAGAGCTAAGACCGAAACTCAGGGTTTCTGGTTCCAGTCCGGCTCCCTTCACGGAGCAGTGCACGTGGACACACAGCCCTGACCCTGTCAGCCCTCGGCAACGGGGAAGCAGAGCCCATGAGGTGGCATAGTTGACAATTGCTAGGTTTAATGTGGCAATTTACTGCAGATTGGGGTTATTGCCTCGTACATTTTTAGACCGGAGCCATGGGTTATATTTGATCCAACAGACCTGTAGGGTGATGCCCAAACACCACAAAGGACCCCATCTGGCAGGGATCCAAAACCCCGCTGTCTCCAGGCTGCGGCTGGCCAGCTGCTGTGTTATGTTTGGTCCCAAAGTATTCTTTAAAATGTGACTCTTTTGCTAACATTTAAAAACTAGGAGAATCCACATAAGAATTGGTAGTTCTGGTATCTCTTAAAAACATGAGGGTTGGGTACGACTAGGCTTGCTGTCCCAGGAGCTAAGCTGTGCTGTTCCTTCTAAGAGTGTGTGCTCTCCATGGCACCAAGTCCACAGCTATTCCCTCCTGCTCGCCTTCAGGATGCCACCAGTCTGCACGCTGTGGACACTGAGGCTTGTGACTGTTGCTACAGAGGAAAATCTCTCAACATTTAAAGGTCATGGATAGAATTCAGGGGGTCCAAGAACTTAGATGGGTAAAAATGACATATTTATTTTCACCAACCTCTACGTAAAACTGAGCATTTCCGACTATTATGACTGTAGGCAGTGACCACATTAGTAATGAGATCTGTGACTTTGTCACCAGAAAAAAATCACAGACATTTTCCTGTTACATTAGAGTTTTGCAGATATCTCCAGATGTCATTTATGCTCATCACTACTCTAAAGTCATGGCCTATTGTTAGATCTTGTTCTTCAATGCATTTGATAAAGGAGCACATGTATTGGGATTTTAAAAGTTTGGTTTTACAAATATACTTTGATACCTGTTTTCCAATATAATTAGTTTCATTGGTAATCTCATGTATTTTATTTTATGTATTTATTCTGAGAAAAGGTCCGTAGGCTTCACCAGCCTGACAAAGGGTCCAAAGCACAAAATTGGACTTACAGCTTCAAAATATGGTCGTCAGATCCCATGTGGTCAGGAAGGTAGTTCTAGAACTTTTTGGAGAAGTGGAGCAGGAGAGGCACTGCACCAGTCATCCAGTCCCGCCCCGGTGGCGTCACACTGGACTTGCAGCCCAGGGCATGGGCCCCTCCGAGGCAGGAGGCTGTGCTGTGACTCTGGAGTGGCCTGAGGCCTGGCTCTCCAGGGTCCTCTCCAAAGCAATCCCGGCAATACTTGGAGAGAAAGCTTAGCTTCCAGGTCCTAGCCTAGGTGCCCAGTAAGAGGAGGGACCGGAGCCACAAGCTGGTCTGCGTTGCCAGTGGCATCTTCCACCTCTCACTGACTGAGCTAAGTGGGTGCTGACTCATCCTCGGACTCTCCCTGTCCAGCCAGGTGCACATCAGGCACATGCCCCTGTTGTTTCTCTGCTACTTCCTCCCAGGCTCTTCCCAGGCACCTGCAAACCCATGTGCGGCTCCCATGTCCCTGCTGTCCCCGCCGCCCCTCCTAGCAACCACTCGCCTCTTTCCCTGCCAGAAAGGAAATGCGTGGTCTCCTCCAGTTTCCTCCTGAATCCTGGAAGCGCCCACTCAGCCTCTACCTCATCCTCCAACTTCCACGCAGCTAGCTGAAATCACTCTGCTGAAAATCAAAAGAGCTGGCCCTCCCCGGATAGGTGGCCCTGGGCCTCCCACCCCCATGCCTGCCCTACAGCTCCTGATGCTCCCACAGCCGCCTCTTCCTGGTTGGACACGCTGGCTCCCCTGGTTTCCATGACACTGCACTTTACCATGTCTCTGGGTTTCTGACAGCTCGGTTTCCTAGCGGGCATGGCCCCTTCCTGGTTTCTCTCCTGGGTGTGCCTTTGGCTTTCTCTTTCTCCCCTGTGTGCCTGAGGCTCCCCTGGAGGGCCGGTCCCCCTGGGGCTTTGAACCACCTCCCACGACTGCTGCCTCTCTGGCCTCTGACCACCCACTGTCCCCAATCCAACATGCCGGGATTTACAGAAGTTCTCACCCCACTCCCACTCCAGGATGTCAGACTGTTGGGCCCCAGAGGAGATGGTCAAACATAGGCTGACCAGCCAACCACTTAATGGGCTATCACTCTGGAGACTTAAACATGCCCCCCGTACCTGCATTACTGCAGGTCTGTGAGAGGCAATCTAGTGTAAGGCTATGAGTGTAAGACTCTGTAAACCCACTGCCCAAGTTCAAATCCTGCCTCTGTTACTTGTGGCTGTGACCTCAGGCAAATTCATTTGTTTGTTCATCTATTTATTTAGCAAATGTTACTTGAGCCTCTGCTGTGGGCCAGACTGCTGAAAATTGAAATGGAAAAACGAAGTAGCTCCCCACACTCTTGAAGTTTAGTCAGAATCATGGCATTCATCAAACAATATCCAAACAAATGCTAAATTGTGACTGTGGCAAGCAATGAGAGGAAGCAGCACAGGATGCTGTGACGCCCCATCACCAAATGGTCTTATCAGCGAGGTCAGACTTCCTCCAGAACATGACCTTTAAGCTCAGATCTGAAGGATGAGTGTGGGGTTCCAAGGTGTGACAGGCTGAATAATGGACCCCAAAGATGCCCACATCCTAATCCCCCAAATCTATGATCATGTTACCTTACATGGCAAGGAAGATGTGATTCAGTTAAGGATCTTGACACAGGAGATTCTCCTGGATTACCTGGGTGTGCACAATGTAATCACAGGGGTCCTTATATGAAAGAGGCAGAAGGGTCAGAGTCAAAGATGTGAGGGTGGAAACAAATCAGAGTGATGACATTGCTGGAAGGGGGCCACGAGCCTGGAAAAGGGAATGAAATGGATTCTCCCCTACAGCCTCCAGAAGGAACCCAGCTCTGCTAACCGATTTTGGACTTTGGACACCCAGAAGTGTAAGAGAATAAATTTGTGTTGCTTTAAGCCACTAAATTTGTGGTAATTTGTTATAGTAGCCACAGAAAACTAACAAACTGGAAGAATGGAAAAGCATGTGCCAAAAGCATGGGAAATGGGTACTTGTGATCTAAAGAAAGAGGGTGTGGTCAGAATACATGTGTGTTTGTGTGGGTGTGGGTGTGGGTATGACGGAGTGGGTGCAATGAGGCTAGCCAGGCAGGCAGGGGCCAGAACATGATTGACAAGCAGCTATGTCAAGCAGCTACTGATGATTGATTGATTGATTGCTGTTATTAACCCCTCTAAGCCTCAGATTCCTCACTGGGCAAATAATGACTTCATAGGTTTGTGAGAAAAATAAATGAGATAGCGTATGTAATGAGTGTAGCTCTTAGTAAATTCTCATTTAATGTCAAATCCTATTATTATCCCATGGTTTTCCCACTGGGCTCTGTGGAGCCCTGGGAATTCTGTGAGGCTCCTCTGGAGCTGTTGAGGTGGGAGAGGAAAAGGGGGTGGGGTGGGGGGACAGTCCTGCTTTTAGTCAGAGCAGCTGAGCTTGTATTTATTTGTACATTGGATTTATCTTAAGGTCATGTTTGAACGAATGATTCCTCAGCTAAAACATAGTTTGAGAACCACTGCTGTAGCCTTCTTCCAGTAAAGAAACCCTGGCCTGGAGGGGCCACTGCTGCTCATGCTACATGGGAGCCAGCTGGGGAATCAAGGTGTCTGACCACTAACGACTGCTCCTTTGTGGTCCAGTGGCCTGGCCCTTTGGGTCAGACTGGGGGCTTCATAACATAGAGTCCATTTTCCTTTATGGCACTTCCTGTGATCTGTGTTATATGTTTACTTGCATCTTTCTTTGTTTCGAGCCAGTCTCCCTCACAGGATGCAAAGGTCTATGGGGGCAGGAATCTTGTGTTTTGTTAACCACAGTATCTCCAGGGCTTGACAGTGTGTCTGGCACATGATAATAACAGGAAACACTTGGAAAATGCTTACTCTGTCCCAGGCACTGTTCCACATCCTCTGCACACATTCACGTACTTTATATTTAACCCTAGTTCACATAGTAGGCTCTCAAGACATGCGTTGAATTAATGGCTTCATACCACTAATGCCCCGGGTGAGTTTCTTAGCCTCTTTGAATAACAGCGTCCTTGTCTGTAAAATGGGGAATAACAACATGGACGATGGTGATGATGAGGATGGAATGACATCACCCGACTTTGAGTCTGGCCACAGCAGGCACTCAAGAAAGGGCAGCTGTCATAGTGACCTCATTGCACTGGGTGCCAAATTGCTCTGGTTCCAGCAGCCCAGTCCTGACAGGGTCACTGCTGCAATCTTGTCCCCTGGGCCGCAATGGATTCCTTCCCTCATCAGCCAAGTCACTTCCTGTGAAGTTTCTCCTACTCATTCCTCCTCCTTTTCCCCCTGGGTCCACACCAGCTCATCTGCCTATCTGGGCTCCAGCTCTCCCCCATTCCAACCAACCTCGCAGGCCTCTGCTTCTTCCTGCACTTCACTTCCACTGCCTCCTCCCCTCTCAGAGCCCCGAGAAGGCCCCTACAGCCTATATCTTCGGGTATGACCCTGCTGGGATCAGGAGGACCCCAATGGCTCCCAGGCTGCCACTAACACCCCCCGCAGGAGCCTCTGCCTGTGTCCTGGCCCCACCTGCCAGCCTTTGCTAAGCCTTCCTCTGTACCCCTCCAGCACCCAGCATACCTCCATTCTTAAACATCTTGCCTGGTCTATAGATGTCTATCTTTCACACGTCTAATGTAAATGCAGTGTGTGTGTGAGAACCCTGAGGACAATAACTGGCTCCTGTCACTTTTGCCCTTAAGTAATTCTGGAATCTGTCCCTTTGTCACCATCCCAATACTGCCACCACCCTAGCTGAGTCTCTCACCTGGATGACCACACAATGTCATGCTCTGTCTCCTCTGGCCTTGTCCCCTCCCGTTAGGCTTTGGGGTGACCCTTTGAAAGCACAAGTGAGTTTATGGCACTCTCTTTCAAGGATCCCTGCTGCCCTCAGATGGAGCCTTTAGGACCAGTTCCCACCCCCTCCTCTTATGACCAGTTCCCACCCCCTCCTCTTCTAACTGGAGCCAGACACACAGAAATGACTTGTAGTGGCTTGAATAGACTGGACTCTCCAGCTGGTTGCAGTAATTATCCTCTGTGCAAGAAATTCCCTTTCCTCTCCCCTCCACCCTTCCTCTAGCCCTTGGCTAATTCCTGTTCATACCCAGATCTCACCTACCTGTGGCTCTCTGGCTACCTGTGGCCTTGACATAGTGACCTTCTCTGTGAGCCTGCAGCACCCATACATTCCTGCTTTGTTGTAGGGAATACAGAAGGAAATATTGCCTATCTGTTATAGCCCCACTTGCCCGTCAACTCTTGGAGGGCAGGG
>NW_017732210.1:307965-311909 GCF_001890085.2 Hipposideros armiger
GGGGGCAGCCTAGATGGCCTAGGAACACTGGAGTGGGGAGAGAACAAGAACCCAGGGCACACACTTGCCTCCCCAAGCCAGGCTGGGGGGATCCCAAAGCTCAGATAGCCTGGGGCAGGGAGGCCCTTAGAGAAAAGATGGCCAGAGGGAACTCCTTGGATGAAGGTGGAGCCATGGAAAATGGGAACACCCCCAAATTCTGGAGAGGATGAGGTCATTCCAGCTGAAGCCAATCAAAGCTCTCCCTTGGGCAGGCAAAAAGGGTTTTACTGGGCCAAAAATCTGCAGATATGTGGAGCAGCTGCCAAGAAAGGAGGCCAGGCGAGCCCTGGGCTCAAGGCCATGAGACCCAGGGCCCCACCCTGGCTAGAAAAAGGGACTATGGGAGGGCTGGGGGACAGCCCAGAAGCCGAAAGGGGGGTGGGGCTGTCTGATGTCTGGTGTTGGTGGTGGAGGGTGGGGGGGGTAGCTCCTGGAAAAACCGGTTAGGTCCTGGTCACAGGCAGCCAGCAGAACTCTGTGCACCAGGGCTCTTCGCATTTTTTTTTTTCTCTAAGAAAGACAAGAAGTAGGATTAGCATTCCTTCCATCAGAGAAGTTCTACTGATTTATACATATGCTTCCCCCTACCCCCCAACTAAACCAGGAGTTTAAACTGAGGATCCTATACTTCTCTCCTAATTAGAGCCTTGGCAGTGAATGCATGTGAGTTCAAATCCCAGTGCTGCCATTGACCTAGGCAGGATGCTTGCCCTCTGAGTCTTGTAAAATGGGGGTCACAGTAACTCACTGATGTCTGTTGGCGGCCATCTTCTCCACCCCTCCCCCACCCCCAGGTGTCAGGAGAATGAAAGGAGACACAATGAATGTGAAGGTAGACTCTGTCAGGTGCATGCTCGGGTCTCTTCTGTGTCGTAAAAGTCAAGGGGGCTAGCTTCTAGGAGCCAGAGGGGAGAGGTGGAGCCTGGGACCTTTGGGAGCAGGTCACATCCCTGGGGACCTGCTGGAGCAGCTCCCCTGGTCCCCATGTGGAGATGTGGTCCTAATTCAACGTCTCCCCGTTTAGACTCCCTCCCTGCTATGGCACCACCACCTGCTCCCACTTCTCCAAGGCCTTAAAGAAAATGGTACAGAGCACTTGAGAGAGAGGCCTTTTCCCAGTCACCTTTGGGGGCATAAATCCCCCATGCCAGCAGTCCAGAGGTGCTGACATCAGCCAGAAGCAGCGGCTGTCTTGGAGCTTTTCTGGTAACCTCTTCTTTGAAGTGTTCTCCGGGAAGGACAAGGCCAGGACCAGGGCCAAGTCCTGCAGCTGTTCCGCGCCTGACCGGCCTTGGGAAGTTTCTGGTTTGCCCACCCAGACAGTCACAATTTTGAGACAGGCGGGCAGGGGTGGCTGGCTGACTATTCTCCTCCCTGTCACCTCCCTCTCCAAGAAGCCAATCCAGCCCACCAGCTGCAGATTCCTTGAGCCATCATCTGTGGGCAGGAATGGAAAGGGAGGTACCTCTCCTTTCCCGTCGTCCCCACCCTCCGCTTTCCCTCCCCCTCTCCCCTTTCCTCCTCTCCCCACCCCCTCCACCCCACCTCTATCCTCCATGGCTATTCCTTCTCTGGTTATATCACAGGCTTTGAAAACCATTTGAGCCTTGCTTCTAAGTAATTCGGTAGAGAACAGAAGCTCTGACTCATGGTCCCCAATCGGGGTTTTTCAGGCTAAGCTGTCAGAATTTTAGAGTAGACACCAGGCTCTCCTGAACCAGGCCAGTGCCCTTTTAATGAGTGGTGTCTGGGCGCCAGGCATTACACCCAGTGCTTCACAGACATTCCTTAACCCTGACAACTGCATGAGGGAGACGCTATGAGTTCTAGTTGATAGATGTGAAAACGGAGGTAAGCAACTTGCCTAAGGTCATCATACACAGGGCCTGTGTTGGAAGCCAAGTCTTGTGACTTCAAAACTGAGCTCTTTGCCACCNCACAGTTCTGGAGGCTAGAAGTCTGAGATCAAGGTGACAGAGGGTTTGTTCTGGAGGCTCTGAGGGAGAATCTGTTCCATCCACACCTCTCTCATAGCTTCTGGTGTTTGCCAACAATCTTTGGAATTCCTTGGCTTATAGATATGTCCCCCCAATCTCTCCCTTCATCTTTACACGGCATTCTCCCGAATTGTGTCTATGTCCAAATTTCCCTTTTTTTTTTTTTTAAGTATTTTTATTTGAGAATTGCAAGATGGGAACAGCGCTGGGGAGTTGGGGGAAGGGGAACAGACAAGTTGCTGTCCTTTTGTTCTTCAATCTAGTTGTGGAGGACGTCGCTTCATTGGACCAAGTTGGCACCATCGTTGCGCTCCTCCCGGGCGAGGCACATCAGTCGTCAGCTTCTGGATGGCTGCTCACGGCAGCTGCTGGATGCTCACGCTGGCTACTGGCTACACACGGTAGCCCATGGCAACCCACTGCAGCAGGGGCTGTGGACTACGCCGTCGCTGGCGACTCACGGCAGCCCAGCTCCAGGTTGAGCTGTTGTTTAGCATCTTAGCTGTAGAGGGTGGTGTCACCGGCCCTCATATATGGGATCCGAACCGGGGCCCTCTGGCACCCCAAGCCAGTTCTTAACCATCGTGCCACTCGGCCGGCCCAAATTTCCCTTTTTAAAAGAACACCAGTCATGCTGGATTACGGCCCACGCTAATGATCTCATTTTAACTTTGATCACCTCTGTAAAGACCCTATTTCCAAATAAGGTCACATCCTGAGGTACCAGGAGTTAGGACTTCAACATATTTCTTGGGGAGATTTATTGGGACTTCAATAATTCGGTCTGTAACACGAGCTCACCTGTGGTAAGTGATGGAGCCAATATTCAAAACCTAGAAAATCTGACACCAGCTCTTAACCAAACCCTATTCTGCCTTCTATCTGGCTCTTCCAGGTCCTCAGCTGTCTCCTGCAGGACACATCTACCAAGTGGAGATCAGCGACCATAGAGGATGTAACCCATCTGCCACTTTTGAAGATTTCCTAAGTATAGTTGGCCCTCTGTGAACACGGGTTCCACATCTCAGATTCAACCAACCGCAGATCAAAAACAATGGCTGGTTGAATCTGCAGATGTGGCACCTGCAGATAAGGAGGGCTGAATAAGGGATCTAAGCATCTGCAGAGTTTGGTATCTACAGGGTTCCTGGAACCAAGCCCCGGAGGATACTGAAGGACGCCTCTATAATCTCTTATTTTCTGCTTTCCTCTGGAGGGACGTACTAATAGTGCAAGTCTTCTCCCCCAGCCGACATTGATGGCCATTTGCTCTCATAAAGGAAAGTCCCCATTTCCTCTGACCACTTTTGCAGGAACCACAGCTCCTGTGCCAGTGCACAGCCGACCCCAACAACTCTTCCCCTGCAGGAGAGAAAGGGCATCATTATCTTCGTGCTACTGAGCTTGAGACACCTCATTTCCTACTTCTCACAGTGACATCCTACACTTGTCATTCTGTGTGCAAGTTGGGGAGCCTGCAGATGCCACAGAGACATGGGAGGAGGTGCAGGAGGAAGGAAGGTAGCAAAGTGCTCAATAAGTCATCACAATTCGAGTACTTGCAACTTCATGCTTAAAAAAAAAAAAGTAAAAACCACTGTTTGTATGATTCTCAATTAGTCAGCCTTTGGTCCTTTCCCCAGGAGATGGTCAACTCTGAACAGGCGTGGTCAGACCTGACTTGGGTAACCCTGGGATTCAATTCATCCCTTCTTGGGGTCTAGAGAGCACCACACGTGGATGAGGCCGTCACTGAATAAATAAGGCAGACCTGCCGAAGGTCTTATGGTGGCATGGTGTGTGCTGCCCAGACCCCTTTCAACAAGGGCTTGTAGCCCCAGCTGTGGGACACGCCTCACCTGCAGAGAGCACCTCACCACACCTCAGGTCAGGCCCCCAGCCAGG
>NW_017732210.1:312014-318611 GCF_001890085.2 Hipposideros armiger
CAGCACCCATACATTCCTGCTTTGTTGTAGGGAATACAGAAGGAAATATTGCCTATCTGTTATAGCCCCACTTGCCCGTCAACTCTTGGAGGGCAGGGCTCCGGTACCCACCTCTCAGGGGCCAAGCACCATTCCTGGCACATAGAAGTGAGTTGATATGAACTACCCCACACGCTCTGTCAGACTACCCCATCTCGCCACCTCTCCAAATCCTACCCATTCTTCCTGATAACGAAAACAATGGCTACATCTTTTGAGTACTAATTATGTACTGGTCACTGTGTTAAGCACCTTATGCATATTGCCTTTGTTTACTCCTCGACAACCTTATGGTGTAAGAACTATTATAGAAGCCAAGGCTTAGAGAGGTGACATATAGCTAGACATAGGTCGAGCTGGATTGGAACTCAGCTAGTTGACTTCCTTCTCAACCCCAAGATGATACTGTCCTCCATGCCCACCTGTTCCCCACCTTCTCCACGAGGCTATCTCCTTCCTCTGACCCACAGGGTCTCTATCTTTCCAGATCCTTCTAGCCACTTCATCTATACCTGTAGCTTCCTAATTGCATGCTGCCCTGAATGGCTTTGTAGTACAGAGGTATTTGAAGAATTCATCTCTCTAACTAGTGATAAACTCCCAAAGGGCAAGGACTAGGAGCCCCCAGGATACCCAGCACAGTGCCAGACACCTGGTTGGCACCTGGTTAATATCCCCTCACTCACCAATAAAACAAACACCAGCTCCCCAGGCTCCTGTCCATCTGAGGAGGTGGCTTGGGTGGTTCTGAGCTCTCTTCTACCCCAATGATTCCATTTAAATAATGTGGAGAAGTGTCAGAGCTCAAGGGATTGATGGAGAACCCTGGCATGTTTCTAATCCTGGTGTTTTCCAACACTGTGAATTGCAGGGACCCAGGAAATCAGGGGAAGGGAGTGCCGAGTTTCATTGGGACCAAATTTGTGAGCAGCATCTCCAACATCATTTTTTCTGTCCAGGAAGTCCCATGTTTTACCATGATATGTTCCTGGAAACCATGTCATAAATCAGATTATCCAAAAGGCGATTCTATTTTGTCAGCAAACATTTTGTGGGCTGAGCACTTACTATATGCAGGCAGTGAGCTAGGTGACAGGGAATAAAGTGAAAAACCATGTGACTCTGCTCTCAGGGACCTCACCTGTCTTGATAGAGTCATGGAGCAACTCATCACAGTGAAAGTCACCTGAGTTTTGCATGTCCTGGCTCCCATTTGCCTCTGCAAGTTCTCCCCAAGTGATTCTAGACGTTTTCCATGGGTACCTCACGTAGGCTCAGGCCCAAGCGCAGGCACTGCTGCTAACACGCGATTTCCATGATTGGTCTCCTCCCTGCTCAGATCCCACGCACTC
Source organism: Hipposideros armiger (assembly GCF_001890085.2). Classification (NCBI taxonomy): domain Eukaryota; kingdom Metazoa; phylum Chordata; class Mammalia; order Chiroptera; family Hipposideridae; genus Hipposideros; species Hipposideros armiger. The sequence goes on from NW_017732210.1 coordinate 313,406, forward strand.
TGTACCACACCCCTGCTGGGCACCTGTGACTGATGATGAAGCAGGTCCTAAACCTGAGGGGACATCGCAGAGCACTCCTCTGTCCTGTCAGTGTCACACTCTGCCAGGGAGCCTGAGCTGTTTGAGCCCCAAAGTCTCACAGAGCTTTTAGTGAAACAGCCCTGCAGTGTCTGACATGGCTGCCTAGGACCTCCTCTGTTCCCTCATGCACACATGTGGACACACACACACACACACACATGCACACACACACACGACTCAGACCTGGTTCTACGGGTTCCAAGCTCTTAGACTGAGCTGGGTTATATTCAGATGCACCTTCCCTCCCGTCCAATAACTAAGGCTCTCCCACCTGGTCAAAGGCATCTGCCTGACCTTCTCTCTCCATGCGCTGAACTCTCACCCAGAAGATTCCTCACTCCTCCTGCAGCATCAGCTGCTGGCAGGCTGCCTCACCATCTCTCTACACAAGCCTGGACATGTCTCAGTCATGCCACAAACACCGCTCTCTGGTCCCACCTGTTCCCCTAGCACATGCACTATGTATTTATGCTCTGATTTAGAAAAAAGACAAGAAGGAAATACTCTAAGAGGTTCTGACTCTGGGAGACGTTAGTTTCTTTCTTTTTTTTAATATTCTGCTATCTTTTCAAAAAATTAAAAAGGAAAATGCATGTTTCACTTTTATAGTCCCCCCAGTGAAAGGTTTTAGATGTGGTAGATGTCGTTGTTAAAATGCAAACTTAAGCACACAAGCTGTAGAAGCAAAGAGGAAAAAAAGATGAACTGTAGGGTGTCAAGGGGAAGTGAAAGCTTTTGAAAAGCTTCCAAAAGGAATGATGTCACAATTGGAGGTTCCTGAACAAACGAATCATAGAGAGAACCAAGAACATACCATAAAACCAATGCCACAGTAACTATGAATCTCCACAATTAGTCAAAAGAGTAAAACTATTTACTGGGTCCTACAAAATATACAGACCACATGGATTAGATGAGGGCCAGCAATGAACTTTTAAGTATATGTATCACATATTAAAATGTACACACAACTGTGACACCAAGGCATACTAGGTTGGCTAAAATAAACGGTACACATTTAATCGACAGCAGCTTTGTTCACCTTTGACTTTAGAAGTGGCGCAATGCTTGGTCTCGTGACTTTCTTTTCTCTGAAACAAGCAGGGATGTTAAAATCACTTCTTGGAGGTCAGTGCTGAGCTAGTTGAGGATGAGAGGTGCGATTTACGTGTCTGTTGGCTGATGATAATGATGCTGTCTTTTTGACTGAACGTCGTTTTAAATATCCGGAAGGGCTGACCCAGCATCCTCTCCTTCCTCCACATCTGTGTGTTGAAAGTCACAAGGCAGGGATCAGGGTCAGGGTTAACACAGGTCCCAGGAAGCCTGTTGCAGGCTCTGAAGACAGCCCTCCCCAGACTCCCCTCCCAGCAGCTGTAACTGTAACTGACAGCCATCAGAGCTCAGAACCCATGTTGCTGGGCGGCTCTCTTCATCTGGGACAGTGGTGAGGAAGGGATGTATGGGGATTGAGGTGCAGGAGCTCATCAAATCCCATCTGCGGAATCACAGAATTAAAGTACGTCTAGGATGGAAAAGACCTTTGCTATGAGCTGCTCCAACTTCTAAGAGCCACCACCACTGACATGAGAAAGGGCTCTCTCTGTGCCTGGAATGACTACAGAGATGGTTGAATTGCACATAATTGTTTCAACTGTGTGAGGTAATATCATCCCCATTTTACAGACGAGAAAACAGAAAATCAGTGAAACTTACCGGTGTATTAGTTTGCTAGGGCTGCTGTAACAAAGTGCCACAAACTGGATGCCTTAACAGCAATTTATTGACTCACAGTTCTGGAGGCTAGAAGTCTGAGATCAAGGTGACNAATAACACCAGGAGATAAGTCACTACCACCTGGAAATATTTTTTAAAATGCTATCTTAAGCAACTTGGGTTAAAGAAGAACTATACCAAGGCTGAATCAAGAAGAAACAGAAAATCTGAACTGACTGATTACTACTAATGAAATTGAATCAGTAATCAACAAGTAAATCAACAAATAAAAGTTGTGGACCAGATGACTTCACGGGTAAATTTTACCAAACATTCAAAAAAGAATTAACATCTATTCTTCTCAAACTATTCCAAAAAATTCAAAAGCAGGAAAGGCTCTCAAACTCATTCTACAAGGCAGCCATTACCTTGATTCCAAAACCAGACAAAAACGTTACAAAGAAAAAAGAAAGAAACAAACAAACAAACAAAACACAAAAACCAAAAGAACTATAGGCCAATATCCCTGATGAATATAGGTCCAAAAATCCTCAGCAATATCTTAGCAAACCTAATTTAGTAGTACATTAAAAAGATCATACTCCACTATCAAGTGGAATTTATTCCTGGTATGCAAGGTTGTTTCAATATCTGCAAATCAATTAATGTGATATACCACATAAACAAAATGAAAAAAACTACATGGTCATATCAACAGATGCAGAAAGAGTATTTGACAAAACATTCATTTATGATAAAAACTCTCAGCAAAGTGGGAACAGAGGGAACATATCTCAACATAATAAAGGCCATATATGACAAACCCACAGCTAACATCATACTCAACAGGGAAAAACTAAAATCATTCTCCTTAAGATCAGGGACAAGACAAAGTTGTCCACTTTCACCACTTTTATTCAACATAGTACCGGAAGTCCTAGCCACAGCAATCAAACAAGAAAAAAAAAAAAAGTCACCCAAATTGGAAAAGAAGAAATAAAACTGCCATTATTTGCAGATGACATGACACTATATATAGAGAACCCCAAACATTCCACCAAAACTATTAGAANCCATTTTACAGGTGAGGAAACTGAGGTTTGGCGAGGTTAACTCACTACCCTAATATGCATGGCTTTGGACCCAAGCAGTCATATCTCTAGGACCTGCGCTTTGCACTCCCACGTCCTGTCCACTCCCCCATTTGCCATTCACCAACAGGAAGGGAACATGTGAAGATAATGAATTTGGTTTTAGATGTCGGTGTGGAGTTGCCTTTAGGACACCCAGGTAGAGACTTGTAGTCAGCAGTTGGATTTGTACATGGAGTATAGAAATTGAGATGATGCACAGACAGGGGCTGAGTCATGGGTGGGTCAGGTCACACAGGGAGATGGTGTCACATGACAGCCGAGGGGGCCTGGGACACCTTGGAGGAGCAGATGGAGGAAAAAGACCCCATAAAAGAGACTGAGGATGAGCAGCCAGAGAAGGGAGTGGGAGGTTGTGGAGGGAGGACATACGTTTGAGTTTTCCTGGGTAGCTCCTGGTTTGTGACAGCCCGGCATAATAATTAATTAGAGCCCCCTTTCACTTTAAACAGTGGCCCACTTTGGAAGATAAATTATATACTCAGCCTCCTTAGAGGGTCAAGGAGGAAACAGCATCTCAGGGAGGAGGAAATGTAGATGTGAAATGCCACAGAAAGGATAAGGGAGTAACTTTTGGAGAATGGTCCATTGCAACTGGATTTGGCAGACTGATGACTCTGGAGAGCAATTTCTCAGGAAAAGGGTGGAAAATAGATTCAAGCTGAAATCATAATAAGGGATAAGTAGGGAGAGCAGATGAGCTTGCCTCTCCAGAAGCCTGACTGAGAAGGGAAGCGACATAAAGGCAGCTACTGGGAGCAGGAGAGAAGGATGCCCCCTGCCAGCTCCGCTCAATGTGGAAGGCGCACACCCAGACCTGACAGGGAGGAAGTCAATGGATAGAGAACTGATGGGCAACCCAGGAGATTACTGATGGATCGAGGTCCCCCTAGGGATCCAGAAAGGAGTAGATTCCAGACAGACCGGGAAGATCCTGGAAGAAATCAAGTGGGGAGATTTAGGAACTGTTGGGAGAAATCCTCCTGAGAAGGTGGGTTTCAGGCATGGAACTGATAAAGGGGTACTATCACCTTACNCACTGCAGCTTTGTTCCTTCCCTTCCTCAGGTGTTGCTCATAAGAGCGCTCTCTCATAAACTCCATCATCTCAGAGTCTGCTGCCCAGGAACCCACCTGGGAAAAGCCTCTCCAGAAGTTCAAGTCCACATTTGGTCCTGAAGCAGCAAAGAGGAAGCACTAAGGGGCCAAAGGCCGCTTTTGTCTGGGGGATGGGTCCCAAACTTCAGCTTTACCCAGGCCTGGCCAGGATGTTTACAGGACTACCCAGAGTCCCTTGTTTGGCACCACCTGAAATTAGCTAACATCTTTCTCCCTCCCTTCCATCTGAGAATCTACTGTGTGCCAAGTGCTGTTCTAGACGCTAGAACTACAGCAGTGAAAAGTAATCAGAAAAATCTTTATGCTCATGAAGCTTACATTCTAGCGGGGGGAGCAGACAATTACCTAATAAATCAGCAAATTAATGTCACTTGGTAATAATATTTTGGGGAGGAAGAAAGCAGGGAGCAAAAGGGTTTGGGAATAGGATGGAGGCGATAAAGTGAACAGGGAAAGACTCATTGAAAAGGTGACATTTGAGCAAAATCTGGAGAAAGTAAGGGACTGAGTCATGAAGCTATTTGGGGAAGAGCCTTTCAGACAACAGAAACAGCAAATGCAAAGGCCCTGAGGCAGGAGCTTGCTGTGCGTGTTCAAGGATTAGCAAGGAGGCCAGCGTAACTGGAGCAGAGTGGAGAGCAGTAAGAAGAAAATCAGAGATCATGGGAGGTGAGGGAATATGGAATGGCAGGTGAGAACGGTGTCCTAGGCCATGATAGGGACTTTGGCTTTGAGTCTGAATGAAACAGAAGCCACCAGAGGGCTCTGAGCACAGTAGAGACTGATCAGATGGAACATTTTAAAGGGTCACTCCAGCTGCTAAAAGCAGGAGACCTCTTAGATTGTTTCAGTAAATGCAGGTGGGAGGCGGTATGGTAGAAGTGGTCAGGTGCTGGAGACATTTGGAAGGTAGAGCTCCTGGGATTTGTTGTTGATCCTTCCAGGAGAGCCAGCTGTGTGGCTGGTGGGATCACCTATGTGGGCACAGCCAGCAGCATTTCCCAGGGTGACAAACATCGCACTGTGGCTTTGGATCCGGACATGCCTGGGTCCAGACCGTGACCCCATCCATCCTAGCTGCTCATCTGGAGCACATTCCATGAACTCTTTAAGTCTCTGTTTCTTCATCTATTAACTGGA
>NW_017732210.1:319579-326132 GCF_001890085.2 Hipposideros armiger
GACTCAACCCTCCTTGGTGGGTGGAGTCTTACACAGAATCTTCCACCCCTTCCCCACATCCTCAGAGGCCTTGGCAGCTTCCTGTGGAGAAGACTGTGATTGAAAAGAGAGCCTCAGCTAAGACATGGAAACAACCAAAGTGTCCTTCGACAGATGATTGGATAAAGAAGATGTGGTATATATACACAATGGAATACTATTCTGCCATAAGAAAAGAAGAAATAGTGCCATTTGTGACAACATGGATGGATCTTGAGATTATTATGAGATTATATTGAGAAATAAATCAGACAGAAAAAGTCAAAAACCATATGATTTCACTGATATGTGGGATATAAAACTGAAAACAACAAAGGAATAAGACAAACAAATGAAGAAACAAAAACTCATAGAAACAGACAATAGTTTAGTGGTTGCCAGAGGGTAAGGGGAGATGGGGGTGGTAGATGAGGGTAAACGGGGTCAAATATATGGTGAGGAGAGGAGAACTGACTCTGGGTGGTAAACACACAATGTGATATACTGAAGATGGATTACAGAATTACACACCTGAAACCTATGTAACTTTACTAGCCATTGTCACTCCAGTTAACTTCAATTAAAAAAAGAAAGAAGAAAGAGAAGAGAGCCTCAGTCAGAAGGCCTCAGCCACTCCCCAGGCCAGCAGTTTCAATACAGTGCCACTAACACCAATCTCCCTTTTCCCTTCCACCTTCCACCCTCGTGGCAGCTGGCTGCATTTCTATGAGTTCTTTTGCTCTTGGTCAGCTAATATTGCTGGATAAAACAAAACCAAACCAGAAAACTGTGTTGATTCTACACACTAACAAATGCGTCTGTCCTTAGCTGTTCCTCCCCCCTTTAGGCTGGCTCAGGGATATTCTCTTACTGAGCCCCTCACGCAGCAGGTTCCAGAATGAGTCCCAAAGATTACAGGTGTCCTTTGAAATGTGAATGGGTTTTTATTTATTTATTTTTGAATTTTTGTTTTGTTTTGTTTTGGAGACAGGTAAGGAAGGAAAGGGTTCCTGAAACATCAATTTGGGAAATGCTAAGCTAAAAAGAAAGTTAAACTGCTCTCATGTTAAACAGCTTATCAGAACCTTTAATTCACTGATAAACATTATGAAGCCCTAAATAGTATGCAAATTTCCCCCAAAGAGTTTGAATACGGAACTCTTTTTGTCAACCATGCCTTATCACATCTTGAACCTTTTTTGAAACAGCGTGGGGAGTGCTACACTTTTTTTCCTTCCCTGTAGCAGGTGACATGATCTCTTTTACTAGGAAAGTCAAAACCCAGGAGTCTGCTCCCTGATCTAACTTCCTCCCCAACACAAACTCCCTGCTCCTTCACGTTTTCTCTGTGTTTCCATAGAAGTAGAGACTCTTTCTTCCCTTGTATTCTCGATGTACCGTGTATTTCCTTGCTCCATTCGTCTCCTTACTTATCTCTTTCTCAATACCTCTCCTCTGCTTTCAGTCGTACTTGTCTTAGTGTGGATCCCCCTAGAAGCAGACCCTGAGGTGAGAGGGACATGGGTAAGTGAGGAGAGTGGGGTGGGAGGGACTGGCACAGGGAAGAAAGCCACGAAGCACAGTAGTAAGCCAGGTACTACGGTGAGCACTGGAGCTAAGTCCCGCAGGGCAAACTGGAAAACATCACAAAACACATTTCAGCAAAGGAGTGAGGGACTGGTGTGCTTGCGCCCCACACCTGCAGAGGATGAGGAGTTGATACTTCCCAGGCACTCCCAATTCTCCATGTGCTTGCCAAAGCGGGTTCCCACACCCTTAAACCAGTGGTTCTCAAGTTGGGGTGATTTTGTCCCCCAGGGGACACTTGGCAATGTCTGGAAACATTTTTGGTTGTCATAACTCGGTGGCTAAGGGATGCTACTAGCATCTAATAGGTAGAAACCAAGGATGCTGCTAAACATTGTACAATGCACAAGATAGCCATCCTTCCCCCACTCACCCCCTACCCTGCACAAGCCTAACAAAGAATTCTCTGGCTGCAAATGTCAGTAGGGCTGAGGTTGAGAAACCCTCACCTTTAACAATGACACAGGTACTGGCAGCTGGCGTGACAGAAATAATAGGGGAATCATGAGAACATGGGCAGTGTCTGCTACAGTGCTCAGGGCACTATAATCAAATGTCAGCAACACAATTCTCTCAACCTTGCTACCCCTCAAGCTGCCACTCCATCTGTTGTGCACTGAATGCTGTGTCCCCCCAAACTTCATATGCTGAAGCGCTACGCCCGGATGCGATGGTATTAAGAGGTGTGTCTTTGGGAGGTGATTGGGGTTAGATGGGGTCGTGAGGGTGGAATTCCTCTCAATGTGATTAGTGCCCTTGTGAGAATCTCAAGAGAATTCTCTGGTTTCTCATTAGATCGTATAAATCTTTCGCCTTTTACTAAAGAATCTCAAGAGAGCGTGTTTCCCCTCTCGGCTCTCTGCCATGTGAAGGTACAAGAACTTGGTAGCTTGTGAGCCAGAAGAGGCTTCTCAGTAGAACTTGACCATGCCGACACCCCGATCTTGGCCTTGCGGCCTCTAGAGCTGTGAGAAATAAATGTCTGTTGTTTATAAGCCACCCAGCGTATGGTATTTTGTTATAGCAGCCCAAACGGATCAAGACACCATCCCTTTCTCTCTTTCTATTCTCACACAGCTGAAGAGCACCCCACCCCTCTGACTCCATGTCCTCAGTACCCGGCCTCCTGCTGGCCTCTTATGATCTGGCCTCGCTCATCACATCTCTGAAAACCTCTCCCTGGATACCACTAGTGAAGTCCTGATTGCTACCTTGACGCTTCTTGGAACTTAATTTTGCTTCACTTCTCTGCAGTCTTTGAAAGTCACCTCCTTGGCTCTGGGGCACCCCCACGGCCCTATTTCAGCACCTATCACTTGGGCTAAATGAAGACTAGCCCCTGGCAGCAGGTCCAAAGATGCTGGCAAGGACCTGGAAGCTGTGGAACCTAAGGCCATGTAGGTGCAGGAGATTAGGGTAATCTAGTGAGTCAGAAGCCAGACAAGCAATTCTAGAAAACCAGATTCCCCAAGGGCAAAGCCAGGAGGCATTCCAGAGGCAAACAGCAGGCTGATGAAGCTCCCAGGGGATGGCACTGTATAGTGAGGGTCTGGGACCAGGAGAGTCGAGGGGACTGAGGAAGCGGAATGGATGCTGGTTTCAGAATGCTCACGATGTGCTAGACCCTGACCATACAGAGGTTACCCTCTGGGAGTCAAGCCAAACAGAAAAAAGCAATGAAGAAAGCAAGTAAAACGGTTGTGTGAAAAGTACAATAAAAACATATGGTACCAGGGTGGCAGAGAGGAAGGGTCAAAGAAGGCTTCCTGGAGTCGGTGACATAGGAACTGGGTTTTGAATGAAGAACGAGAGTCAGACTCCAAGCCGAAAAAAGAGGAAGACACCAGAAGAAGGGATATCGGATACAAAGGCAGAACCAGAGCCATGAAACAGTCCTTAGGTGTGAGCAGAGAGGAAGGTTGAGGAAGTGTTTGGGATAAACTGGGGAGCACGGCAGGGGCAGCTCCCCCTCGCCCCCCAGGCCTTGAATGCCAAGCCAAGGATCCAGGATAATCCTCTGGGAATTGGTGAATGATTTTTAAGCCCAAGAGAAGTGTGATCAGATTTGACCTGAGACACTTAAAGGCCATGCAGTTGTCTGAATGAAGAAAATAAATGCAGGCACTAAAACATCAATAATTTATTCAGGAGATTTTTATGAAACACTCCTTGCTAGTCACTGCTCTCCAGACTGGGGATACAGAGGTGAACAAATAGACAAGATTCTCTGACCTCATGGAGTATATCTCATGTGTGTGTGTGTGTGTGTGTGTGTGTGTGTGTGTGTGTGTGTGTGTGTAGGGGGAAGACAGGCAATAACAAATCTATAAATAAATAAACAGGAAAATATCAGGTGGTTCGGAAGAATTCAGGAAGAATAAAACAGAGTGATGAGATGGAGTCACTGGAAGGCTATTTGAAGCAGTTGGGGAGGGAAAACCCTCTCAGAAGTAGTGATACTGCCTGTGAAGCTTGAGAGACAGGGCCTTCCAGAGAGAGGCAAGAGTTCATGCAAAGGCTCTGGGGTGGGAGTTTGAAAACCAGAAAGAAGGCCAGTGAGAGTGGCAGAGGAAACAGAGTTAACAGGGGTTAATTGACAGCCCCTGGTGACTGACTGGGTATGAGTAGGTGTAGAATGTCTTCCCATGTCTGCTTTGGAAACATGGGCACCCCTACCCAGACAGAAATGGCAGAAAGAACTGGTTTTGATGGAACACAGTGGATTATGTAGTGAGTTGAACAGTGGTTTGTTCACTTTGACAAATTGATATGTCTAAGTCCTAACTCCTGGGACCTTTGAATGGGGCCTTATTTGCAAGTGTAATTAAGTTAAGGATCTTGAGATGAGATCCTGCTGGATTTAGGGTGGGCCCTAAATCCAACGGCAGGTGTGTTTATGAGGGAAAAGCAAAGACAGTTGGAGTCGCAGAGCCACACAGCAGAGAGCAGAAAGCATGTGAAGGTGGGGGCAGAGGCTGGATTCCTTGCAGCACAAGCCAAGCAGCGCCTGGGGCTACCAGAAGTTGGAAGAGGCAAGGAAGAATCCTCCCCTGGAGCCTTCAGAGGGAGCATGACCTTGACTTCAGACTTCTGGGCTCCACCGCTGTGAGAGACTAAATTTCTGGTTTTTTCAGCCACCCAGTTTGTGATGATTTGTTATGGCAGCTGAAGGACTAATACAGAACTCTCCATGGTTTTTTTGTTTGTTTTTTTAAAGATTTTTATTGGGGAATTGGGGAAGGGGAACAGACAAGTTGCTGTCATTTTGTTCTTCAGTCTAGTTGTGGAGGANTCTCAGACATTACCCTTACTAATATTTTTACTGATCTATCTCCTCAGGCAAGGGAAACAAAAGAAAAAATAAACAAATGGGACTACATCAAACTAAAAAGGTTTTGCACAGCAAAGGAAGCCATCAACAAAACAAAAAGACATCCTACTGAATGGGAGAAGATATTCGCCAGTGATACATCTGATAAGAGATTAATATCCAAAATCTATAAAAAACTCATATAACTCAACACCAAAAAAGCAAACAACCCAATTTAAAATATTGGGCAGAGGACCTGAATAGACATTTCTTCAAGGAGGACACACAGATGGCCAATAGACACATGAAAAGATGCTCAACACCACTAATCCTCAGAGAAATGCAAATAAAAACCACAATGAGATATCACCTCACACCTGCCAGAACAGCCATCAATAAATCAACAAATAAGAAGTGTTGGCGAGGATGTGGAGAAAAGGGAACCCTCGTGCTCTGTTGGTGGGATTGCAAATTGGTGCAGCCACTATGGAAAACCGTATGGAGGTTCCTCAAAAAATTGAAAATGGAACTACCTTATGAACCAGCAATTTCACTCTTAGGTATCTATCTAGAGAAATCCAAAACACTAATTATAAAAAATATATGCACTCCTATGTTTACTGCAGTGCTATTTACAATAGCCAAGATATGAAAACTCCCAAAATGCCCATAAGTAGACTATTGGATAATTGTGGTACTTATATACAATGGAATACTACTCTGCCATAAAAAAGAATGAAATCTTACCATTTGCAACAGCATGGATGGATGTAGAGGGTATTATGCTAAGTGAAATAAGTCAGATAGAGAAAGATAAATACCATGTGATCTCACTTATATGTGAAATCTAAAGAACAAAATAAACAAACAAAACAAATAAATTCATAGATACAGAGAACAAACTGATGGTTACTAGATGGGATGGGGGTTGGGGGAATGTGTGAGAAAGGTGAAAGTATTAAGAAGTACAAATTGGTAGTTACAAAATAGTCATGTGGATATAAAGTACAGTATGGGGAATATAGTCAATAATATTGTAAAAATTATGTATAGTGTCAGATGGGTACTGGACTTATTGGGGGAATCACTTCATAAATTATATAAATGTCTAACCACTAAGCTGTACACCTGAAACTAACATAAAATAATATTAAATGTCAACTATAATTTTAAAAATAGTCATGGAGATATAAAGTACAGCATAGGGAATACAGTCAATAATATTATAATAACTATGTACAGTGTCAGATGGGTAACAGACTTATTGGGGCTATTACTTTGTGAGGTATATAAATGTCTAATCACTATGTTGTTTTGTACACCTGAAACTGGAAAAAAAAAGAGAGAGAGAGAAAATATAAACCCAAAATGGAAGATTATCTAGAAAATTATAATAACCTCTTTTGAAACATCAACAACAAATAAATAAAACCTTTATCAGGGCTCCTGTTCCCTTACCAGGGGTGAAAATGCCCCCTATGTATCCCATGACCCCTGTCCACATTTCTTTCTGCTCCCATATTTTTTTGCTCTAGCAACTGAATTTCTCAAAAGTTCTGGAAGCCACTGCCTTCTTTTACCCCTCCACACCTTTGCACCTTGATTCCCTTTGCCTGGAATGTCCTTTCCCTTCTTACC
>NW_017732210.1:334407-340627 GCF_001890085.2 Hipposideros armiger
CCGATATTGCAAAAGTGACATTTCCCTCTCTCTCTCTCTCTCTCTCTCTCTCTCTCTCTCCTTTTTTTTTTATTTTTATAAGATTTTATTGGGTAATTGGGGAAGAGGAACATTGTGTCTTTCCAGGACCCATCAGCTCCCAGTCAAGTTGTTGTCCTTCAATCTTAGTTGCGGAGTGTGCAAGCTCAGCTCCAAGTCCAGCCACCGCTTTCAATCTAGTTGTGGGAGAGGGTGGGGGAGGGGGCGGGGAGGGCGCAGCCCACCATCCCATTCAGGAGTCGAGCTCGGACGCAGCTCACTGGCCCATGTGGGAATCGAACCAGCGACCCTGTTGCTCAGAGCTCCCGCTCTTAACCAACTGAGCCACCCTGACGTTTCTACGAGCTCTCTTAGCACCTGGCCCCTAACATTTGCAGGGCCTGGGGCAAGGGTACAAATTCTGCATGCCTCAGCACGTTCAAATTACTAAATGCTAAATGGGGTGTGTTTTGTTCAGCCACCTTGACAAATAACTTCCTAATGCCCTGGCAGGCCAGGGTCAAGATCAGAACTCGCAGGCTCCTTGGAGTTCTGCCCAGGAATGTGGGGTGTGGGCGGGGCTCCCTCCAGGCCCTTTTCCTCCCACTACCTGTTCAGCACACCCTAAGGGGCCTCTTGGGCTGCAGGCCCACACTAGTGGACAGGGCTGGGCTCCAGCAGCACGCCCCCATAAGCAGCACCCCTCGGCCACCCTCAGCCTGAACTCAGTGCCTCCCAGAGGACTGGCCCAGAAAAGAGCCCCTGCACAGGCCTTGGAGTTGGTTTGGGGCCATTTGGACAGGGAATTCTGAGATCTTGAGTGCAGGCATGGACTGTGGGTAGGTTTGACCCCTTGGCCTTGCACACTCCTTTATCAGGGAGAAGGGGAACAGAGCCAGGACCCAGACAGGGGCTCCTATGGCCCAGGAGATCTAAGGGGTGGTGCTGGTCAACACTCACCTTAACGAGAGAGTCAAAGAGGCTCATGCTCAATGAGTGGACTGAATTGCGCACTTTTTAGTTTCGAGAAAATGCAGGTTAAGGAATGAAATACCTTAGCTATTTTGAGCCCCGATTAATACACATTATTATGATGCCAATATTTCATTGAGTTTTAAAAATGAAAGATCAAATCTCTAAAAAGTTTGAATGTAGTAAAATGAGACTGATATTAATGGAACAGTACCGTGGGTGGCAGTGCTTTCCAGAGTCCGTGTCCCACTCCTGTCTCTCTTCCTGCCTTCCTCCCGCCTTCCTTTCACTCACCCTCCTTTCCAAAGCAGGAAGAGCCTAGAGGGAAATCATAGGCTTGGATGGAGTCACCTGGGGAGAATGTAGCTACAGTGTCAAACAAGAGGCCATGACAGAATTCAGGAAACATCAATATCCAATAAGCAAGCCACGGAAGAACTTCCACCAAGGAAAGTCCCAGAGGGGGATAGGAGGGCTAGTCGAGGCTGGGGTTCCATGGACGACGAGGAGACTGGGAGGACAGAGTTCCAAAGGAAGGAGTTGTCAGAGGATCCAATGCCCCGAGGAGCCGCCATCTTCCTCAGGCCAACTGGAGCCAGCCTGGCCCGTGCCTCTCCCGGCCCAGCTGCTCGGCCTCTCTCAAGAGCACTGTTGCTCTCTCATACCCTGGGCGGGCCTGCTACAATCCTGCCCTTTCTTTTCTCACCCTACATCCCCCCCTTAATCACAGCTCTCTCTGGTGCTTTTATTCCACACCGTTGGCTTCCCAACCTCCATCTCCAGCCCTGGTCTCTTTCCTGAACCTCTGACAGAACAGGCCCCAAGCATGTGCTTTGCTCAGAACAGATGCTCACTTGGTCATAGTCCAGTGAAGCTGCCTGAGGTGGAAATGTCCATTCGAGTTCCTGATTTCCAAAGCAAGAACAACCTATTTCATCCCTGGAGAGAGCCATGAACACAGGGCCTTTACCCGATGGCTCTCTCTGTTCCCTCAACACTGGAACCAACCCCACTGCCCTCCTCCCTGCTACCCACAATGCTCTTTCCTTGGCCTGGAACATTCTTCCCCCATCTTCCTCTTCCAGATCATATGTCACCTCTTGGTGACTCCTCAGGCAGAAAACCTAATATATTTTTTAATGTGTGTGTCTATCTTATATTTTTCATTTTATATTTTCATTGTCTCCTCTCCTCCACCCAAACTGTGGGCTGGTAGAGAAGGATTACTTTACCCAGCATTATGAACTGAATTGAAGGGCCCCACGTTTGTAGAACATAGTAACACTCTCTTGTTAAAGTTTATTTAAAAGTTCAAGTTTAATGCAGCATTCAGGGAAGACTTTGTTCAAGAACTCTCCAATCCTTGTTAACTTGTCCCCCACACCCTCCAACCTCCCCCCACCAGCCCTTCAGGGGTCAGCCCTCTGGTTGGGTCCAGGTTTTAGGACAACCCACTATTTCCCACTCTGGATGCAATGTGCACCCACATGTCTGTACTATGTATTTCTATTTTCTTATAGTACATAAGCTCTTTGATGTTCTGCAAGAATCTGGAATTTAAAAATTTAAAAACTGATCCTTTTTCCTAGTATCTGTGGGCTTGCTCTCTCATCTCCAAATTTTGTTCAAATGTTACATTCCCAGGGAGCCTTTTCTTAGCCACTCTATTGAAATTTGCAGCCCCCCAACCCCAGTCAATGTATATACCTCTTTCCTGCTTTATTTTTCTTCATAGTGCATATCACTCTGATATACTACATATTTTATTCATGTTCTCTTAATTATCTATTTCCTGCCAATAGGAGGTAAATTTCATGAGGGTGAGGTTTATTCCAGTGCCTAAAGCAGTGCCTGGCACATAGTAGGCCCTTACTAATTATTTGTTGAATGAACAAATGACTGGATTATTGGATACCCACCCTTGGCACCCACCTCAGACTCACCCTGTCAAGAAATAAAGTCTGACACCACTTTACACCAATATCCAGCCTCAAAAAGTTGACATCATTTTTCTTCCCCATTTCTTGAGTCTCAGCTACCAAGTTCCCAAGTCTCAGCAGTTCTTGTGTTATGTCCCTCACTGACGCTCTGCTCTTAATAGATGTTCAATAAAACACTACTGCAAGGTTACTTCTGGCAATTGGGATGTAAGAAAGAAAGGAAGATTTATTTTTCCTCTACACCCTTTGAACTATTTGATATTTTAAAAAATCAATAGAGTTGCAGTACACAGCATTAGTTTCCTATATATCACCCATTGTCCACCTCCACTTCCTTACTTCAGGTGTCCATCAGTCTCCACATGGCCCACTGCATGCTCAGGGGAAGCTGACTCTAATTCTTCAACTTGGCTGCCCGAGAAAGGGTGGATCCTGATTAGTTTAATCCATTTTCTGTGTGTATATCATCAGCCCTGACTGGGTGCACAAAACCCAAGTTGACTCAATTAAGTGCTTTCTCTTTCTTCATAGATATGGATAAGATAATGCCAACTGTGTCTGGCAGCCATCTTGTGACCACAAAAGGAACCAGCCCGGGACAGGCTGCTCACTGAGGATGGCAGAGCCAAGAGGTAAAATAAGTTCAGGGCCTTGATGCTGTTTCTGTGCCGCTGTTCACAGGGTCCACTCAGAAACCCATCCTGTCTCTGGACTGCTGGTTCATTCATTCTTCATTCTATAAATACTGATGGTGTGCTTGCTATGTGCCAAGCACTGTTTTATGTTCTGTGAATACAGCTGTAAGTTTAACAAAACCCCAAATCCTTACCTCATGGGACTTACATTCCTGAGGGGGGAAGAGAGGAGCAACAAACCATAAAAATAACTATAATAAACAAGTAAATAACATGTTAGAAAGTTATAAACGCTATGAAAAGAAAAATAGAGCCATTTTGCTAGAATGGATTTTCAGACACTGAACTCCTATACGAAGTTTGTGTTCTTTTCAGTAATAAATCAAAACATCCCTTTTGGAAGCTGACAATCTTTAGTTTGAAATGTACGTAGAGTACCATATAAAAGTTATCAAAATCATTTAATGTTAGGACTAGAACATAGTGTGTCAGGAATAAAAGTGTAAAATCTGTGTAAGCCAAATGCATATGATGATATTTAATTGCAAAGCCTGGAACTGCTAAGTTCATTGACAAATTATCAGTTCTGATGCCAAAAAAAATGTGACAAATGATGATCAGCGCAAAGTAAGCCTAATGATTAATAAGATACCTCTGTCCAGTGACATAAATTACAGAAATGACAGTGGATATGAAGCAGCCATTTTTATCAGCAGAACAAAGTGAAGTGAGTCATTGAAAACTGGCAAACCGAGTGATATTCTGGTGTTCTTTTAGGGTTGTCAGTATGACAACCTATGAGCTAAGTAAAGAAGTCCATGAAGATATTTTATGTGCCAACCTGGGCCAACTTGTACAGACAACTCACTGGTCCTTCATGGTGTATGCACATTAGAAGTGAGGATTTGGAATGGACGTGGCTGGGCTGAAGGTCTGGCTGGTAACATAAGACGCATCTCCATGTTCAAGCTATTGCGCCAAAGCTATGTGCCCTTATACGAGGATGAGTTCGCGAACTTAATTGTCAGACCTCATATACACAAGGAAACTGTCACCCTCCAGAATATGTATGAAGATTTAAGACAAGTGCATAGTGAAGCTGATAAAATTGCCAATCATGTCACCAGCAAGCAATTAAATACCTGACCTTTTTTCTTGGCTGTGTGAAGAGATGGTCAGTGGCTACCAAGAACTACAGTTTCAAATGGAATCTCATTATTTTTTGATTAGAAAAGTTTTTGTTCATTCAAGTTATAACAGGAACTTCATTTTTTTCATAGAGAACTATTCTTTTGTGAGATATTATGCCTGGATGGTCTTGGCTTTATGAATTATTCTATGTGCCCATCTAAACACCTGTATATACTGTTACGAGGCAAGTGTGTGAGTACGGCGGAGACCAAGGAGTTGCAGCGGGGGCAAATATGGCATCATGGGGCAGAGACTCGGATTTGGAGAGTTCAGATTTTTCCCATTGCCTGAAAGGCTTTGCTATTAACTCATTTGAAAATATGTTAGGAAGAGACCCTGGGAAGAGTTCATTGAAAGACTCTTATAAGCATTTTCCCCAAACTGGCACTGTTGAAAGTGGGTGTATTAACACACTTAATCCCTCAACAACCTTGTAAGTTAGGAATTAACCCGTAAATAAGTAAATTATTATCTCCAATTTATAGAGGATGAAATTTAGGCACAAAAATTTAAGTAACTTGCCCAAGATCACACAGCTGGGAAAACCAAGATGAAAGCCTGGGCAATTCTGGCATCCAAGGCTAAATGTTTAAACATTATGCTACATATTTTAAATATATAAATATGTGTGTATGTGTGTATTTAAAGTAACTGATGCCTTGGGCCGGCCGAGTGGCTCAGTTGGTTAAGAAAGCAAGCTCTGAGCAACAGGGTCCCCGGTTCAATTCCTATATGGGCCAGTGAGCTGCGCCCGAGCTGAGCTGCCAACAGGTGGCAGGATGGCTCAGCTGGTGAGAGCACGTGCTCCTAATAAGGCTGCCGGTTCAACTCCCGAATGGGATGGTGGCTACGCCCACTGGCAACTAAGACTGAACACGGCACCTTGAACTGAGTGGCTGTGAGCTGCCAATGGGCAGCCAGATGGTGACTGGACTTGGAGCTGAGCTAGCTGTGCCCTCCACAATGAAGATTAAAGGTCAACAACTTGGCTGTTCCCCTTCCCCAATTTCCCAATAAAATCTTAAATAAATAAATAAATAAATAAATAAATAAATAAATAAATAAATAAATAAATAAATAAAATGATGCCTTATTGCTGCTGCAACAACCAATTACCACAAACCTAGTGGCTTAAAGCATCACAAATTTATTATCTTACAGTTTTGGAGGTCAGAAGCCTGACACAAGCCTCCCTGGACTGAAATCAAGGTGCAGTTGGGGCTGCATTCCTTCTGGAGGAGGCTCAGGGAGAATCTCTTTCCATCTTCTAGAGGCTGCCTGCAAGTCTTGGCTCTTGGCCTCCCTCCTCCATCTTCAAACCAGAAGTACAGCATCTTCCGTTCTCCTTCAGACTCTGACATTGATTCATTAGCCTCCCTCTTTTGTTTGTAAGGACCCTTCATTAGCCTCCCTCTTTTGTTTGTAAGGACCCTTGTGATTACATCGGCTCACTGAGATAATCCA
>NW_017732210.1:340841-361071 GCF_001890085.2 Hipposideros armiger
CTTAATTCTTTCTTACCATAACATATTCAGAGGTTCCAAAGTCATTATTCTGCCTACCACAACTTACCTAGCTCAAAATAAAAAATTACAAAACAAAAAAGGTGTATAGTGGAAAATCTCCTTCTCTGTCTGTCCCCCGGTCACACAAGTCCCCTCCCCAGAAGCAATTGATGTTATCAGTATCATCCTTCTAGATTTATTTTATGCATGTAAGAGCAAATATATATATTTGTTTTATTTTTTTATCTTCGTTATACACACTGTTCTAATTCTTGCTTTTTTCATTTAATAAATATGTCCTGGAGATCATTCGTTGATACATAAAGAGCTGTGTCATTCTTTTTTGTGCCTGCATAGTGTTCCGTTACATGGGTGTATGTCGTATTATACTTAACCTCACTTGTCCCACAGAACATTTAGGGGGTCTCCAATCTTTTGCAATACAGACAATGCTGTAATGAACAGTTTCATACCCTCATAATTTGGCAAGTGGAGAGTGCATCTGTAAGACCAACCCTAGAAGGAGGATGACAGGCTTAAGGGGCATATGCATTTGTCGTTTTGATAGCTAGTGTTAAACTACCTTCTTTTGCCCTTTCCAACTACGAATTTTTAAAATATTAAACTTATGTTTATCTAACAAATGTAATAAATATCTCTTGATTTCTAGGCATGCATTTAAAAAATTCATTAGATGTGTCATTTGCTTTTCATTGTTCTCTTTTAATCCTTTTAATGTTTTAAATTTAACAAGCTATTTTATTTTTATTGTAGTTTTTTTAACATAGATAATCCTATTTTATTCTTTTTTTTATTGTAGTTTTAAAATTTGCTTCTTTATGGTAAGTTACACTGGCTTTCTGTTTATAAAGTACTATAAACTTCCATTTAAATTATTTTTATGTTTAAAAAGTTGAGGTGCTTTAAAGAAAAATAGTATGCAAATAGTAATACAGGTGTTACCCCAATATGGCAAAAAAATTATGAGGGAGATATCCTAGTGGCTGCTTCCTCACATCAAATCATTATCACTTGTTTAGCTTTTGTTGATGTTTTTTTCCATAACCGAGAATCATTGTCAAAGACAAGATTCTCAACAGAGAGAGGGAAAAAGTGGCAAAGCAGCAGAAATTCTGCAGAAGCTGCCTTCTTCTCTTCAGAAGCAGATCGTCGTTTTCCTTTGTGATATTCTCAAGTTTCTGGCTCCTATCTCATGGATGGAAGCCAGAAACTTGGGCACCCAACAGAGAAAATGTCAATCCAAATAGATAAATTGAAATAATTAAAACCAGACAGTCCTAGAACATTACGCTTCCCGCTACTAGGAAGGCGACAGCTTTTAGGGAGGCCTAGCCTTGATTCCTATCTTTTTTCACCCTTTGTTGTAAACAGGCAGCCTGTCTCTCTTACCTACTTTGTAGATTGTGGGTGGCAAACTTTAATCAGGGCTATCTATCTCCTAGGGCCTACCCTGCTTGTGACTGGGTACATTACATTCCTTAGTGGAAAAATGAGGGGATGCAAACTATCTTTCATATTTGCCCACACCAGCATTCCCTAAGGGTAGTCGACAGAAAATAATTTTGTAGAACTTCAATGAGTGTTACTTGGAAGATGGGTTCCATGATTAAATGTATGGGGGTAATTTGAGTTAAACAGCTTTCTTTACTTCAAGCCTTCTAAGAGCATTTATTATGCTCTTTGGCCAGAACCATGAACTCAAAGATCACCTCAAGGGACTAGTGTTCCACAGACCAGGCGTTCAGTGGTATTGGACTAGACAAAACATAATTAGGAAAGTAAAACTTTACCTAGATCAGATAATGTACTCCCAAAGCTAAATTTGGGGTAATTGGGATTATCAGCTTTTTTAGATTTTTCACATGATGATAACTTCCAGTGACCAAGCACCTGCTTTGTGCCAGCTACTGTGCTAGCATCTCAATGACCCTTATAACAACCCTGCAAAGATCTTCTTTAATCTCCATTGTTTTTGAATAAATAAATTAAGGATCAGAAATACTAAGTAACTTGGTTCATTCATTTAACAAATATTTATTATGAAGTGCCTGCTAAGTACTGGGTACTCTGCCTGACTCATTGACTCCACAGCCCTAATGACCTCCAGGTTGGGTCCTCTAACTAAGAGTGGACATTCTTGTAAAACATGCAGACAAACCCAGCAGAGCTCCCAGCATTTCTTTGGGAGAGACTGTGACATGGTGGCTAGGAGTGGGAGTTCAAGAGTCTGAATCTCTCCATCTGCAAAATGGGGCTAGGGATACTACTCTAGATCAGAAGGACGTTGTGGGGATCGAAGAAGATCGTACATAACATATGTTTTGCATGGAGCAGGTACATGGATATGCTCAACAAACGGCAACTTGACCTGTGGGTCAAGACATGAGAAACTCAAATAGTCAGGCTTGCTGTGAAAATACTCTTTGTCACATCTAGCTAAACTCACCAAGAGAGGAAAGAAGGGAAGGGAAAAGGAAGGAAAGAAATCAAACAATAAAAAAATGTTGATTTTCTAGTTGAATAGATTTGAGGTTGTTGATAGGTCTCTAAACTTAGCTTTGATATAAAGCAAGACTCCCCCAGATGGCTACCCCAGCTCACGAGAGCAGGAAAACACAGGAGGTCCATACCACCTGAAGCCCCTGATCAATCTGAATTTCTCTGAGACTGAGTCCACCAGACACTAGGTGGTAACACACTTGCTAGTAACACACTAGCAAGAGCCCAGAAGTGACTATGAAGAACTTTTGCAAAAAAATAAAAAATAAAAAGTTGAACTTGACTCCAATCAAATCCCTAGACTTGATTTTATAGGAAACACAGGGGAAACAGAACATATTAAATGATACCATAAAGCCAAACTCAGAGTGAGAAAAACTCTATAGAACAAATGACTTGGTTTTTGAACAAAGAAATGGCATGAAAAAGGGGGTGGAGTGGAGAGGGGAATTGTTACAGAATTAATGGGACTTAAGAAATGCAATGTGTGGAACTTGTTTGAATTTTATTCAAACAAACCAACTCTAGAAAAAGAAAAAAAAGTAAAAATAAAAAATAAATAAAACAAACAAACCAACTTTAAAAAGGCATTTTATTTTTTAGATAATTGGGGAAAATTGAACCAATTTGGGCAATAACTGAATCGAAATGTACTATTATATCTTAATAGCAGGATATTAGATGATATTAAGGAGTTCTCAGTCATGTTAGGTTGTGATAACAGTATCATGTTATGTTTTTATTAAAGTTCTTATTGATTAGAGATAAATCCTAAAGTATTTACAGGTGACATAATATGTTGTCTGGAATTCAATTTAAACTACTCCAGCAAAAATGAGTGAACAATTAAATAAAATTATTTGGCAGGGAAGGTTAGATGAAGCAATGGTGGGACAGTGTGGACAATGGCTGAAGCTGAGTGTTGAGTACATGGGGCGTCATTACTAATCTGTCTACATTTGTATGTCTTTTTAAAATTCCCAAAACATGTTAAATGAATAAAATTAATTTTAAAATCTTGACAGCTGAACTGAAGAGTTTTCTGAGACGAAAAGAAAAACCTAGTAAGATTGTAAGGGGCTTTCTGGTGGCAACTCTCAACAGCCTGAGACGTCTGCTACCCACGCATGTGGATCGTGACGGCTCCCCGGCCGGTGATTGTTAAAACTGTCTATTTGACATGCTGCATTGGCTTCTGTAGCATCTAACTATCTATGGGGCTAATTAAATTATTAGACTCAGAGCTGTGAGATGGCCCAGTTTACATGCAAAGAGTCCCTTTTCCAACGATGGAGCCATGAAGTGAATCCCTCTTTGAAGTCATAATTAGTCATCCGGAGTTGTTCTCAATCAAGTCCTGTCTCTGATAAAGAATTCCCAGTTTGCTCCTAACACTTCTCTGGTGGTGAAGTTGTTTATTTGATCTCAGTACAAACAAATGGAGGTGGGGCAGATCAGGAAAAGACAGTGGGTCTGGCCTGGAAGGCCCTAGTTTTTGAGTTAAGGTGTCCAGTTAATGGGGCCTCTATTGGACTGACAGGGACTGAGTTTATTCCTCTTCAAAGACTCAGGCAAAGCCTCTTGACTGTGGCCCAGAAACATCAGTGTATGTGATGAGGAAACTGCCAGCATCCATCAAGGTCAGAAAAGGGACCTTGGTACCTGCTCAGGGCACATACCCATGAAAATAAGTGATGGGGACAAACAGCGTTGTGGGCTGAAAAGCTACTGTGCTGAGAACCAAAGACTTGAGCTGAGAGCAAGTCCCCACACTCACTGGGGTCTCGGGGTCCTCATCCATAAGATGGGGCTAGTCAAAGTGGTTTCAAAGACTACTTTCATCTACAAAATGAGTTTAAGTGGCTGGAGTTCTTCTGGGAAATGGTACAAAAACTCAGAGTGAAATATTTGTGGTTCTCATCCTCAGCAGAGAGGGATTATCACTTAGGGTACAAGAAGGGACTCCATGGCCAGATGGCCTCAGTTCTAGTGCTGTTCCCACACTCACCAGCCCAGTGGCCTTAGGCATGTCATTTAACCTCTTGAGCCTCAGTTTCCCCCTGTCAAGTAAGGATAACAGCAGGACTCGCCTCCTGGGTCTCACAAGGACTAAGAAATGAATACATGTGAAACATGCAGAGCTTACATAATAAGCCCCATCTAAGTGTTGCTATTATTTTTATCAAGAAAACTAACACCTTACACATCTTTCCAGCCCTTGGAATCAAGCATGATTCTGTTGAGGTTTTGTGAATTAATCAGATCCTCTCCACTAATTTTAGAGTTGAGAAGACAGGGTTCCTACTGAAACCCTGCCCTTGACAATAAATATTATGATATGGAGTAGCATTGATTGAACAGTTTATTGTCTGGCCTTGATTTTTAAAGGGCATAGGGTTATAAAGGATCCCTAGGGTTTTCCAGCTTAAGCCTCAATCAGAAGTTCAAATCCCTCTACAACATCACTACTGAATGACCCTCCATGTTCTACTTGAATTCCTCCAGGGACATGGGACTCTCTATCCCCTGACAGAGCTACTGTTTGAACCCTTGCCTCAGGAGAAAATGTTAAAAGAATTGAGGATCTTAAGCCAGAAAAAAAAAGAGTTTAATGGAAACACAGCAGATTTTAAATATTTGATGAACTGTAATTAGGATTATTATCAGCATTAATTAGATTAACAGTAAGCACTATCATTAATGTTTTGTTATTATGGCGGTCATTTATTCATCTCATACCACGTAGACACCATATGAGATGTTTTATACACCTCATTTAATCCCTCAAGAACCTCCTAAGATATTATTAGTCTGATTTTACAGTTGAGGAAATTGAGGTGGAGAACAGTTAGGTAAAATGCTGTTCAAGGATTATACAGTTAATGAGGGGCAGAAATAGGATTCAAACCTAGATTGGTCTGACTTTGGAAGGTCAAATGAGAGCAGTTTTGTGGAAATTGTTGGGACCCCAAAACACAGGCTGTCTGCAATCAACATAATGAGAAATTTCACATGAGACTGAACTCATTTCAGGCAACAAAGTGTTGACAGGGCTTTTGTAAAACACACACACACACACACACACACACACACACACACACCCTCAGCCTGGTGCAGGTTCCTAAAGGGACAGTGGATAGATAGGAAGGGCCAGGACCCAAGAAGGCAGGGAAGGAGGAATCTGGCAGGTAGAGTGGGGTGTCCATGGCTGTCTCACTGCTGGGGAGAACTCCTACACCAGATGACTAGTGCTGCTACAAATGTGTTGCTTCCAATCACAGCTAACCTCCCACTGCTTCCTCACCCCTGTCAGCCCTTCCCCACTTCCCTCCTCAATTCCCCAGGCCCCTGGATCAATCTCCCTAAGCAGCTGACCACTCTCCCTACTTCATAGGGCAAGTGGTGATTACATGAATTATACATGAATTATTACATGAATTACATATAATTATACATGAATTATATGACCTCAGCTCTTGGCCTCTGTGCTGTTGAACAAGGCTGCACTGTCTTCACTTGCTCCCTCCCTGCCTCAAAGAACCAGGCACCTAGAACCTTTCAGTGTGTTCGCTCCATCACTCGCCACTCTCTTTCCTAAACCTTTATCCCCTGGCTTCTTTCCATCAGCCTGTCACCATGCTCACCAGCGCAGGGACAAATAAGCCTTATGACCTGCAACCAGCTCTCAGCAAGTGTCCTGGCCCCTTCCTAAAGCCAAACTTCTAAAGAGAAGTTGGCACTGACCCTCTCCACTCCTTTTTGCGTCTGCCCTCAGCCCATTCCATTTGGTCTCCAGCTGCACCAGCGTAGGAAATGATGCCGCTGGCCTCGCTGTTTCTAACATCCAGCAGACCCTTTTAGGCCTCTCTCTTACCTGACCAGGTCTGTTATTTGCTCCGTCTTTATGAAACTCCCATGTCTCTTGGTTGCTATAAAACACTCTCACTTGGTTCCCTCCCTCATCTCTCTGGCTCTTTCTGGATCCTCTCTCTCTGGAGTCTCTTATTTGTTGACCAGGGGTCACCTGAGGCTCTATTCTCAGTCTAGACCCATCCAGGAGCAGCCACACACACATGGCTCCCCCACCATCTCCATGCCACCCTCCCAACATAGAGACCCAGCTGCCTTCCAGCTGCCTCCTATGGGAGCTGTGTACCCTCCTCCCAGAAGATCACAGATGCCAACACACACAAAACTGCCAACAACTTCACTGGATTCCTGCAAGATGCTGGAATGCTCCCCAACCACCCTGCTCTTTACAAAGTTTTAGGGCTTTAGGTGCCCTCAGGCCAGAGCAAGCGCTAGACTCCCCTGACCTGGTACACCCAGTTGCCCTCTTCACCATCTCAGGGACACGTTCTAAGACCCTCTGGCTTTAACGTAGCCTCAGTCCTCCAAGGCTGAATTGTGAACACGTTATCTATCTTCCATCATTTGCTTCACTTTGGTTTCTCCTCTCAACCCCTAATTTCCCATTTTTCAACATCGGCATTCCCACACATTATGTTTTCTATTACAGACCCTTCCCCTTCCCTTTCCTCTCCTATTTATAGAAGTTCAATAAATTATTGCATATCAGTTATCTATGCAGCTCACTTAAGGTTTTGGGGAGAACAGAAATAACTCACAAGCAAACAATGACATGTGCTATGTCAAAGTCCTGAATGAAGACCATAGGTAGTGCTTCTCAGCCCTCAGCACTGTTAATACCCCAAAGGCCGCAACAGGTGGGCCTCAAAGCACAGACTGTCTAAAGAAGAGAACAGTGGCCTTTCCCAAGGAGGGCTTCCAGGGGACACAAAGCATCCAGGATCCCTTAGAAACAGACCGAGACCTGACCTCGTGATAGTGCTGAGTGTGGACAGGAGGAGGAGAAACAGGAGGAACTCATTGGCTTGGAGGGCTTGCAAGCATTCTGCTTTGGATCAGTGTTCCCATGGCAAAGATGAGCACATTCATCCAGTGCTCTCCGCGCCTCCTGCGCCATTTGATCTTTTTCCTTCACCAGAACAGGGCTCATCATTTGTCAGGAGCAGGCCGTACACTGTGGATCTCTTCTCCTTTCTCTTCTTCTGAGGCCAGGATCCTTGCGTGCCTCACTGCTGCCTGTTCATTGGACCCATTTCAGCCTCCAGCACCAGCCCCTACGCTGGGCTGTCCCAGGTGTGCCCACTTCCCTGTTCGCTCCATCTCCTCCGTCCTCTTCATCCCTCCTTCCTTCTTCTCCTCTTGCCTTCTCACTTCTCCTCCCTTCTCCTTCTCCTTTCTCCCCGCTGTCTCCTCCTTCTACTAGGACTCAGGACTGTGCCTGCCCCAGGAAGCTCAAAATGTTTTTCATGAAGGACGTTCAGTGCTCCTTAGATGTTCTCAGACATACAAGAACAAGCTGCAGATAACTGGGTTCTCCTGCTGTTGCTTACTGATAACCAGACACTTCACTCAGGAAGGGGGTGAGAGATATTCTTACATGGCACTGGGGACTCAAATTGCACTTATGGACAATAATTTTGTCTAGATACCCAATAACCTTTCTCTCAGCTAGGCCCACTCTTAAATTCTAAGTAGATTAAAATAACTTAACCGAGACTATCAGAAAACAAGTATTTTCCAATTAATAAGAACCACCACCACAATAAATTATTATTTTTTTAATCCACCAAAAATAAAAGAGAAAAAAAATTTTTTTAAGATAAAGGAAAGGAAAAAAAATAGAAAAAACCCACCAGAGAAAATATATTAGAGAGTTCAATTAGACAACTCTCTCCTAAGAAGTTCTTGTAAAATTTATATTGATCATGTATCTTTCATACATTGCCTGGGTCTCTAAAGCCCAGATTATAAAAATCAGTTAAAATCTATTTTTCCTAAAATAAGAGTTTACAAAATGCAGCTGCAGTTTAGAGGCTGGAGAAGTGGTACACACCGAACTTGAGCTTTGGCACAGTAATAACCACCAGTACCATCACCATCTACCACATTACTACATGTGAGGCACTGTGCTAAGTGCTTCAGACACATTACTTAATTTAATCCCCATTAGAGCTCTAGGAGGCAGGTATTATCATCTCATTTGCAGGCTTTAAAGGGCTTACCTGGTGAGCCAGGATTTAAACTTGATTCTTTTAAACTCCAGAGTCTTTATGCTTAGCACCTGTATTCTCCTGCCTCATGCTATGTGTCAAGTATCTTGCAAACCCATTATCATTCGTTCCTAAGCAACAATCCCAGAATCCTTCTCAAATCAAACAAGGGTAGACAACATAGAACTTATGCAGTGCTCATCCATTAATTTTTTTTTTTTAATTCCTGTCTAGTCTAGATCAGAGTTTCTCAACCTTGACATTACTCATGTTTTGACTGGGAAAAGTCTTCATTGTGGAGGGCTGTTCTGTGCGTTGCAGGATGTTTAGTAGCATCCCTGGCTTCTTCCCACTAGATGCCAGCAACATCTCTCCTCCATCCCCAACTGTGGCAACCAAAAATGTCTCCAGACTTTGCCCAATGTCCTCTGGGTAGGTGGGTGGTAGTGATGGTCGGGAATTGCCCTCACTAGAGAACAATCGATCTAGACTGGCTAGACCATCAGTATGGACTAAATGACCCATTCCTGCCCACCCACATTGCCTTCTAGGCGTTGTCCACTCCAACCTTGAACAACACAGATCTGAAAATCCCACAGTAGAACAGGCAGGAAGAACATGGCCATAAAGAGCATGGAATAGGTGATCCTTAGAAATCAGGTAGGCTGGCTGTTGGCATCAGGTTTAGGAATTTCCCTACAGGTCAGTATGCATTTTCTTGACAAAAAAATGTCAATTTACCTCCCCTTGTGCCAAGTCGGTTCATTTTATACAAAGTACATTTTCATTATGTTGCTATTAAAAGTCATGGTTGAGAAGACAACGAGCAACATAAAACTACTCACGACAATGAAAAAAGCAGGTTAAAAAAATCATATGAACACTGTAATGGCAACTAAAATGACAACAATAATGGAATTAAGGTAGTGGGATTATGGGAGATGTTTTCCTCCTCTTCCTAAATTTCCTGTAATGTAACTCCCATCATGCCTTCATAATTTACAAAGTAAATTTTCATGTGGTGTCCCCAGGTAGGGTCCGCTCTCCCCTCCCTGGGAGTGTCACTCCACACCATATAATCACTACTTGGATTCCCTGAATTACCACATAGATCCACAGTTTGACCTTAGTCAATATCATCCAGATGGTCTGTGCTGTATCTGAATTGCACTTAATAAGTTTACATAATGAAGTTCATTAACACTCAAAAATACCTTCATCTACTTTTAATAAAACATTAAGATTTATTCTTCCATTGCCTGATCCCATTTGTGAATCTTGCTGAAACCTACTGTGCCTTTGGCCTTCTGGGGGTGTCTGCAGAACTCTCAGCGAGTCCCTTTCATCCAAGGCAGCCCATAGGCATGGGGTGAGTCATCCTCTGTAGCTACAGTGGTACTTTAGGCCCTGACTGGCCATCAATGCCGCTGGAGGCATTGGCACCAAACTTGAACTGGCCTAATGAGGCTCTCTTTCATAGAAATTCGGAATTTTGAGCCAAGAGACCCGGGCCCTAAGAGTTGTTGTAGCTGAGTTATGTAAGTGGCAGTTCTCTAGAAAGTCCATAATAAACACCTGCTGCTTGGATCCCAATTTCTGTTCCTTTTGAAATTTGGGCAACTTTTTCTGGAATCCTCCCCCTCCAAAAAACAAATAATATTATTTATTTGCTTAAGCTGGCTCTAACTGATTTTTGCTTCCTTTGCAACCCAAAGAATCTTCACTCCTAGAGGTAATATTTGAGATGTCTTTATTGTTCACATAAATATCAGGCCATAAGTATTTTTCTGAGCCTCTTCCCAATGGTGATGTCCTAGAAACCTAACGTCTCCTACGGTTGTGTCTTATGAGCAAGAGTGTTGGCTTTAGTCAGTCTGATTTCAAATCTCAGCTCTGCTTGGGTTTCCTTATGGGGTAAGTAGATACTTACACTGCAGCTGCAGGGCTATTGTGAGGGTTAAACGAAGGGCATGGACAGGATGTGCACATAGGATGTTTCTTCACACACTACACACCCTCTCCTTACATTCTGTCTCAAGCTAGGAGATATTGGTTCTTCTTTATTAGCCTGTACTTCAAAAAACTAAATCCTATTTTGCTAAGCAGTCTATATTTCTCTCCATGCACATCTCACATCTCTTGTCTCTCCCCAAATCCCAATGTTTGATTTGAAGCATGTCTTCATTTTCCTATCCAGGACTTCCTGGGCCTTAGAAGTACTGGTCAGGTTTCTTCTGACAGAAATTGTGTCTTCACACAAGTCCTTCACCATAAGTAGTGGTTAATGGGCTGGAAGCATCTTTGGGGATGCTTTACCACATCACATATGTTTGATCCAGGAATAATAATAATTACTGAGTGCTTACTATGTGTTTTGCTTGAGTTATCGCATTTAATCTTCATGCAACTCATGAGGTAGGTAATATCATTACCCCCATTTAACAGAAGAGGACAATAGAAGTGGTTAAGTATCTCGCCCAGTGTCATGTAACTAGTTACTGGTAGAGCTGAGCCCAGAGCCTCTGTGCCTACCCCGCTAACTATTCAAAATTTACTGCCTTTACCTTACCTAGGACCAACTTTCTGGCCTGTCCGCAGTGCATGAGCCAAGCACCATAACACATACCCCTTCATCGTGGGCTCAGAGCAAAGTTCTCTGTATCTGTGGGCACCAGGAGTCCATATTACAGTGAGTGCTTGGGAGGACAATACGCTGCTCTTCCCTCCAAAAGTCCCAGTTCGCATTGCCTAGCCCTTTTATTTAGAGTTGGTGCCCCATCTTCTGCTTTTCTCATTCATCTGCATATTAAGTTCGCGAACTTGCCACTGTGTGCTTACATTGGCAGCGCTGTACAAACAGCTCGGTAAGGTTTCCTAACCTTGGTATATCAGTGTCTCACAGCTGTGTTTGTGTTGACATGTGGTTGTGTCTTGCTGAATGACGTTCATTATTGTTGTTGTGTGTTTTTGTGTGCCGTCGTGAGAATGTTTGAGCTTGAATTTGAGCAACAAACGAACACTCAATTTCTTGTTAAACTAGGCAAGAGTGGAAGTGAAACCAGGGACATGTTAGTCCAAGTTTATGGGGATAATATCATGAAGAAAACGGCAGTGTACAAATGGGTTAAACATTTTTCTGAGGGAAGAGAGCGCGTCACTAATGAAGAGAGGTCAGGGCAGGCAATAATGAGCAGAACTGATGAAAACATTGCAAAATTGCATCGAATTGTGCATCAAAATCATTGGCTGACTGTGAGAAGCATAGCAGACCAAGTAAACATCAACAGAGAAACAGTTAGGAAAATCTTAACTGAAAATCTTGGCCTGAGAAAGGTATGTTCAAAAATGGTCCCGAGGGAGCTCCCTGGTGAACAAAAGCAAAGGAGAGGCAAAGTTTGCCAAGACCTTTTGGAGAGGGAAGACGATGTTTTGGGCCGTGTTATCACTGGTGATGAAACATGGGTGTACCAATACGACCCTGAAACAAAGCGTCAAAGTGTGCAATGGAAGTCAGTCAATTCTCCACAACCAAAAAAATTCCTTCAGTCCAAATGAAGAGTTAAAACAATGTTGCTAACCTTTTTCAATATCAGAGGGATTATTTATTATGCATTTGTACCAACTGGACAAACAGTTAACCAAATTTACTATTTGGAAGTGCTCAAAATACTGCATGAAAAAGTTAGATAAAAACGACCTGAACTTTTTGCCAGCACTTCATGGCTCTTGTCTCATGATAGTGCACCAGCTCAGCTCACACAGCACTGTCTGTGAGGGAGTTTTTAGCCACTAAACAAATAACTGTAGTGAAATACCCTTCCTACTCACCTGATCTGGCCCCGAATGACTTCTTTCTTTACCCAAAAATAAAGGAAATATTTAAAGGAAGATATTTTGATGACACTCAGGACATCAAGTGTAATAGGACGACAGCTCTGATGGCCATTCCAGAAAAAGAGTTCCAAAATTGCTTTGAAGGGTGGACTAGGTGCTGGCATTGGTGCATAGCTTCCAAAGGGGAATACTTTAAAGGTGACCATAATGATATTTAACAATGAGTTATGTAGCACTTTGTCTAGGATGAGTTCGCGAACTTAATTGTCAAACATCATATCATCCTCAACATCTTTGACTTCTGTTTACTGAGCACTTACTATGTACCTAATAAGTGTCCAGAACATAATTCACAATAAACATCAGTTCTTGTTGTCATCATTAAAATTCGCATACATACACCCAAAACCCCCTCAACAGCTCACAGGCCTTATGTGAGCTAACCCCGAGCCACCTCCCTAAGCCACCTGCTACTTCTCCCCTCTCCCTCACAGGCTCCAGCCACACTGGTTTCTTTGCTCTTCCAGACACACAATCAAGCACGCTCCTCCTTCAGAGATGTGCACTTCTGCCTAACTTGCTTACCCACTTCCTTCAGTCTCTACTCAAATATTCCTTAAAAACTGTGCTATGCCCTTTTCATAAATGACTTCATTTCATCCTCAGCAATCCTACGAGTTAGGTATCATACTAGATTGAGCCCATATGAAATTGCCAATATTTTATCATTTGACTCGCATGAAAGCAGTTTCTATTGTTCAACCTAGCATTATCCCCATTTTATAGATGAAGGAATTGAAGCTTAAATGATCGGGAAAGGTCACACAGTTATAAAGTGGCAGTGCCACGATTCAGTCTTAGACCTCTCTTATCCTCAAGTCCATGTTCTTAATGTCTAAACTGTACCATTTGCCTCTCAGAACTTCTCTGTTTTCTTCCTGAATTTTTGTCTTCCATTTTGTCCAGGAACGTGTCACACCCTCCCTTAAGCTGAGATACAGAGAGTGAAACACCCATACCCCAACTGGAAGAGCCCAGAGTCTTTCAGTCAACACAGATGCTACCTGCTTGGATATCTTGCATCTCTGCCATCATCTAGCTCCAAAGCCCTTGGTAAATGAGCCCCAAGGATGTGCCTTACAGAATAGATTGTGAAGAGGAATCACAAGCTGCTACTACATTGGGCACCTGGCCTGAAAACAGAGAAGTGACTCAGACACCGCAGAAGGGAAAAGGAAGCCTGAGAATTCAAAAACACTTTGACAGTGAACAATTCTGTAACTCTCTCTGCTGTAACTCTCTCACCTGTTGAGAAGCCTCCTTAAGTAGTAGGTACAGGGCCAGGGGTTTGGGGATATGGACTCTCAGAGTCGATATCAAAAGGGAGTGTGATGTTAGTAAACAAAAAGGTAGGGCCTTTAGGGCACACCAACCACCATCACATCTTCCTCTCAACATACTTGCCATCTGAAGGCCGAATCTGGCCTAGGCTTGATTTTGTGACGTCATTTTGAATATCATTCCCAGATAACAGTGTGCATTACCAAGTTTACCAGTTATGGCAAATCTCCTCAGAGAAAAAGTGGCTCCCATACTCTTGTGTATCTCTCTGGGTTTCCACTTTTACTTGGACTTGGGCCTGACCATTTATTATCCTGCCAGGTCTTTGATACTTTGAAGATTTTTAGAGTAGGTATTGTACCACGGAGGGTCATTCCAGAGCCATCTCACCATATTACTGAAAATGGTAGTCCAGTAAACATTCTCAAGCAGAGGAAGCACATAGTATCACACCTTCAGTTTTGTGTTTTCAAAGATGAGTCTGATAGTTGTGTGAATGATGGATTAATTGGTGGCAGAATCTGAAGAAGGGAGGCCATGTAAGAGGCCATTGCAGTAGCTGCAGTAAGAAATGGCGTTTGCTTGGCTTGGTCTGGAGAGGTGGCAGTGGAGTGAGACAGAAGAGAACCAATTCAACAGCTACTTGTTGAGGTACCTGCGTGGCTGCTGGCAACCTGCCTCTGTGGGTGAGCTGAGCAGGTGCTCCAGGAGGTCCATCCTACTTTCTCAGCAATAAGCTAGTGGACCAAATGACCACTAACATCCTTCTCAACTTGATGATTCTCAGATTTGATATGGAATAGCAATGACGCATATGCAGTGTTTAATAGTTACGATCTATTCCACATATCAGGTTGGTGCAAAACTAATTGCTGTTTGTTCTATTACAAGTAATGGCAAAAATCGCAATGACATTTGCACCAACATAATACATGCTCTTATTTGATCCTCATAGCAGCCCTGGGAAGTACACACTATTTTTCCTATTTTTTAAAAAAAGACTTTATTAGGGAATTGGGGGAGGGGAACAGTGTTGGGGAATTGGGGGGGGGGAACAGTGCTGGGGAATTGGGGAAGGGGAACAGCCAAGTTGTTGTCCTTCAGTCTTAGTTGTGGAGGGTGCAGCAAGCTCAGCTCCAAGTCCAGTCGCACCACTCAGCTTAAGTTCTGTGCTCACTTAGTTGAGGGTGGGCATAGCCACCATCCCATATAGGAGTCGAACCGGCAGCCTTGTTAAGAGAGCATGTTCTATCCACTGAGCCATCCGGATGGCAATTCAAGGTGCCCAGTTCAGTCTTTCGTTGCAGGCGGGTGTAGCCCACCATCTCAAACAGGCAACCTCACCAGCTGAGCCATCCTGCCACCTGTTGGCAGCTCAGTGGCAGGTCAGCTTGGGAGCAGCTCACTGGCCCATGTGGGAATCAAACCAGTGACCCTGTTGCTCAGAGCTCGCACTCTTGAGCAAGCTCTTAACCAATTGAGCCACTCGGCTGGCTCCTATTTTTCCTATTTTAAAAATTAGAAAATTCAGGCTCAGAAGAGTTTAAATTATTAATCCAAATATTAATTCAAATTAGAACCAGGGTTCAAATCCAGGTCTCTTAACTCCAGAACCCATTTGTTTCCTCCATCGTGAGAGTAAATTACTCTTCTGAGCAAAAGTGCCAAGAAGACCATAAAGTTGAGATGAATAAAATCAATGCTGTTATTTTCAAATAAACATTACATATTAGTAAATTGATACACATATAATTATAACAACGGCCCATATTTGAGTGCTTATGGTGTGCCAGGAATTGATCAAAGCACCAAGTATATGATCATATTGGGTCCTCACAAGAACCCAGAGAGGTATGTACTATTATTAACTCCATATGAGAAACTGGAGCATAGAGGGTTAGTGCTCAAGTTCACACAGCTGTCAGCTATGGATCTGGGATTAAAATCCAGGCCACTCTGACACCTGAGTCCACACTTTAACCTATAACCTTTGGAGAAAACACTTTAAATACTAATTGTAACAAACTGTGGACATGATCAGATAGGATTCCCTGGAGCCTCTAGTATAGATGAATTAGAAAGATTTTTTTTTAAAGGTGTTTATCTCTGAGGCATTGCTCAGGCTGGAAAATCTTACAAAACATGAAAGGTATTTAATTTCACTTATCAAACTATGAGTTTGGACTTTATATAAGTTTCATACTTATGATTATAATAATAGCATAAAAAGATGAAAGCTAGAAATGATGTTGGGAATGTACAATCATTCAACAAATATTTATCATACCCTCTGGAATAGCAGGAAAGAGAGAAATCAAATATGGTCCCTGCCCTTAAAATATTGGTGGATTTAATAGGCAGTGTCTAGAAGTGAAGCTTCATTTATGAGTTCTTAAGATTTATGTTGGTTAGACCAAGGAAGAGTGTTTTTCTCCTTCAAAAAAAAAACACCACAAATTCAAATGAAATCTTCCTGCTTAGTATTTTAACTCAATTTTACGTAAATAAAATTGCCCTCATCACGAAGGGTGGCAAGCTCTATTAAGAGCATACTTCACAGGGGGAAGTAGAAAGTGGGAACCTTTGGGATGGGCTGACCACACAGAGCAATTGCCACAGTTATGACATTTTTAAATCTGAATGACAGTGAGACTATAACAAGGGCTGGAAAATCATGTGGCTTCAAAAGTTCAGTAACCTTTTCCCTAAGTAAATGGTGGAATCCCTATTGCCTCACCAAGTCTCATAAAAAAAGTTCCAAAGAATCTGAGTCCATAAACATCAGCTTGTCAAATTTCCACAAAACTTTCTCCATGGACCAGTGTTAAAACAAAAAATATCTCTTATGTGAAAACAGCTGAAGAAATGCTATGTCCACAATCTGAATTCTTCTTTTACTTAAAATAATCCTCTACACCTAGAGCTTGCTTTATTTAGGCTAGAATCAAGTATCTTAATCTATGGCCCTGACAATAATGTCTAGTTAGGACAGCATTCAAACATCAATTGAGATCCACGTGGACAGATGTCCTTAGGATCACTATTGCATTTGATGGGCAGAAACCACCTCTACTCTCTAGGAGTCACACAGAAAGGAAGAGAGAAGCATATTGGACCTCAGGCTGTCTTGCTACTGGTATCTGGTGTCACTACAGGGGTCACCAGTGGCCCCAGTTAGTCCAACTGGCAGATGGCTGGATAGCCTACGGGGCTATCCTGGTCTTATCTTCTTGGCTGCAAGTCTTCTAGCTCCTGCTCAGACTTGCAGGAGGAGTGGTGGGGAAGTGTCCGAGCAGCCAGATTCCATCTGCAAGCAGAGACTATACACCCCCAGTAACATCCAACCAGTCAGCAGTGAGCTTCTGGGCAACCCTTTCAAGAGACTAGATAGACACCCGGAGCCAGACTTTATCAGACTTAGCCAAGTTTGACCCTCAAAAACAGTCCCATTTTCCAGAGTGTTCTGGGTTGCAGATGGTTGAAAGCTGGACTCTGCCAGCTTTGAAATGTTTATCCTCCACCACCTGCTCCAAAACACAAGGTAAGTAGCCAGGGCTCATGGGTCAGGTGGGGTTTCCTGACACCCCAGGGTCATGTGATTACAGAGATGGCCACCGACATGCTTCTGGGATTTTAGCTTCTGACAGTTTCCATTATGGCTCCTCTTCTCTTGTACCTGTTGCCTCCAGGAAAACACTACATATTTTGTGCCTGTGTAAACACTGTTCTTCAGAGTTCCCTGGGGCTAAAGTTCAATGACAATGGTCAAACCAGCTTGAAGTACAAGTAGTTTACCTGAACCCTAGTTAACAAAAAATTACTAATGCCTTCTAAATGCAAGGAATTCTTCCAGGAAGTGTGATGTGGGGGGAGAAAATACAAAGAAGTAAAAGGGTACGAATACAAAGTAAAAAATATGATCTTTGCTTTCATGCAGTAGAGGAGGCAAGATCTAAACCATGTACTTTCTGTTTCTCTTCTCTTCTGCGAAGCCTGATCACTGTCCCCAACTCAGTCCAAAGGGTTTAGGTTAAACCACATTCGTGAGTAAACCATGCAAAATTGCCATTTTTTTCCAGTCAAAAAGGTAGAATTGTCAGCCACTTCATTTGGTTCAACCTAATAATCCTTTCTCCCAAAGCATCTTGCCTATTGATCCATCATGGCCCTGTTTTCAATCTGTCTTGTGAATAATCATGTATTTATATGACATTTTTCTCCATTTGATTACAAAGCTCCTTGGGAACATCTCCAGCTAAGTACTGCACCTTACACTTAGTAAGGAAACAAATAAATGGGAAAAATTGTGTGTATGTGTGTGTGTGTGTGTGTGTGTGTTTCCAAGCAAGGTGCTGATGAAAGGCTGTATCGACAATGTCCCTGCCCAGAGAAAATTTCATATCAAGCAGGGTTCAATAGTGGTTCTATTGGCATTTTGTTGTGGGGGTGACTGTGCTGTTCACTGTAGGATGCACAGGACTCTACTTGCTATATGCCAGTGGTATTCCCTTGACCCCCAACCCCATCCAGTCACCACAATCAAAAGTGTCTTTAGACATTGCCAAATGTCCCTGGGGGAAAATCACCCTCCCTGAGAACCACTGCCGTAGATGTGCTAAAGGCGGCCAGAATGCCAGTGTGGTGGGTCAAAGAAACTCCCCGGAAAGGATGACACCCAGGGTAGGTCTTAAAAGACATACAGAAACAAGGTGGGGCAAAGCAGAGGCCCCTGCACAAGCAAAGACATGATGACTTACCTGTACTTTACCTTGACCTGCGCAGGTGTGAGCCACACATAAATGAAAGGCAGTTTTCAAAAGTAAATTCAGGGCTGGCCGAGTGGCGCGATGGTTAAGAACTGGCTTGGGACGCCAGAGGGCCCCGGTTCGGATCCCACATATGAGGGCCAGTGACACTGCCCTCTACAGCTAAGATGCTGAACAACAGCTCAACCTGGAGCTGGGCTGCCATGAGTCGCAGGCAACAGTGATGGCATAGGCTGCAGCCCCTGTGGCAGTGGGTTGCCATGGGCTACCGTGTGTAGCCAGCAGCCAGCGTGAGCGGCCAGCAGCCACAGTGAGCGGCCGTCCAGAAGCTGGCGACTGATCTGCCTCACCCGGGAAGAGTGCAATGATGGTGCCAACTTGGGCCAGTGAGGCAACGTCCTCCACAACTAGACTGAAGAACAAAACGACAGCAACTTGTCTGTTCCCCTTCCCCCAATTCCCCAGCACTGTTCCCATCCCAATTCTCCAATAAAAATCTTTAAAATAAATAAATAACTAAATAAATTCAAACACACGAAATCAGCCTATACACTCTCACTCTTTAAAAAGTAGATCATGCCAAGTCTTGGTTTCTGATATAACCTTCTTTCCATGAATTATTCTACCTTCAACAATGCTTGGCCCGGACATAGGACCTTGATGAATTAAGTGAGGTCACTCACAACAGCGTGAATGCTTGATGCTTGTGCAGAAATAACATCAAAAGGTACAACAATATGACCTTCTCTTAACAAGGTACTTTATAGGGCTTTTTTCTCTCCACTTTTTTCTTTTTGCATTAATTTTTTTAAGTGCTTTCATGAGAGGTTGAGTACATACATACAAAAGAATATTTAACATGCAAGCATACAAAGTACCAAGAAAGCATGTAAGCCCCATGCAGCCATAGACATAGAACATCATCTCTGCCTTTGAAGCCCCCTGTGTGCTGCTCTTTCCTGATCTCATTCCACCCTCTCCCCCCAAGAAAGAAAGATTTTTGTGTCCACATTTATTCATTCAACAAACATTTTACTGAACGCCCCACTATGCTATGGGCCAGGCTCTGTATTCTAAATTAGTGAACAAAACAAGATCTCCCCCTCCCTTACTTGAAG
The DNA here is from genome assembly GCF_001890085.2 of Hipposideros armiger. Taxonomy (NCBI): domain Eukaryota; kingdom Metazoa; phylum Chordata; class Mammalia; order Chiroptera; family Hipposideridae; genus Hipposideros; species Hipposideros armiger. The sequence goes on from NW_017732210.1 coordinate 360,501, forward strand.
CACTTTCACATCAGCCACTTCAATTTGATATGATGTTCTCAATACCCCGATGAGATACATATAAGCAACTAATTATTACTCTTTCCTCCGCCCCTTCACAGATGAGGAAATGGAGGCTCAGGCTGTTGACTTGTCCCAGGTCACATGGTTACTAAGTGGCAGATCTGGAACAAGCAGCCAAAGAGTTGCCTCCCTCAGGTCCACCTCCTTCCGTTGCACCACAAGGCCTCTCCTCCTCTCCTCCTCTCCTCCTCTCCTGGCTTTCCCTGGCTTCCTCTCCCCTGACTGCATACAAGGGATTCGAGTCACTGCTACCAAATGCCATGCTCTGCAGCTAAAGCAAGGCAACTGCAGAGCACGGAGGTGGGTGGGATTCAGAGACCCCTAATGGCCCACCTGGATTCAAGACAAACCAGCCTGCACGTTGGGGCAGGGGGAGGTCTCTGTAGCGAAACAGCCCCCAGCAAGGGGAGCCTTGTTCCCAGACATTGGGTCTGTATCAACTCCCCATTTTAAAGTTGCACCATATCATACAAACAAAGCCTTTTTTTTTTTTTGCCTTTTTCATTTG
>NW_017732210.1:363481-365007 GCF_001890085.2 Hipposideros armiger
AAAAAGTCCCTACTTCAAAGCACCAGAGGTTCTGAGACTTGTGTGTGTGACAGAATTGCTTGGGGAGCTCCTGAAAAGACAAATTCCTGAGCTTCATCTCTCAAAATTCCAAGGTGGGGTCTGGGCACCTGTTTTAACAAGCCCTATAGGTGCAACTGATGAACACGAAAGCTTGGAAACCACTGTCCTCAATTTTGTGAACAAATAAATAATTATTAATTCAACTCCAGTGGTCTGCTGTTGGAAGCCCTCGATCAATAACCTGCCATTTTGTTGGGGGAGGGGGGTTGTCACTTTGAGGGGTAAAAAGTATAACTATTGCACTGTGTTGTACAGCTGAAGCTAATTTTAAAAAAATGTTCATTTCATAATAATAATAATAATAATAATAATAAAAATAATAAAATAACCTGCCATTTTGGGACTCTGGGATGGGGATCCAGGTGCCAATGCTATCCCAAATTCCCTCCTGAGCTGGACTTTGATGGGTCTTCCATCTCTCTACCTGAACTAAAGCAAACTGGAGATTCACTCCCCAACTCTTCTCCAGGAGCTGGGTGTGGCTGAACAGCAAGAGGAATCTCACGCTAATACTGCCAAAGGGCTAATGGATTGGGAAAGTTGTAGGTGTGCTCCACCCTGCAAACTGGGTTTACTGGTAACTCACACAATTGATTTATGTCATTCAGATGATCACCATCAAACAGTATGCATCTTACACCCCAAAGTGCGTGGGCCTCCATGCAGGGCACTACGTGAAGCAAGTGAAAATGATAGGTACCTTCCTTAGAGGTCAGGGATGACCAGACTCATAGATCCTGCCATGTTCCTTGTTTGCCCTGTGCTCTCAGACCCTCCCCCAGCCATCTATCTACCTACTCACCTCCTACCCAGCATCATGGAAAATTTTGACCCAGTTGCCAAAGCTACTGGCAGTGCCAGCATCTAGCTCCTTGGGCAGGCAACTGGAGAAGTTTCTGAGGAGGATGGGACAGGGCCTGGAGTGGCCCAGCTAAGGTGCAAGGCCCTGCTGAGAAAAGAGCTTCCTGCAGAGCTCCACGGGGTCAGAATCCAGGCCAGACGGCTCCCTTCCCACGCCTGCCTTTTCTGCCCTTGCCAACAGAATCACAAAAGAACCGCAGCACACTGAAAGGCCCTTCTCCTGCTGTCTTCTCCTCCTAGTATTGGTCAATTTGACAGTACTGACCAAACAACTCTGTGGGCCAGGGATCCTCACACATTAACCTTGTCAGTGAAGCAGATTCCTGAGCTCCACCCTCAAAGAGCCTGACTCAATAGGTGGGATGGGGAAGCTGCATTTTAAGGCGGTGCCACCAGGGACCCCCCATGCAGATGGTCAAGGACAAGTTTCTGTGCTAGGCAGAATTCTTGGGGAGGTAGGGTGGGAAGAGGAGGAAGGGGAAGACCAGAATAAGAGTTCACAGTCTAGTTGGGAAGGCAAATTGCACACAAATAAAAAACACAAGGACAGGCAACACGCATAGTCCCACTAGGACCCTGGGCTG
>NW_017732210.1:367477-370701 GCF_001890085.2 Hipposideros armiger
GAGGGGAGGGAGCTCTCTAGGGTCTCTTTTATAAGGGCGCTAGTCCCACTGATTACCTCCCAAAGGCCCCACCTCCTAATACCATCACACTGGGGTTACGTTAGATTTAGAGGGGACACAAACATTCAGTCGATAGCACTCAGACAAGTGGAATCATACAGTCTTATTGTGACTGGCTAGTTTTACTTAGTATATTGTGTCCAAGGTTCACCCATGCTGTATCATGTATCAGTATTTCGTCCCTTTTTAAGACTGAATAATATTCCACTGTATGTATATACCGCATTTTGTTTATCTATTCATCTGTTGATGGACACTTAGATTGCTTCCATGTTTTAGCTACTATGAATAATGCTGTTTTGAACACAGGTGTACAAATATGTCTTTGAGACCCTGCTTTCAGTTCTTTTGGGTATATATCCAGAAGTGGAATTGCTGGATCATATGGTAAATCTTTTTCCAATTTTATGAAAAATTGCCATACTGTTTTCCAAAGCAGCTATTTTACGTTCCCACCAATGGTGCACAAGTTTTCCAATTTCTTCACATCCTTGCCAACATTTGTTATTTTGTTTTCACTTTTTTTGTTTTCATTATAGCCATCCTAATGGGCATGAGGCAGTATCTCATAGTGATTTTGATTTGCATTTCCCTAATGATTAGTTATGTTGAGCATCCTTTCATGTGCTTATTGGCTATTTGTATATCTTCTTTAGAGAAATGTCTCTTCAAGACCTTTGCCTTTTTTTCAATCAAGTGCTTTTTTGTTGTTGTTGCTGTTGAGTTTTAAGAGTTCTCTATATATTTTAGACACTAATCCCTTATCAGATAAATAAATTTTTCTCCCATTCCATGGGTTGAATTTTTACTCTGTTGATACTGTCCTTTAATGCACAAAAGTTTTTAATTTTCATGAAGTTCAATGTTTTTTCTTTTATTGACTGTGACTTTTGTGTCATATCCAAGAAACTATTGCCAAATCCAATGTCTATGATTTGTTTTTAAACTTCTTTCTATGTGTCTCAGTTCCTTCTGCTGTACAAAGAGAGGACACAATAGGTTGAATGAAGCTAAGGAAGACAATCCTCACAAAGCTTTATCCCAGGGCGAGCATAGTAGCATTTGGTTGTCATCGCATGCATCTTTCTAGCAACACACCCAGCTTCTCACTTTCCTTTTGTGGCCTCTACTAAAGCCAGAAATAGCATCAAAGGATTGGATGCCAATAGGAGAAGCTTCACTGATATTCATGAGACTTTGAGGGGGAGTGGTGATCCCCAACTTCCATCTGGGACCCAACAGTGGGGTTTAGAAACCCGATTTTAGGTAGTGCCAGTCTTACTGCTGTTTTCTTTCAAACACNTTAAAAAAAAAAGGTAATTGGGGTTGGTTTATTGGCTACTTAAGTTGGATAAACTTGGAGCCATTTACTTATCACTCAGTTTCTGCTTTCTTTGTTGGTATTCTTTGGTAGAGACCTCCCTGTAAACAAAAATACTGATGCCTCCAATGTCCCAGATGACAGTAAAAGAGCTCTCAGGTGCTGCTCAAGGGTGAGGAAAGGCTTATATTTAGTGCAGCAACTCTGATCAATTGGTAGTAACTATCTGGGGTGTTGTCTTGAGAAGGTTCCAATGTTATGATATATTAGCAATCAAGGGCTCTGGAGAAGGGAGTGGGGGCTCTTATGTCACATAGTTTTCAATGCTGATGTGGCCTGTGATCAGTCAACGTTGATCAAGTACCAACGTGAGCCTCAGACCAGAAGGGTTCAGGGTTCCCAGTGGCTGACATGTTTCTCACTACATGAATCGCATACGTGTACTTCCAGGGGAACAAAGATCTGGTCTTGATTCCAGACCCTTTCAAATGACAATATAGCCTGATAAGAAAGTCACAGCTCTAGAACCAGATGTGACTTCTTGTCATACAGTAAGAACTATATATTTAGTCTCTGTTCCCAGTTCCTGACAAAGAGTTCCTAAATCCCTAGAGATTTCCTGGGTGACAGAAGCATCTTTTGTTCTAATGAGGTGACTCTTGGTGGGCTCCTGCATAGCTTCGGAGTGGCTGCAGATCATTAGAAAGACCAAGCCATGATTAGAAACTTGGAAATTTCAGCCCTACCCCCATCCCTCTGTGGATGGGAGAGGGTCTGGAGATGAGTTAATAATCTACCATGTCTACATGATAAAGCCTCCATAAAAATCCCTAAGCCACAGGGTTTGGAGAGCTTCCAGGTTGGGGCACACATCCATATGCTGGGAGGGTGGCATATTCCACTCCATAGGGACAGAAGCTCCTGCACTTGGGACCCTCCCAGACCTCCCCCTATGCACCTCTTCATCTGGCTACTCATCTGTATTCCCCATTATATCCTTTCTAATAAACCAGTAAATGTGTTTCCCTGATTTCTGTGAACCATTCTAACAAATTCTCAAACCTTCGGAGGAGGTCACGGGAATCCCTGATTTACAGCTGGTTGGTCAGAAGTACAGTTGATAACCTGGGATTCGTGATTGGCATCTGAAATTAGGGCCGTCTTGTGGGACTGAGCCCTTAATGTGTGAGGTCTGCAATAACTCGGGGCAGTTAATGTCAGAATTGAGTTAAAATAGAAGACACGCAGTCAGGGTCTACTGAGAATTGGAGGATTTCTTGGTGTGGAAAAAAAACACACATTATAGAAATTTAGACTTGATAAAAGTGAACTGACATTTTAGGTGACTAACCATAGAGCTGGGAGGACTATGGGTGGAGCTGGGCCCCTTGCTAACTCTCTAGCCCTGATTTCCTGTTAAACTGTGGTCACTTCCAGGGGAGGGGTTTATAGAGAGAGAGAGAGGTCCTCTTGGGAGCAATCGGTCTCTTTTGCATGTGTGCAGCCAGTTGGAACCCCGTCTGGAGGTGTGTGTTCCCACACTGCTTGGTGGTTTTGTTTCTTTTCCTTTCCTGAATAAACTGCTCTTTTGGTGGACTACCTGGAGAATTATATTGTCCAATCGACAGACTTGAATCAATTGCGGGAGAAGCTGAGAAGGTGAAGACCTGGGAGGGACTGCAGGGTCAGAGAAGGCGCCGCCAAGCAGTCAATCAAACAAACTAAGTAGACCCTGCCACCGCAGAGGGACCGCAGAGGACTGCCGTTGGTTCTAGAGCCAATAGTTAGGAGAGGAGCTGGATGTGGGATGGAGAGTGAGGATAAACTGGAATCTGGCACCTCT
>NW_017732210.1:372703-374040 GCF_001890085.2 Hipposideros armiger
TGTCCTTTAATGCACAAAAGTTTTTAATTTTCATGAAGTTCAATGTTTTTTCTTTTATTGACTGTGACTTTTGTGTCATATCCAAGAAACTATTGCCAAATCCAATGTCTATGATTTGTTTTTAAACTTCTTTCTATGTGTCTCAGTTCCTTCTGCTGTACAAAGAGAGGACACAATAGGTTGAATGAAGCTAAGGAAGACAATCCTCACAAAGCTTTATCCCAGGGCGAGCATAGTAGCATTTGGTTGTCATCGCATGCATCTTTCTAGCAACACACCCAGCTTCTCACTTTCCTTTTGTGGCCTCTACTAAAGCCAGAAATAGCATCAAAGGATTGGATGCCAATAGGAGAAGCTTCACTGATATTCATGAGACTTTGAGGGGGAGTGGTGATCCCCAACTTCCATCTGGGACCCAACAGTGGGGTTTAGAAACCCGATTTTAGGTAGTGCCAGTCTTACTGCTGTTTTCTTTCAAACACAGCCATAACCCCTGCCCACTTTTCTCTGGCTCCTTTCTGAGTCCTCTTCTAGCACCCCCACTCTTCCTGTCCTGCACCCACAGCTGGGAAGTTTAGATGTGTCTCACAGGGGACATGGGACATGTGGCTTTGAGAATGTCTGGAGCTGTGGGCCGTTGGGGGCCAGCTCAGCAGGCCTTGATTCCCCTCACAAGGAGAGGAGGCCCCCATCCTTCATGTTGCTTTCAGGCCAATTCCTTCCCCAGGTAAATGATGAAGAAACAGCTGAGCGAAGGAAAGCCCCTAAGCTCCCAAACTCAGGAGCCTCCTTCCCTTTAAAAAACAAGAAAGCTAAAAGATTACCTCCTCCCTTCGAACACTGTCCACTCACTTCCCCGGGGCATCTTTGCTCAGGGAAATAAAATTCCCAGGAGGCTGCTTCTTCCACTACACCAAGTTTCTTATAATCCTCAAAGGAAGAAGCCAGCCAAGTGCCATCCATTAGAGAACCTGTGCTTTAAAAAGGGGTCAGTTGTAATGAATGAATGAATGAATAAATATAAATAAATAAATAAAGATAGATAGATAGATAGATAGATAGATAGATAGATAGATAGAGTCAGTTGTCAAAACGAATTGATTTAGAAGCACAACCCCTACGGGTCTCAAGCTGTAGGTAATCGTAGGAAGGAAGTCTGGGTCAGGTCCTGGAAGAGAATTGACAACCTGTGACCTTTCTTTACCACATTCTCGCTGGTACGTTTAAGCCTCTTACACAGTTGTCTAGGGAGAAAAAGAAAACCCACCCTTTGTTTTGGAGGATTATGCAAACATTTTTACAAGTGGTTTATGTGTCTGTGTTTAACCTTTATTTAA
>NW_017732210.1:375740-381391 GCF_001890085.2 Hipposideros armiger
CCCTCCACAACTATCAATAGACTGAAGACAATGACTTGAGCTGAGCTGCAGCTGAGCTGCTGGTGGGCGGCTGGATGGCTCAGTTGGTTAGAGCATGTGCTCTTAACAACAAAGTTGCCGGTCTGACTCCCACATGGGATGGTGGGCTGTGCCCCCCACAGCTTGATTGAAAACAGCGAGTGGACTTGGAACTGAGCTGTGCCCTCCACAACTAAGATTGAAGGACAGCAACTTGACTTGGAGCTGATGGGTCCTAGAGAAAACACATTGTTCCCCAATAAAGTAAAAAAAAAAAAAAAAAGAGTTAGTGCATACTTGCTGTTATAACCTAGGTTTATTAAACCTAAGAAAGCATATTTTAATATCATTTAGTTTCATTTTTTAATATGAAGGTCCAGTCAAACTTTCCCCCCACTGATTACAAAACCATCATTCTCTTTTTAAATGGATTCATACTAAATGTCCTGGCCTGCTAGCAATTACCCTCTGATGTGGGAAGAGAAGGACAGGGGGTGTGAGCAAGCACCAGCGACCTTTCTCAACAGTTGCCTAATTCTTTAGCTAAGTAGCAATGTGACACAAACAGACCCACTGTCCTTTCTTTAAAGTCTTGTGAAATGAAGAGAGAAGGACATTTTCTGTTACTAGAGAAGGCCCTAGAAAGTTACCCAAGTTCTCTTACCAGACTTTTGCTGGAAGAGTTTGCAGCGTGAGTTTGCAGTAGAGAGCAACATTCAAATCGGACACTCCAAGGCACTTCAGAGTTCAAACCTCAATTTACCTTCAATTGCCATTTAAATGAACTCTTTGAACTCCAGAGCTAGGAAACATTTTAGAAAATGGTCCATAGGGGTCAAAGCTGTGTTGCTTCCAGTCAAATACATTTGGAGGCAATAGCCTCATTTCATAGGTGAGAAAACTAAAGAGAAAGTGGGTAAGTGACTTTCCCTAGGCCACACCGGCTATTAATGGCTTGACTGGAGCCAAGACCCAAGTCTCCTGAATCTAGAGCTGTGGTGCTCAACTTTGGGTGCACTGATGTGAGACGCTTTAGAAACTACTGATGTCTGGGTCCCACCTCCAGAGATGCTGACTTAATGGGTCTTGGGTACAACTGAACTGGGGATTTTAACAGAGCTCCCCAGGTGATTCTACAATAACATGCAGCCAACGTTGAGATCCATTGGTCTTTCCTAAGTTTTGCTCTTGCAAAAATACCATTTTCCACTGTAGTCCTTCCTGTCCTCCCAGTTTTCTCTCCCAATTAGTATACTATTCCTTCTCTTCTGTGGCCATATCCCAACAATTATTAAAGCCCAAGGCCAATAAAGGCAGAGCTGTGTGACCTCAGGCAGCAGCAAGTGGGAGGGCTGGGGACAGGGTGGGGGTGAAGCGGAAGGTGTAGAGAATCACAGTCCACCCTGCCTGCTTACACTGGACAGATGGTCTTTTTCAAAGCTGAATATACCAGGGAAGCAATAGCAACACACTAGCAGCGGCCACGTCCCCCAATTTAAGTTTAAATATTCTCCATATGCTTGGGTTTTGGATTTTCTCCTGGAGCAGCAGGCAGCAGAAGCTAACCATCCCGAGTCCTAGCTGACAGCGAATGACTTTTGGAGCTGAAGACGACCAACTGCTGTGGCGAGGCGAGCATGAAGGCAGGCCCCGGACCAATCTGTTTCACTGCCTATCTGCTTTTCCCGCAACGTGAGATGGCCTTTTTATTGCGCTTACTTGGGTGTGTAAAAATGAGTGTTGGATCCTGGCCTAGCAGGGCAGTGGTGAGAAACGAATTTAAAAATGGATCTTGCCTTTTAAGAAAAGTGTTTAGTACAGGGAGAAAAGCCTGTTCTAGAAGCCCAAGCCCCTCTTGAGCTGGACTTTTGTGTCCACGTTGTGAAGCCTGTGCACCTCTCTATCTCCAGGGCCACGGCTGTCAGGCCCTCTGATCTGCAAGATGCTCTGAACTTGCCTCCTGGAAAACGCACCAATCAAGACCCGCCCTCTGTAATCTGAGCGAGGTCGGTGGATTCCCATGATTCTGTGTCATACGGTGGACAGTTTCGTGGAGGTGGGTGCAGGGCACTACCGCTTGTTACGGCCACTCCAAAAGCGGGTGTGAAGGCTTTCCCAGCTGGGCAGGTAACCAACACCGCTGGTCATGGGCACACTAGATCTGACTGCACAGAAGGGAGCTTCCATTTTTCTGAAAGATGCCAGGCCCCAATGATGACCACCACTCCTCTCCTGCATGCGCTTTCAAACCTGCAAAGTTGCACACGATTCTGCTTTCCATCCCAAATGATGGGAACCCAAGAGTTCACTTGAATGATATCCAAACTCTCTTTTTAGTTTTATCCAACCATTTCTGGAGCATACGATTCTGCTTTTTTGATACAGTTTCTTGAAAGAAAGGAAAATAGAGATGGCACTTTGTGGCTCAGGACACAAGAACTTGAGTAACACTCTCCTTGTTATCATATTTTAATTTTGTGACGTATTCTAAAACCACAATACAAAGCACTTGGAAACTACTACCAATTAAAGTTTTGAATTAGATGTGTAAGCTAGTTAGAGGCCAGATTGCCCCACCATTCGGTTTACAGGGCTAGGGAATCCATTTCTCAAACATTATCAGAGAGGAGCCTCTTATGTGGCTAATTCTGGGCAGTAGACACAGAGGCAACTAAGGTTCTGGCCCTCCATGAGTTTACAGTGTGATGGAGGACAGAGATACTTGAAATATAGATGACCTTGCTGTGTGGTATGTCCTACAGGAGAGAGACACACAATTAAGTGACTTCCTAAAGTTGTCTGTCAAATCAATGATGTCACCAAAGCTGGGGAAAGCAAACCCCCTGATCTAAAATATCCTAGCACATCTTTGGCTAACAACGTCTGCATTACATTGGGGCCCAGCACCTGTCTGTTATGGATCTATCAAAGGTGAACGTAGCAAGAAGCCAAGATGAACAGAAGTTGAGTGCAGCCCAAAGAATGTCAAAGAGAGGAAGTCCATGAACTGTCATGAGGCAACAGTGAGGAACATGGCACCCGAAATGGGGAGTTAACTTTGGGTTAAGTCACATAGGGCTGGATTGTGAAGGCCCTTGTATATCTAGAAGAGGAGAGCTTGGGGGATTGGGGTAGTTGTTTTTATCTTTTTTTTTTAATCTCAGGTGAAGAAATTTGAGTTAAAAAACTCAGTTTTTAAGCACTTCATTGTTCATTTATGCAAGGTTCTTCTTGTTTTACTTTTTATTTTTTGTTTTTACCTCCAAACCCTAATTATATTCCCATTGCTCCATAGCACCCACTCTAATATGTTTCATATGTCTTTAGAGGTGCATGCATACCTTCTCCAAAAGATATTATTTTTATGTGAATGTATCTTTACAAAAATGATAATGTGCTATAAAATCCTGTTCTGTTTCCTATGTTTTTCCCTCAACGCTAGGTTTTTAAGATCCATCAGTGTTGCTATATACATCTGATAGACATTTTTTGCTGCTATGTAGTTTTTGACAGTGCACATCTGCCATATTTTACTCATCCCTTTCTCTAATGATGAGCACCTAGGCTGCCTCCAACATCCAGCTACCCCAAGAAATCCCATGATAAACATCCTTATGGACCCATGGAGAATTTCCTTAGAATATAGATCCCAGAGTTTTCCACAGGTCATAGGGCATGTGCATGCTCAGTCTTAACAACAACTACCAGATTGCTTTCCTGAGTGACAATACCATTTGACAGTCCCTCCAGCAGTGCCCCAGAGTTCCATCTTCCACATTCTCAGCTGCACCATTATCTGCCTTCAGATATAGGCCATTCTTAGACATTCTAAGAAAGAAACTTAGAGTAGATGCAATAGGTTACAGGGAGCTATCCAAGGCTCTTCATCTATGAGTGCCATGCAAAAGGCAATGCTGTGCAGAAGAACTGTGCAGGAATGAACCATCTGACCCGCAAAATTAAAAGATGCAACATATATGTATGTATTCTCTGGGAAGTTTGGGAGACATTTAGCATTACAAATGCAAAACATTTTCTATATATACTTTTTTTTTGTACAAATATCTCATTCAATATTTGTTCCCACTCCCCATGTTTGATCGGTTTCTGCTGATTTGGCCTGAAATAGGGTTTGACTTGGCCACGGCGAGTCTTCACCGTGGCTGGTAGAGGTAGGCAGGCAGGGGGAGGTGGAGCTGCAAGGACCAGAGTATCCTCCTGAACAGACGCCTGGCCTTGCTCCTCATCTTCAGCTGTTCTTCTCCTTGTGTTATCAAGATCTCCAACGGATTCTATGCACATTAGAGTTTGAGAAGCACCGCTTCAGTCTTTGCCAGCTATTTTCATATAAATCGTCTTATTTAAACTCTTCCCAACACCCCTGATTTCCTTGGACATAGTTATTATGTAACTGCCATGTTGAGGAAACTGAGTCAGGACAGGTTAAAGTGACTAGCCCAAGAGGATCCACACAGGCCTAGTGGAATCAGATTTTCAGGTTCTGCAAATGCATACTTTGCTTATATTCCCTTCTCTCCATGTCTCATGTTCCCTCCTTCCAAAAGGAAAACACCCAGGAAGAGCTCATTTCAGGGCCAAACCAATGTGGATTGGAGGTGAAGCCTCCCAGTCTTGTGGGCCTCAGGGATGCAAACTGCCCACTGAGACCAGGAAGCACTCACCGCTATTCAGCTTCAATCCTTGCTTCACCACAACTCTGAGTTAGGAGGGGCAGTCAAATCTTCATTGAACATGAGGTAGGTGGAGATATTAGTGGGTGCCTCTATTTAGTGAAGTGTACCAGGTTCTAATTCTCCTTCTTAAAAACAGGTTAAACAGAGGTGCTTTATCTTGGCTTCCCCAGACCCCCAAGGTATTTGTGGAGAGAATTCAGGAGTTGGTGAACTTAGCATTTTCTTCACCATAACTACAGGAAACAAACCACAGTAGCATCAGTAGGACATGTAACTTTATCACTAATAGAAATCATAGACATTTCCACATTGAATTGCAACTGTCGCACATCTCGAAATTTCGTTTTTGCTCATCACAGCTTCAATATTACTTCAGTTATTAGATCCACACTAGATTTTGTTATTGAATGTGTTCATAAGAAGGTATCATATTGCTAAATTATAATTTTATTTTTAATAACTGTATATTAATATAATGGTTTCCTTTGTACAAATTTCATTTTATGAACTTAAAAACATTCTGAGAAGGAGCCAATAGGCATCATTAAACTGTAAAAGGATGATGTCTGATTGTGGAACCTTTATTACCTCCCCCAGTCTGTTTTTGGTTGTCTTAGGTGACACCTTGTATTTGTTTTATGTCTGTTATCAGTAGCAACATAGCACTTAAAACCAAAAAGACCCATGTACTTGTCTTCAGGGATGCAATGAAGAATTTCCTAAGACTACACTCCACTGGACAGCCAGGCTTGGTGGGGCTGGGGTTGATGAACCCCGAAGAGGAACATTTATGACCTTTTCCCTTTTTCTAGAAGATTTCAACATTCAGAAGATTTCACTTAAAAATGCCATGCCACATGGTAGACTGAGGGTCCACTACCCAGAGCATTCTCTAGTTACTTACCCCCCTGCAGGTTTGTGTTATAATCTTGATATAAT
>NW_017732210.1:382376-384594 GCF_001890085.2 Hipposideros armiger
ATTTATATTTATATTTATATTTATAAAATGAGTATTTTGAAAACTGTGATTGTCACTCCAGAGCTGAACGAAATCAACACACACACATTGATTCGGTTATCTCTTGCAGCATAGCAAACCACCCCAAACCCTGGGACACTCCTGCAGACATAAGTGGGAGTAGGTGGCTATCAGGTGGAGGGGAGGCCGGAAATGCCACCTGGGTTAGCTCTTCCATTTATTGTTCTTGATTCTGTGGGTCAAGAATTCAAGTAGAGCTCATCTCTACTCCAGGCTATGTCACTGGGCCTGCTTGGCTGGAGCGTTCCAGGTGGGCCTGCATCTGAAGTCTTGGTCCTGGCTGTTGGTTGCAGTGCCTTGGTCTCCTCCACAGGGCCATTCTCCCTTCAAATGTTCTCTCATTATTCAGTAGTTCAGCCTAAGCAACTCTGCCTAGTTGCTGGTTTCCAAGAGGATGAACACAGAAATTTCAAAGGCCTCTTAAGGCCTAGTCATGAAGTTCCACAGCGCCACAAGGATTCTGTTGATCAAAGCGAGTCCCATGGGCAGCCCCAATCAAGGGCTGGGGAAACAGACTTCACATCTTAAAGCAGGAAAGGCAAAATCACATTGGAAAAGATTATGTGGAATGGGAGGGGTTGTTGTGGCCATCTTTAGAAGCAATTTATTTAACTTAAAGAGTTCAAGATTTTAAAACAAATTTTTTTTTTAATGAGCTTAAAAACCATAGTAGTTGGTACAATGAAAATAACTAATGATAGTCACCAGTCAGAGGGGATCTTTTTTTTTTTTTCCTAAGCTGACACTTTCACTTTCTGAATCAGCCCTTGCTTGCCCCTCATCTCCACTTTTTGTCACATTAGGCTAAGAAATCGTAAGTGTAATGTGTGCGGCGGATATGAAAGAAGGCCTCGCTGTGTCACCCTTTGCCAATATTTCATCACGTGGCTGTTCCCTCTGTCTCCTTCTTCCTGTGCCTATAGTTCCCCAGAAGTCAACCCTCAGTTTTCTTATCTTTTGTTCTTTACTCCTTCCAGGGGATTTTATCCACTCCTCTAGCTTCAACTGCCACCTACATATTAATGACTCTCAAATTTTAATCTCCATCTCAGATCTTTCTCTCCTGGACTCCAGACCTGAAATTCCAACTGCCTCCAGGCATCTCTATTTGGATGTCCCACAGGTAATTTCATCTTTGCAAGTCCTAAATTGGGTGTTTTCTTCCTCTCCATCAAAATCTACTGCTTTCCTGTGGTTCCTTCCTTGGTCTTGTTTTTGTCCCATTTCATCCAGTAAATCAAGCCAGAAACACAGCACTTCCACACACAGCACCTCCTCCACACGTCCCTCTTCCTCAGGCCTACGTGCAATCGATTACCAAATCCTGCTAGTTATTAGTGTCGCTAGTCCATTCTTTCCGTGCCTGCCACCATTTCCTTAGTCTAGGCTAGCATCACCTTTGCTGCCTACATTCCTACAAAAGCCTTCTCACTGGCGTTAGACCCTCACCTCTCTGGTCCATTATCTGCACTAAGCCAGAATGAGCTTTCTATACCATCATTCCTGGTTAAAACCTGTGGATAAAAGTTCCATGTCTACATTCCTTAGCATGGCACACAAAAGCCCTTCACGTTCTGGGCTGCTTCTCTTAAAATCCTGAGCTTCTCATCCTACCTCTCAAATCTGGAACCCAGACAGTTCAGAGCATCCTGAATCCCCAAAGTTCTCTCTATTCTCCACCTCCATCCACCCTTCTACTCCTGCAGGTTAGAGATCAGCTGGGGGACGCTTTCCCTGGCCCCTTCCTTGGCCCCCCAGGACACGTTGGGCACACCCTTTTCTTTTTAGCACTTATCACACTCTAACGTCTGGCTCACTTATTTACTTCTCCCACTATACCAGAAGCTCCTTCAACACAGGAGCTATGTCTTTTTTAGGTTGTTCCTCAGTGTTCAGCCAATGTCTGGCACATGGTGGGGCAAGGAATGAATGGCGATGATACCCATTGACTGAAAGGAGCAAAGAGAAGATGTCTCATGAGTACAATGTGGGTTTTTTTGGTTTTTTGGGTTTTTTTAAAGATTTTTATTGGGGAATTTGGGAATGGGAACAGCACTAGGGAATTGGGGGAAGGGGAACAGACAAGTTGCTGTCGTTTTGTTCTTCAGTCTAGTTGTGGAGGACGTTGCTTCACTGGCCCAAGTTGGCACCATCATTG
>NW_017732210.1:386314-389589 GCF_001890085.2 Hipposideros armiger
TTTAATCCAAGGGAGAGTTGATGACAGACTGACCTAGAGCAACATTTGAGGGATAGAAATGGAAAGTGAGGGGAGTCCTTTTTGAAGCAAAGCGGCTGAGACGTGGGGACCGCATGGATCCAGGGCATTGAGGGAGAAAGTAAAGGCTGAATGAAAGACAGTGAGCTCATACAAGAAGAAGCAGAAACAATTTCAGTTTTGGTTATATTGAGTCTGAGGTGCCTGGGGAACATCTTTCTCTGAATCTCTAGGAATTGTGCCACCACCACACTGTTCCTCCTACCCCCTTTTCTCTTTTTTCTCCTGTTTTGAATCACTCCCACAAGCCATGAATGCTCCCTGCTTCTCAGTGTGCTGGGGCGCCGTGCCAGCAGTCCTACATTCCTGAGGAAGGGACGGGGTTCAGACCTGGAGAGCTGGCTGTGGCCACCCAAGGGGGGCGGCTCCCTGACAGGAAGGAAGGCTGGCCTGACGGCTGGGCACAGACAGGAGCTTCCTCTGCTGCAGCAGGTGCCCAGGGCCAGCTGCTCCAGCCCCTCAGGCTCAGATCAACAGGATGGGTCAGCCCAGGCGGAAGGAAGCCTGCAGGGAGGGACACCCTGCCGGCAGAAGCGGGGAGCGGATTGGGGCGGAGAGGAGACAGGAAGAGCTGCCTGGGCTGCTGAGCTGGCGCCCCTCCAGCAGATTCAGGAGAGGCAGTGACAGGAGGCCATTCAGCCGTCTTGCCCTCCCACCGTGGGCGTCTCTGGCCCTGGCAATCATATTACTAGTATTACTACTGCTGGCTAGCCTGGGCCTTATACCAGAAGAAACCATCAGAAGATTTTTAAAAATTTGGCAGTTTCTAAAATAATTGTTCCCTCTCTATGCTCATTCTGTGCTTACTGGGAAAGAAAGGACACTTACATTTAATCTTTCAGTTACAGAGTGGTGAGACAGCTCTGGGGGGCAGTGATCTTTGCAACGCGTGCCGCCTCTCCAAAGGAGATAAAATCTCCGGTTTGCTTAAAGCCGGTTATCACTACCCAACTCTGCAACAACAGCTGCTGTGAACCGGCACCAAACGGCTAAAAGAGGGTAAATAGGGAGCCAAAGCACAGCCAAGCGCTCTTAATCAGGAGGCCCCTCCCGCCTCGGACCAGCCCAGATGGGTGGAGATGAGGGTTGTGGGTAAGTGGAGGGCTACTGGTGCTTTGAAGGGGCGCTGTGTCTTTGACCCAGCAGACATCCCTGCAGCAACCCCACCCCCAGGCGTGGCGAAGAGGGCCCCAGCCGGGCCGGGGCGGGCCCCTGGCGACCCTGGGTAACTCCTCCCCACCCCATCCCCACAAGCAATTTCCATGCTGGGCGCTTCCGGAGGCCTTGGCTCGTGATGGGGGTGGGGAACACCTTTGAAACAGCTTGTAGACTGCAGTTTAAACTTTAACTACACCGAGCGTCGGCATCAGAAAGGATAAAAACTCGGATCTACGGCTCCCCATCACTCCATTGGTCCAGTTCTCGAGCTTCCCGCAGTCCCTACACCGTTTTCTCGGCTGTCCTGGAGGGAGGATGGGCGGGGCAGGCAGGGGCGGGCACTACTGCTAGCGACTCAGATGGGGAGGGCGAGCCCGCGCCTGCTGCCGGGGCGTAGGCTGGGGGCGCAGTAGCAGGTGCCGGCTCAGTGACAGGGCTCCCTTCCCTCGCCTCTCCGCCCCCGTGATCCCCACGGCTCAGCGAGGCAAAACCCAGCAAATGCTCGAGAAATGCAGCCCAGTCGGCCAGCGGGCTCTGCTTTCTCGCCAGGCGCGCCAGGGAACGGTGCTTCCAAATGCAAATCTCTTGGCTCGGACCCTTTAGCCGCCGCCTCCCCCGCCCAGCTGCCCGGCGTCCTGCCCACCCAGCGTCGGGCCGAGATGGGGCCCCGCGCCGAGCGGACACGACGGAGCCGGCAATACTCCCCACCTCCCACGTGGGACCGCAGTGCCTCGGCGCGTCGCAGCCGCCGCGCCTCCAGGCTAGGCCCCCGCCCACGACACCGCCCCCTATGCCGGGGAGGGAGATGACGGGCGGGGAGTGGGCGAAGAATAAGGGGTGTCACTGAGTCAGGTGGCAGCGGGAGTTCCCTCGGGCAGGGCTGATGGAACACGCTGCCGGGGATTGTGTACACGCTCCACTGACACAAGCTTCACGCTGCCGGGCAGCTGCTGATCACGCGTGGCCCCGCTAGCCCATTGGCCGGCGCCTCACACACCTTTGTCGCTGATTGGCCGGCCGCAGGCTCCGCCCCCGCCCCCACCCGCGGCGCGCGGCAGGCGGAGCGGCTACCTGAATGGGGAGGGGGCAGACGGCGCGGAGCGCGGCGGCGGCGGGAGTGGCGTCGAGTGTCTCCGGGCTCCCGTCTGTGGCCAAGCAGCCTAGCAGCCAGTCAGCTCGCTGCCGTCAGACAGCCAGCCAACCATGCTCAACTTCGGCGCTTCTCTCCAGCAAGCTGCGGTAAGTCACCTGGGGATGCCTCTGTCCTTCCTTGCCTCGCCACGTCTGACGGCCCGCAGGGGCGCGAACCCCGAACCCCTGACATCAGCGGCGCCTGAGGACCTGGGCTGCAGCGGAGTCGTGGGGGAGGGGGGCTTCCTGCCTGCAGGCTGGTCATTGGTGAGGGCGTGTGTATCGCGAGGGGGTCAGGAGAGGGGGCTTGAGATCTGGAGACAAGGGAGAGGGGTCTTGCTCAAGGTGTAATGAGAGGAAGGGGCAGCTCCGCGGGGAGACTTGAGGCAGGTAAGGAGGAGGTTAACTGGTGGGGCGTGAAGAGTGAGGAGGGGGCTGCTGCCTTGGCAGTGAGGCTAGGAAAAGGTATGGGGAGAGGAGGGAACAAGGGGGCCACCCTGCACCTGGGAGAGATGTCCCCGCCTGGATTGGGGTTGCAACCTAGGGTGGAAGGGGGCTGCTTGCGTGCATTTGAGGGGCAAGGTGTCCACGGGAGAGGCGGAAGGCTACCTCTCTTGGGGATCTGAACCGAGGCTTGCAGGACCTGGGCTGTTTAGCACATAGCCGGGGGCTGGGAGGAGGGGACCCCCCCGGCGTGGACGCGGGGGAATGGCACGCGGCAGCAAATCGCCGAGGGGGAGACGAGTAGTGGACCCCCCCCCCAGACGTCGGCAGGGGACTCCTCATTCTCGGTGGGGGCAGGTGGCCACCATATGAGAAACCCTTGGAAGGGGTGGGGAGCCGCTTTAGGGATGGGAGGGTGGAAAGCGGGACCCAGCAGCGGGGCGGAGAAGGTGGGCGGGGGAGCC
>NW_017732210.1:390089-400098 GCF_001890085.2 Hipposideros armiger
CGGGCGTCCGCAGCCCCGCCCCTCCCCTCGGGCTCGGGCGCGCACTGCCGGGCGGTTGGCGGCGGCGCCCGCGGCCCCTCCCCCGGGCCGGCGCGAGGGCGGGGGCCCTAGAGCTCAGGAAGTAGGTGAAAGGTGACGGCGCGGCAATTCCCAGTTCACGTTTCCTGCGCCGCCCGGAGCAGCGGCTGATCACGCTTTGTTCACATGCCTCGCCCCCTCCTCCTCCCCGCCCCTGCCCTTAGCGGCGCAGCCAATCCGGACCGGGGCCGCCGGGCCGGTTGGCCAATGGCGGGGGCAGGGACGTAGGGACGTGCGAGCCGCGAGGAATGTTCCCAGTGACTCACCCGTGAGCCTCATTGAGGTTAGGGCGGCCCCATCAGTCTGTCCCCGCCAGCGAGGATCTCCCCCGCCGTGTGCCTCCGCCCCTCGTCTGCTTCCCCCGCCCGCGCCTCCGCCCGCGCTTCCCTTTCCTCCCTCCCGCCCCACTCCCTTTCCTCCCCTCCCCGCTTCTCCTCTTCTCAGCTCACACTAGTTTCCCTGCTGCCTGCCTTTTCTCTATCCTTTTGCACTGGCGTCTTGAGGCTTTTACACATACATGCGCTATCCATTGCAGCTTACATAAAGGCGTGCGTGATTATGCAATTGCATTGTTAGCGATATTTCAAGAGCAGCGGCTCGTTTTCTAAGCATTTCAACGCTAAAGGTTTACGGATTTTTTTTTTCAAACTAGCGTTGAGAGGAACACCTTGTAACGTAAAGAATGTCGGTATTTTTACACAGTCTCTAATTTGACAAAAAGAATAAGATCACGTTAATGGCAAATGGGAGAGATGATGAGTAGTACAATTTTTTTAAGTGCAGTTTAAGGAACTTTAATATGAAACAAACAGTAGAAGCAGCTGTACAAATACAAAGAATGTGCTGTTATTGTAATCAAGCAGGTCTTTAAAAAAATTAAAATAATTCTGTGTTGACGATTGCAGACGCCTTATAATTTGGGTTTTGCAAATTCACAGTGAAATATTAAATTTCCCGATTATCCATTTTATAGTATTATTGCATTAGCTGGTCATAGTTGTGAATATCAAGCCGTTGTGTTAAATAGATCCAGTGAAAGGGAACACAAACATGAAGTTGAAACTTAACTAAAGCTTTGGAATTTTTCCACAGATAATCAAATTATCAAAAACTTGTAGATGTCAAATAACCTAATATACTTATTTAAAAGAGACTGAAAATTTCATGCCCTATTGATTTTATCTCACAATGCAGTGTCTTTTTGAAGGTCAGATCCATGTCAACAGGCTAGAGCTCTGTCCAATATACTGCATTTTGAAGAAAGTTTTGGCCTTTTATTTTGTTAGGGCCTCACCTCCAAAGTCCTCATGTTGTATCTGCAGTATTGAAAAAAGATAGCTTTTCAGAGCCTTACCTTAGTTATCTTGTCTAACCCCTGTTGCCGGTGGCCACTCTGGAAAGAATATAAAACTTTTTCTCTCTTTGGATCACAGATGTATTGATACCTTTGGCCTTGGTCTCCTTAATGATAATAAGATGCTCCTCTCTACCTCACAGGGATATCAGTGTTTAAGCCTAAGTGTGAGGAAGAATGAGGAAGCTTTTACTACCATTACCATCAGAGTAGGGGTGAGAGAAAAATTATTTCAGATTTTAACTTGGAAAGTTGTGCAAATAGTAAAAAAGAAAAAAAGTGCATTGCTCTGTGTCTTATTTGGATGACAAAAAACATGCTTATAAGCATTTAATCTTTTGTTTCTATAGGAGGAAAGAATGGAAATGATTTCTGAAAGATCAAAAGAGAGTGTGTATTCCTGGAACAAAACTGCAGAAAAAAGTGATTTTGAAGCTGTAGAAGCACTTATGTCAATGAGCTGCAGTTGGAAGTCTGATTTTAAGAAATATATTGAAAACAGACCTGTTACTCCAGTATCTGATATGTCAGAGGAAGAGAATCTGCTTCCGGGTACACCCGATTTTCATACAATTCCAGCATTTGTAAGTATTATTGTTTTTAAGATGAATGTAAATGATATAACTTATTGTAATATACATAACTTTATTTTAAATATCTCACGCTGTTGCCTGTGTATTTCTCTTTGTAGTGTTTGACTCCACCTTACAGTCCTTCTGACTTTGAACCCTCTCAAGTGTCAAATCTGATGGCACCAGCGCCATCTACTGGACACTTTAAATCATTCTCAGATACTTCCAAGCCTCACATTGCTGCACCTTTCAAAGAGGAAGAGAAGAGTCTAGTACCTGCCCCCAAACTCCCCAAGGCTCAGGCAACAAGTGTGATTCGTCACACAGCTGATGCTCAGCTGTGTAACCACCGATCCTGCCCAGTGAAAGCAGCCAGCCTCCTCAACAGTCAGGACAATTCTTTTCGAAGAAGAACCCACCTAAATGTTGAGGATGCGAGAAAAAACATACCTTGTGCAGCTGTGTCACCAAACAGATCCAAATGTGAGAGAAACACAGTGGCAGATGATGATGAGAAAGCAAGTGCTGCACTTTATGACTTTTCTGTGCCTTCCTCAGAGACAGTCATCTGTAGATCTCAGCCAGCCCCCATGTCCCCACAGCAGAAGTCGGTGTTGGTTTCTCCACCTGCAGTATCAGCAGGGGCAGTGCCACCTATGCCCGTCATCTGTCAGATGGTTCCCCTCCCTGCAAATAACCCTGTTGTGACAACAGTTGTTCCCAGCACTCCACCCAGTCAGCCACCAGCCGTCTGCCCACCTGTGGTGTTCATGGGCACTCAGATGCCGAAAGGCGCCGTCATGTTTGTCGTACCCCAGCCCGTGGTCCAGAATCCAAAGCCTCCAGTGGTGAGCCCAAATGGCACCAGACTCTCTCCCATTGCCCCTGCTCCAGGGTTTTCCCCTTCAGCAGCAAAAGTCACTCCTCAGATGGACTCATCAAGGATAAGAAGTCACATCTGTAGCCATCCAGGATGTGGCAAGACATACTTTAAAAGTTCTCATCTGAAAGCCCACATGAGAACACATACAGGTACCAACCATTTCTTATTTATGTCTTAGAAATTCAGATGAAGATTTTTTGGCAGTAGTCACAAATATAACCCAGGCATATTAAGGAAGAACTTGCCTTCTAGCCAATTTAGTGGATGATACTTACTTTGCAAGCTCCTCTAAAAGATTTCATTAAAGTGTTTTGTTTTCATTTCTCAAATGATGGTTCTTTAAATGTCTTATAGTTACTCTTTAAAGTCTTTGTACCAAAGTTGAGGTCAGAAAACCTTTTTGTTTTGGGCTTTTATAAGGAGAAGATTTTTATAAACGTGACAGTGAAAGTTAAAAATATGTAGTGTGATACACAGTATAGTACTCACTTGACAATTTATTAATTTAATAGGTTTTATTTTAAAATGTATCTCTTGAGATATACATTTAATATCTTTAGATAGAATTAAATATGTAATTTAAAGTGATTGAATAAATGTGTAGTAATAATTGAATTTTTTGTTTCAGGAGAGAAGCCTTTTAGCTGTAGTTGGAAAGGTTGTGAAAGGAGGTTTGCCCGTTCCGATGAACTGTCTAGACACCGAAGAACCCACACAGGTGAGAAGAAATTTGCTTGTCCCATGTGTGACCGGCGGTTCATGAGGAGCGACCATTTGACCAAGCATGCACGGCGTCATCTGTCAGCCAAGAAGCTACCAAACTGGCAGATGGAAGTGAGCAAGTTAAACGACATTGCCCTACCTCCAGCCACTGCTCCGACCCAGTGACAGATCGGAAAGTGAAGAATTAGTACTAACTTTGGTCACAGCTGGGAGTCAGTGGTGATATAAGAATGCTTCCACTGCACGTCTGTGGCCCTCCAGTG
Organism: Hipposideros armiger; assembly: GCF_001890085.2. NCBI lineage: Eukaryota > Metazoa > Chordata > Mammalia > Chiroptera > Hipposideridae > Hipposideros > Hipposideros armiger. Next base: position 393,963 of record NW_017732210.1, read on the forward strand.
GGGGCTGTAAGCAGAAGCCCCACAGCTTGGGGAGAAGGCCCAGACTGGGTTAGATGACAAGTGTTGTGGTCACAGGCAGGTCACAGAGTGGCAGGATTCATTTCTTATCACATAAGAGAGATGAGAAAGCCTTTATTCCTTTAAATATTTTTTGAAGGTTTCAGATGAGGTCAACACAGGTAGCACAGATTTTGAATTTGTGTGCACAATTTGTTACTTTACACTTGCCATTTATACTTGAGACCAACTTTTTTCAATGTGATTCTTCTAAAGCACTGGTTTCAAGCGTATAGAGACTGGAAATCAACATTACGGTACAGATATGGAAATACAAAATCGATTTTTATTATTACAAATATTGTCATCTTTTCCTAGAGTTATCTTGTTTACTATTCCTAGTCTTTCTAGTCAACTTCGTGAATGTAGTTGTTAAATATATCTAGAACTAGCATTTTTACACTATTGCTGACATTTGGAATTGATTAGCTGTATATTGCTAAAGAGGGCCCAAAGACTTGGAATCCTCAATAATTTAATTGCTTTGAAGTGTAACAACAAATTTTTTGCATTTCTGTTTTGAAAGTTTAACAAATGACTATATCTAGGCATTTTCTTATGCTTTGAACTTTAGTTTGCCTGCAGTTTATTGTGTAGATTTGAAAATTGTATACCAATGTGTTTTCCGTAGAGACTAAGATACACTGCACTTTGTTAGAAAAAAATTCAAAGATGAAAATATATATTGTAAAGATGGGATATCAAGAATTTTAGATAACTCCTTGAAAAGGATGGCTTATGTCATCAGTAAAGTACCCTTATGTTATGAGGATATAACATGTGCTTTATTGAATTAGAAAATTAGTGACCATTATTCACAAATGGACAAATATTGTCCTGTTAATTTATAGGAGTTTTGGGGGGAACTATGGAACTGGGTGGGTAGAAAAGTTACTAGAACATTCACTTTTGTTAACAGTATTTCTGTTATATTCTGTTGTATACACAGTGGTAAAGCAAAAGTAAATTGTTTAAAATATATAGTGAAAAATGTCCGTATATCTCCCCATTTAACATTTTTCTCTATGTTGGGTCTAGATTTCTGACATCAAAACTTGGACCCATGGAAAACAAAAAGGTTTTCTTTTAATAAAAAATCCTTGTGATTTACAATTTGCACAATATTTCTTTTGTTGTACTTTATATCTTGTTTACAATAAAGAATTTCCTTTGATATATATAATTGGTTGATTGCATTTGTTGAAAATCATTAATCACTTACGATACTACCAAAGGACTTCTTGTCTGAATTCTTCTAAGGTCCTCATTCAACTTTAGAACTGGAGGAGTGTATGTTTAACATATGAATCAAGTTAGAGAGTATACACATTCAGAGAGGCCAGGTTTCTATTCATTGAGATCATATAAGAGCCTGCCTATTCTAAGAAAGCACTGCATTTTCATTTTAAAACATTCTTGTGCATTTTGGTGATTTGGGATTGAAATATAGCTCTGGCTCTCAGCAAAACCTTGTTAAGTAGCATTCAATTAAAGGGAACACCACAGCGAATAATTAAAAGCAATGAGACTGCTGTGGCAAAAGAAAAAGCCTGACCTATTCAATGGAGTAAATTATTCAACTCTAAAGGTTAGATTAGCTCAGACCATTAAGTGATACCTTAAATGCAGTCAACATACTGGTACTTAAGCACTGATCAAATTAAAAGACCTGATGTATCTGCTCCTGATATCCAGCCATCATCATGGCTCAGTGACCCAGCATTACCTGATATATCCCTAGGTCAGTTAGTAGCCTAATGCTACCTCAATGCCTACATCATCACCTCCTCATTGCATCACTTATGCATTTTAATATCTCACATCTTCACAAAGAGAAGAAGGGTGAGTATGGCACAATGAGATATTTTGAGAGAGACCACATTTACATAAATTTTATTACAGTATATTATTATAATTGTATTTGTTAATCTCTTACTTTGCCTAATTTATAAATTATACTTTATCTTAGCATCTGTAGAGCTTGGTACTATCTGCCATTTCAGGCATCCACTTGGGATCTTGGAACATGTCTTCCATGGATAAGGGGAGATTCTGTGTGTGTGTGTGAAGGCTTATTATGAGTAACTGGTCCATGCAATTACAGAAGCTGACAACAGTTGTCCCAAGATCAGTGGGCAAGCTGGATGGAGGCTCAGGAGGGATACAGTTCTAGTCCAAATGCTGGCAGGCTCAAGACTCAGGAAGAGCTGATGTTTCAGTTGTAGTCTGAAGGCAGGAAAAAATGGATGTGCTAGCTCGAAAGCAGTGGAGTAGCGGGAGTTCCCCCTTATTCAACTTTTTTTGTTTTATTCAGCCTTCAACTGATTGAATGAGGCCCACCCACAGTAAGGGCGGGTTATTGGCTTCACTCAATATGCCGATGCAAATGTTAATCTCGTCTAGAAATATTGTCACAGACACACCCAAAATAATGTTTGACAAATATATGAGCACCTCACAGCCTAGTCAAATTAACATACAAATTTAACCATCACACCTGGATTCTATCCCTGGTTACTATATCTTGGGAAAGCAGCTTTGTCATGCTGGGTCTCACATCCACTTTTAAGACGGGCCTAAACACAGCTACATAATTTAACCCATAGAGCTATTGGCAAGCTCAAATAAGGTTATGTGCGTAAACACTCTTGGAACGTATAATACATTCTACATTTGTCGGCACTGTTACAGCACCAATGTCTGGGAGCATGTGCATGGCAGTAAATGGATTAGAATGCCAACCTGGGGTGGCCACCCATTCTGGAAAAGGGAAGCTGCCTAGATCTGGGATGATTAAAGAATTTTGATGCCCCGGGTTCCCACACTTCTACCTACATATCTAATTATTTGGGTGACCCATTTACTGTAACTCATTACAATGAGGCCAATCTAATGGGAAAGAACACAAAATATAAAGCCATGGCCATTAGCATAGCTAAAGCATGGGCACTCATCAGTTAATTACAAATTTGTGCAGTTACCATGAAGCACCCTACGTACTGAGTGATGAGTTTAAGTTCCCTTTGTTCGCCTGGTAACAACCCCGGCTTGAATGATTTCTCCAAGCCTGAGCTTAGAATTCATGATAAAGTGCTCAGCATCAGATACTCTTTCAAGCATGGGCTAAAAATTCTATTATATACAAAGTTCTAGGAGTCAGAATCCCAGGGTAATGAGTGTCAACATGAGTGACCAAAACATCTTGCCTCCTGGGAAATTAACAGTCCACACCTGTGCCAAGTCTTCCCAGATAATGTGTCCTCCTTACATGGATACACAGAGCATTCCAAAGAAGCATAATTCTCTCATCTTTGGCTTGTTGTAACAGAAGGAGTAAAACTAAATGGGGCCACAAAAATGAAGTCTGTTGTTTTAAGCTTCCCCTGCCAGTTGGCATCCTAATGTTGACAAGACTTAGAAATTTATTGCTATCTATTCAATGAATTCCAACAATCTCTGGTTAACCTGGATTGACCAGCTTGTTGGTGGGATGCTAAAAGTGGGGGAAATACCTTAAAATATAAGAAGGTGATATCTGATCTTTGATTTTCTTGGATTAATTTCATTTTTAATTCTAAGCTTAACCAATGGTCCGTGGAGGCTCAGCCTAAGTTTGGAAAAATCTGTATGAGATTCTGGGAAGAAAGAGTAGTTGAAGAAATAACATGAAGAAAGGGATGGCCCAGTGGGATGTTTTGGTAGAATCAGTTTTCTATTTCTCTGATTAGATTATCTGAACCTTGAATATCAGTTTCAAAAAGGCACCCTTTAGTTTGCACAGTCTCATTGAAAAGATAAATACAAGCTTTGAGTGTTTATTACCACTGGACAAAATAAAACAATGTGACCTTGTGAAAGGAATCTTCTCCTGGGGCCATGGAGCCTGTGTGTTGGTATCAGCTCTAAACTAACTGTAATTTTGAGCACTTTAACTATTTCATGGCTTTGTTTCATTATCTATAAAATGGGGATTATAATGCTTATGTGACCTGCTTCCAAGATAGATTTGAAAACTGAAAACACGAGCAAACAAATGCTAAGCGGGCTACTATAAAACCAGGGGTGGGTATTGCATTTTTACTACTCAGATCAATCATTAAGACAGAAGAGGCCCCTACAGGTGGGGCCAGCAATCTGACGTCAGTTAGAAATTGTCATGACGTGGTCCCTGTTAGAAGGGAAAGTCAAATTCCAAATATTTACAAAATTGTCACAGCTCTGGAGGCTAGAAGTCTAAGATCAAGGTGTCAGCAGGGTTGATTTCATCCTGAGGCCTCTCTCCTTGGCTTGCACATGGCCATCTTCTCCCTGTGTTTAACATGGTCGTAATCTCCTCTTCTTTTAAGAACACCAGTCATCATGTCCTGTTAGGGAGACCACTTCATAGACGGTGTAGAGGCCTGACCACCGCACTGTATATCTGAAGCTGATGTTGAATAATATTGTATGTCAACTATAATTATATAGACATATAGTCACGGGATGTAGAGTAGAGGGTGGGAATGGAGTAAATGGAATTGTAATAGATAAGTGTGATATCGGGGGTGAGAGGCTAGTGGATGGGGGAAGGGGGGTTGTTACTTTGTGAGGGTGTAAAGGATAACTATTGCATTGTTCTGTACACTTGAAACTAATTAAAAAAAAAAAAGCCGAAGCTACCAGAGAGAAGAAAAAAACAAACAAAACAAAGAACACCAGTCATATTGGATTAGGGCCTACTCCAGTAACCTCATTTTACCTGAATGAACTTTTAAAGACCCTATTTCCAAGTGCACTCACATTTTGAGGTACTGGGACTTCAACATAGGAACTCTGAAGGGACACAATTGAGCCCATAATATTGGTCAACATGTATCAGTCAATATTGTTCCATCTTAATACACTAATAACAGTATTCTCTAAACTGGTCTTAAGTTTCTATTTCTAGTACAGTCATGCCTTGGTGACCACAAGGGATTGGTTCCAGGACGCCCTGCAGATACCAAAATCCCTGGATGCTCAAGTCCCTTATAATAAATGGCATAGTATTTGCATATAAGGTATGCGCCTCCTCCTGTATACTTTAAATCATCTTCAGATTGCTTATAATGTGTAATACAATGTAAATACTATGTAAATAGTTGTTATACTGTATTGTTTGGTGAATAATTAGAAAAAAACAAAGTTGGTACAGACACAACCATGGAAGGCCTAACGACATATGTCAGCAACAATGTAAAAATTTTTTTCCCAAATATTTTTTATGTGAAGTTAGATGAATCTGCAGATGCAGGAAACCAAGGATATGGAGGCCAACTCTCTCTGGTAAATAGTTTTATGAGAGCTAAGTGTCCCCAACTCTCTAGCCAATGTCATACAGTGATATCATGCCCAGTGCAGCGTGTAACTTCCAGCCATCAGGGAGACGTGTTTCAATTATGCACTCAGGTGTTTCTTAATCATGGAATGCTCTTTATCCTCAACAAAGTTTTTCTTCATTACATACTTATAAGCACTATTTGCAACAATCCCTTTTTATCTCTTAATTATCTCAAAAGATAAGCTTGTCCTGCCTCAGAATCCTCTCCCTGATCCCAACAATATTGTGAATGGAATAGGCATCATCATGATGGTCTTTTGTACCCATGTTTAGGTTTGTTCAGTTTAATTTTTCTAAGAGACTGTGTACTTTCTTACCAAATTTGAACTCAGTTCAACCAGGAAACTTTAGTCAAGGCTGTAGTCAACCTTGCTGGTTGGAGATATAACCTAGCTGTGATGCTGTCTGATACTATTTATTACATCCATTATATTCTTTGTCTTTGTGGTTCTAATAACAGAAAGGACGCCTGAGTCCCCATCCCCGTAGAGGTCATAATGTTGAATTCATCAAATATTTCAAGCTCTCTGCTCTTCAGACACATGGTAGCATTGCACTTCTTCCTCGTGGCTGGACAGGGTCACGCATTCAGGTCTGATCAGTGGATTGTGAATGGAAATGATGGGTGTCACTTCCGGGCCAGAGTATTTAACTGCCAATGTTAGGCCCTCCAGAGCTCTCTTTCCCTCACTATGGTGACCAGCAATATTCCAGCTAGTC
>NW_017732210.1:406697-416413 GCF_001890085.2 Hipposideros armiger
GCAATGATGGTGCCAACTTGGGCCAGTGAAGCAACGTCCTCCACAACTAGACTGAAGAACAAAACGACAGCAACTTGCCTGTTCCCCTTCCCCCAATTCCCCAACGCTGTTCCCATCCCCACAATTCCCCAATAAAAATAAAAATAAATCTTTAAAAAATAAATAAATAAATAAAAAGGGTAGTGGATAGCTCACAGAAGCCCTAGGAAAACCAAGGTGTCAGGATTCGAGAAGGCCAAAACCAACAGTCAAAATCAAGCCACAGCATGTCTAATGAAGACCCTCCTGCTGGCACCCCTAGGCACAAACACTGCAGCTGATGCTGCCAGCACCACAGGTGCTGAATGGTAGGGCCTAGAAACTTCTAGAGGTAGCTGCCACCTCTGCCCTACCTCGACCTAGCTAGAGACCTTGAGATCCTGGCTTCTTCACATTCCATATTCCATTCCAAGTTGGGGCAAATTCATCTCATTGGGAAAGCCTTGGGTATGTGCCTACGCTCTAGCCGCAAGGGAGCCTGAGAAAGGGTATTATTTCCAACTTCCCTCGTGGGATGCTGGCTCTGTCTCATTGGATGGGAGAGTCTCTAAACATAGGGAGAGGGTTCTGATATAAAGTGTACTGCATGGTCCATAAGATGATGACTATCCACTACAGCGTCCCTAAGAAGATTAGAAAGTACATTATGGCATACCCAAATGATGTGATTCTATGGAGGTCTTTTTAAAAAAGTCATTCTTTAGAAGAAGCTATAATGACCTAAGGAAATTATCATGCTATATTAAGTGAAAAATAAATTAAATTTTGAAATATATTATATAAATTTTGAAATAATCCCAAATATATTTTTAAAAATTCTATGGAGGGGCGGCTGGTTAGCTCAGGTGGTTAGAGCGCAGGCTCACAGCACCAAGGTTGCCAGTTTGATTCCCGCATGGGCCAAGGAGCTGCGCCTTCCACAACTAGATTGAAGACACCTACTTGACTTGGAGCTGATGGGTCCTGGATAAACACACTGTTCCCCAACAAAATTTCTAAAACAAACAAACAAAAAATTCTATGGACATAAAAATGGAGTTACATACAGCAGGATGTTAATAGAAGGACTCTGGGTGGTGGGACCATTAATGATTTTTTTCTATTTTATACTTGCCTCGGATTTCCACATTTTCTAAATGAACACACATTTTTATAATTAGAAAACAAGTAATGCAAACATTTTCAAGAGACTAGGAGTGAGCAAAACAGAAACATGAAGTGAAACATGTTAGTAACAAACTCTTCAGGAGCATGCTAGCATTTCACTTGAGGAAAAAAAAACTGACAGCAATCTGTTTCAAAACCTCAGACACACCAACATCTGTGTAAATCTATGAGAATTTAGGAGACATGGTCAGAGCTGACTTAGATTTTTCTTCCTTTTCCATAACTATCAACTTATCGATTTCACTTAGAGGAGGTTCTTATGTAGGAATAGGCCTGTGGGGCTGTGTGGGCTTGGAGGCACTCTTCTATACCTTCTCCATGTTTGGGAACGTTTAATCCAGGGAACACAGTAAATACAGTAATACCTTGGTTTGCAAGCATTAATTTGTTCTGAAAACAAACTACTCGTATTGCAAGACATCGCTCATTTACCACGTTAAAATGTATTAGAAGGGGCCAGCTGAGTGGCTCAGTTGGTTAAGAGTTGGCTTAATAGTGCAGGCTCTGAACAACAGGGCCGGCCGGTTCAATTCCCACATGGGCCAATGATGCTGCGCCTGAGCTGAGCTGTTGCTGAGCTGCCAACAGGTGAGGACGGCTCAGCTGGTGTAACAACAGACTGCCTGTTTGATGGTGGGCTATGCCCACCTGCAACTAAGACTGAACTTGACACGCTGAGCTGAGCTGCCGCCCGGGTGGCTCAGTGGATAGAGCGTGTGCTCTTAACAACAAGACTGCCGGGTTCAACTCCCGCATGGGATGGTGGCTATGCCCACCCGCAACTAAGATTGAATACAGCACCTTGAGCTTAGAGGCCACAAGCTGCCGATGGGAAGCCAGATGGAGACTGGCACCCTCCACAACGAAGACTGAAGAACAACAACTTGGCTGGTCCCCTTCCCCAGTTCCCCAACGCTGTTCCCCTCCCCCAATTCCCCAGTTTAAAAAAAAAAGTATTAGAAATGTTTGCTCGTCTTGCGGAACACTCGCAAGCCACGTTACTCGCAATCCAAGGTTTTACTGTGTGTGTNCTCACTATGGTGACCAGCAATATTCCAGCTAGTCAACCTTAGCTTAGAAATGAGTACGGCAAAGATCATGAGTGAGAACTAAACCTTCAAATTTGTAAGACATTCTCATTTGGGGGGTTGTTTGTTGCCAAAGCATAACCTTGACTTATAAATGTATACTGACCAACACAATCCCTTTTGCCCCATGAGGCTGCTGTGCTCCAAGTGAATTAATTATTCACCTCCCTTGAGGGACCACCTCTGCATATCATGAGGTATTTGAGGGGGGTGACTTTAAAGAACAAATGGACCTGTGGCACTTCTTCTCCCACCATAAATGGATGTCTTATATTCGCGGAGCTAAGAGGGGCCAAGTCCCAGGTCATGGAAGCTGAACAAAGAAGCTCTGCTACAAGGTGTTTGGCATTATTTGTGACAATCCCTTTTTTTCTCTTGAAAAAAAGTGCCTTCATAGCTTACCTAGAGCGAAGCGAACTGCCTTAGCCCACTTCCTTCATACCTCACCACCACCCTTCTTGAGCTGGTAGAGAGAAAGAAAAATTATCAATCACTGTTTTAATAGTTGAGATGATGCCATCCAGATAATCATGACACTTCCTGGAATTAATGCCTTAATTTTGATATGCATAAGTGTTTAATGGGGATAATCTACCCCTTTCATGGGAAGTATCCTGTGTTTAGGGAAGAAGACTGGAGTGGAGGGTGGAATCTTCTGGGAGGTGCTGCATGAAACAGGGAAGGGTGAGCAGGTGTCTCTCAGCATCTCCTACCAGCAGCTGTAAGGAATAAGAAAGACCATAGGGCTGACAACCACCGCTTCATGCCTGGTTTTGATGGTGAGGAGATCACAAATGCTAAGTGGGTAAAATGCTGATCTCCTTCCCTAAATATTTTCAGAAGGCAATGTGGTATGGAGGTTAAAAACACGAGCTCTGGACTGTTGGTTTTCAAATCCTACTTCCACCATTTACTGGCTATGTGATTTGGGATAAGTTAGCATTAAACATGAGGATGAAACGAATTAGCACATATAAAGCACTAGGAATGGCTGGCACGTAGTGAGCACGGCATGTAAGTGTTTTTGAGAATGATGATGTCTGCTTTCAAACACCCCAGCCACAAGGATCCTGTCTGGGTATGAGATTGACCTACTTGGGATCTCTGCCTACGGGATCAAAACGGGGTTTAGCCTTGAGGACTTTAAAAGCACAGTTTTGGGGATGACACGTGTGCTGTTTCATCAGAAAGACTCTGCGATCAGGCAAGACAACAGTGTCTCTGTCGCATACTTTGAGCTAAAGCTGGAGCTACAGGCCGGCTTCTTCTCCCCAGACCTGTTGCTTGGGTGAGGAGGTGTTTAACCTTTTTTTCTGAACCTGAATGTTTTGAGGATTGTTCGGTTTTGTTTTCAGTCTTTCTTCGGCAGCTATGTAGTCAATCCTTTTTAAAGGGAGTAAAGTGTGGCTGTGTTCAAACCACCCTGCCTCTCTTGGTCAGTGTGTAGACACCCTGGGTGGCCTCAGCAGTAGCCACCAGTCACTGTGGGAGAGACTTGGAGCAGGAACTTGGCCGGGGCCCTAGCTCCTCTGTTCTGGTTTGGCTGGCTTCACACTGAATCTGCTCAGTGGCCATGCTTGGGACAGGGTTAACAGGGAGGAACAGCTTCAAGTCAGGCTGGTCTGAGGAGACATAGCCCAACCCCAGGCTAATTGCCGGAGGGATCTCAGGCCAACCAGAAGATCAAGACGAGACATTTAACATTCCACTCTCTTCTGCTTGGAAAGTTGAAAACAAACTTGTGACCCTGGCTTCAAACCCTGGTTTCCCCCACTTATCTAGTCTTGGCATATTGTTTTACTTCTCTGAGCCACATTTTTCTCATGTGTAGAATGGACATGATAATTAATACTAACCTCAAACCAATTTGTTTTAAGGATGCATGGACATGTGTGTTTGACACAGGAGGTGCTCAAGAAACGTTAGCGTTGTTACTTCAGCCCCCACCTCCCCTGCCCATTGCAATAGCTGGAATGAACTTAAGTTGAATGATAAAACATGACTTTTCTTGCAATCCTAGTGTCCTGGAGTGGTTTGTAGCAGTTATAGGTGAGATCTTATAGCTTTTCACACTCTTTGTCCCTGATCCAGGAATCCTGACTCCCTTACCCTCTCCTGCTCCCAAGGTGGTCCCTGGTGGCCATTTGAACCCCTGTCCTCTGTGTTTATTTCCAGGAACGGGGCTTATTGAAATCCCCTCTCCTCTTGCCTGGGCTGGCGAAAAAACCCTGAAGATTCGTCCCCCTGAGGCCTGGGCTGCATCTGGAGAGAGAAGTCAAGGTGCGGGGTGTTGCCAGCAGACACTCAGTCCAAAGGCCCCATCCAGAGGAAAGGTGTCCCTCCCAGAGGGTCTCAGAGGATGGAGGGGAACCTAGATATACAAACACGGATGGTAGAAGGCAGCAGCAGATCAGAGGAAAGGTGAACAGAGGCTCAAGGAGGAGGGAACGGGTCCAGAGCCCACGCCTTGGGCCAGGAGAAGGGGCTGGAAGTTCAGCAGCTCCGGCTCCTGTCCAGTGGATCTTTGTCCCCATATGGCCCATTCTGAGCCCTTCTCTAGTAGGACCGCAGGATATTAGATCCTACACATTTTTGGGATGTTTACTGTGAACATCATTTCCCCACCAAGCTTTCTCAGAAGCCTCTGCCCTGCCCACCAGTTTTTCCTCTCTCCTGACTCTCTGTGTCCTAAGCTCCTCAGACCCTGACTAAATCCTGACCTGTTATCATCTTGGCCCATGACCTGCTGTCACACTGACTCATGTTGGCTGATTCTGTCTCTCCTTGCCTGGGCAGAGTTTCGGGCTGGACTAATAGGGATGGAAGCAAACCTGTCCAGTTACCCAGGACCCTCCCTCAACTTACCCACCAGAGATGAGGGACATATTGCTGGTACAGACGATGCTCCAGGACTTTTCTGGACTTAGGTTTCCAAAACCATTCTCAGGGCAGGCCAGAAAAGGAAGAGAAGGGAGAAAAAGACAGGAAACAAAACAAAACAACAGCTGGATGCCAGGGGAACCTCACAGGCCTGAAATCTCTCCCATGTTAGGGAGCTGCCTGCTGACTGTGCCACTGGCTGGCGTCCTTGCCCCAAGGCATGTGCCTACACTCTCAGAGCGCAAATGGAGGATGATATGTGTGGCTAACGGAACCTTTCGGACGTGACACTTCCAATCCTTACCCTGAGTGACCTCTGTTTTCATTGGCTGATTCCTGCACAGCAGGACACTGCATCCAGCCTGCTGTCTGGGGAGCCTGCTGGAAAGGAGCCATCCACATAATGCCCTTGTTTTTACAGTTGGGGAAAGAGGGAGAAGTATATATGGAAGAGAGAGAGACTGAAGTATGTTACGTGATGACCGTTAATATTGAATTGTGCTTTCACTCAGCTACACAAGTGTTTACTGTGGTCTTACTCTGTGCAGGCACTGCTCTGAGTTCCTGTTGTAAAACATAGATCTTGAAACCACTACTGAGAGTTACCTCATTACCCACACGGAGGGGACCACACTTCTCACAGCGTTCAGGGCGCTTCACAATCTGACCTTAGCCTCCTCTCCCAGCATCCTCATTTACTACTGCTTCCATGAACTTCTGACACCAGGGGCCAAGGGGCCAACAGATTTCATTCCTGCCGTTAAGGGGCTCAGAGCTGGGGTCCACAGAGGCCTTGTTGCAAATCAGGTTCATATGGCCAAGCCCCCCGGGAAAGAGCCACTTAGGCTGCACTGGGCGACCAGAGTGGAGGCAGAGAGATTGCTGGGCAGCGGGGCCCAGCTGGCAGCTTGGTGACCGTGCTCCTCAGCTTCATTCTTCCTCTCCTGCCTTTCCTCCTTGCTTCCCCGCCAGCCGCTTTCTCCTGTAGCAGGCATGGTGTCTGCTCTTGGAAAAGAGGAGAAGACCCCTCTTGGCAAGACATTGTTTGCTTCCACCCAGAAAAGGCAGAAATGGGGAACTTGCTCTGGGATTACATGACCTTCCCAGCCCAGCCACCACTCACTCCTTCCTGCTACAGGCCTCTGCTTATATAACCAGCAAGGCTTGGGTGGGGTGGGAGAGATAGTGCTAATGGGGATACCCGCAAGGTGATGGCTGCGTGCTGGCTGGGCCCCTGGCCCCAAGTTTTGTTTTGTTTGTTTTGTTTGTTTTGAAGGGAGAGGGTCTGATTCTCAGCTTCCTGGTTCTCACAATAGGACTTTTCAATGTATTCATAGATGGTCTCTCAGTGATAGACTAGAATTATAAATTCCACTGTTGTATAAACCAGGATGTCAATTTATTGCTTTATGGTGTGTATGGAGGGGTAGGAATTAATTAAGATAACTTTGGATGCTCTAACAGAGAAATCCAGAAAAGAGGCTTATTACCTTTTAAAGAGCTTAGTGTGGCTTCTGTCCCACCAGTGTTCCTGCTCCCTCTCCCAGTGCTTCAGGGTCCAGGCTCATTCCATCTTGTGGTTCCCTTGGCCTCAGCAAGATCACCCCAGGGATTGTCTCCATGCCAGCCAGCCAGGGAGGCAATGACCAGGGAACATTAGGGTCTTTCTTAGGATCTAGGGCTGCTGGGTTGCTTAACACAACAGAAATGTATTTTCTCACAGTTCTGGAGGCCGGAAATCCAAAATCAGGGTGTCTGCAGAGTTGATTCCTCTGGAGGCTCTGAGGGACAATCCTTTCCCTGCCTCTTCCTAGGTTCTGGTGGCTGCTGGCAATGCTTGGTGTCCCTTGGGTATAGATGCGTCATTCCAATCTGTGCCTCTGTGTTCACATGGCCTTCTTCCCTGTGTGTCTCTCTGTCTTTCCCTTTGCTGTCTCTTATAAGGACACTTGTCATTGGATTTAGAGCCTACTTTAATCCACGATGATCTCATCTCAAGATCCTTAACTTAATTACACCTGCAAAGACTCTCTGCCAAATAAAGTCACTGTGACAAAAGGAGAAATATATGTTTGGTCTCCACCTCCAGTTCCTGACACAGAGCTCCTAAAATCCTTAATCTCCTGAGTGAGAGGGGTGCTAGGAGCATCTTTTTTATTTTTTTATGTTTTTATCTTTGACCCTAGTTTGTGACACAGAACTCCTACATCCCTTGGGATTGCCTGAGTGATAAGAGCAATAGTTTGCTCTGATGAGGTGACTGTTGGTGGGCTTTTGGATGGGGGCTGGTCATCAGAAAGATTAAGCCATGATTAGAAGCTTGCAACTTCCAGCCCTACCACCCATATTCTAGGGGTGAAGACTGAATTAACAATATATCCTATGGACTCAATGAAGCCTCCATAAAAATCCCTAAACTATGGGATTTGAAGAACTTCAGATTGGCAAACATATCCATGTGTCAGGAGGGTGATGCACCCTAACTCCAAGAGACAGAGGGCCCTGCACTCAGGACCCTTCTAGATCCCGTCCTATGCACCTCTTCACCTGGCTGTTCATCTATATTCTTTGTTATATCCTTTATAATAAACCAGTAAATGTGTTTCCCTAAGTTCTGTGAGCTGTTCTAGTAAATTCTCAGACTTGAGGAAGGGGTGTGGGAACCCCAATTTATAGCCTGTTGGTCAGAAATAAGGGTGACAACTTGAGACTTGTGATTGGCGCCTGAAATGGGAGGCAGTCTAGTGGGACTGAGCCCTTCACCTGTGGGGTCTGTGCTAACTCCAGGCAGTTAATGTCAGAAGTGAGTTAAATTATAGGACACCCAGTTAGGTGTTTTTTGAGAACTGGAGAATTGGTTGGTGTGGGAACCCCACCCCCATCCCACCTCCTCTCCCATATTTGGTGTCAGAAGTATTCTGTGGGTATAGAAAAAATAGTTTTTCTTTTAGTTACATTTTGAGGTTCTGGGTGGACATAAATTTGGGGGAGATACTATGAATTCCATTACAGGGGCATACCTGGATATAGGGTATCTCTTGTGCCCACTTTCCATTGGTCAGATATTAGTCACATGGCCACACCTAAGTACAAGAGACACTGGAAAATGTAATCTAGACCTGCCTAGGACAATGAGGAAACCAGTTTGGGGAACAGCTGCCAGTTGCTGCCACATGGGGTAGGGTCCTTATCCAGGACCAGGAAGCTTAGACTTCCAGGAGGAGGAATGCCTCTCCCTGGGGCAGAACCAGACATATAGTGATAACAACTCTTACCTAGCTTCCCTGGTCTACGGCAAACACTAGCCAATATGCCACCAGACATGTTCTCTTGACTATGTAAATGTCAAGGTCTGCTCCATGTACTAGTATGTTCTAACAGAGCTGATGTCACCACTTTCCTTTGGGTAAAATCTTTCAAGGCCCAGGTGGGTCCTTTGGGAACCCTTCCCACCCCTCCCAGGCTACCTCTCCCTCCTCTGTCTACGCCTCTTGTCAGGAGGAGCTATGTATTGCTCATTGTGGATGCTTCCTTCCGTGAAACAGTATTTCCATGGACTGTAAGTTCCTGCTAAATTCCCTCTGTCACGGCACTCCCTGAAAGGAGGCGAGACCTCTCAGGTTGTGATTTCGAAGGTGGAACCCAGGTTTTTTCTCTCTGCTTTTACTTGGTGCTAGTTTCCAACAAGGAGCACCAGCTATGTTACGTTCTGCTCCTCCAGCTGAGTGAGCAGGCTTTTCTGCAAAATAAGCCAGGTTTTCCAATATCAACTTAATAAAGGTGATATTTTTGACTCCAAATGCCTCACTTCTTTGTCATATTTCTCATTTGGCTTAGCACTCAGGCTGGGAAGAGCGGCGCCATTGACTGAGGCCTGATAAGTCCCCCAAACCTCAGTTACAGTCCTTTAATTTTATACCATACAATCAGGAGCCGCTGAACGACAGGACACATTTTGAGAAATGTGTCATTAGGTGATTTTGTTGTCGTGCGAACATCATAGAATGCACTTACACAAACCGAGGCAGTGTAGCCTACTACTGTAACTGTATGTAGGTTTGTTCATACCAGCATCACCACAAACACCTGAGTAATGTCCTGTAAGCCCTGACAGGGGGCTTTTCTTTTTATAAAGCAAGGGCCTGACAAGCTTTGATGCTAAGACATCCACTTCAAAGATGCTATCCACTTCAAAGAGGGCTACCTCAAACACATTGCTAGCCCCACCATTATGGGGTTTAGATAAAGAGCCAGGCGGCCTCCCCCCCTCCCCTCCTTTGTTTTGGAGATTTTAATTTAGATAACGATTTGGGCTACTTGTTTTTTTTTTTTCCTCTTCCTGAGCTTTAAATTCTCACCCATATGTTTAAATTTACTAATAAAGAGTGAGCACTCAGGCCTACCAAGTGGTGCGATGGTTAAGAGCTGGCTTGGGACGCCAGCAGACCCGGGTTCGGATCCCACATATGAGGGCCAGTGACACTGCCCTCCACAGCTAAGATGCTGAACAACAGCTCAGCCTGGAGCTGGGCTGCTGTGAGT
>NW_017732210.1:419161-430972 GCF_001890085.2 Hipposideros armiger
AGCCCCAAGAAATTTTTCAACTAGGGAGGCTTTGGTGTGTGAAAGAAAAGGCCAAGCTTTCAGGAGTTTGAAAGACAGGGGAAAAAATTGTGACAGCTAATGGTGTTTTCAAAAAACAGCTAAAAGCAAAATTGGGGCAAAATTCAAAATTAGCCTAGGAGTATACAGCCAAAGGTTGCTGGCATTGAAGAGAAGGAAGAAAGAAAGCAACCTTGCTTGTTGAGCTGCCTGAGAACCCAATAGTGGGCTAAGGGTTTCAGAGCGTATTTGTCTTCTTTTAATGAGTTAATCATTCTGAAGGGGCCCCCAGCGCAGCCGAGGCCAAGGGCTTGAGGGCTTCAGGCACAATTTTTCCTTTCAAAGGGCTGCCAAATTCTCACCAATAAAATAGTTCATTTTTGTCAAACCACATAAACCGGTGAGGTCTCCAGAAGAAGTATGTTAAAATGCCTATTGCTCTGTTCACTTCAATTGGAGATGCATATTAAAATATAAATTCTTAGGCACACTGACCCGCTTAACATTCTGGGAGGGTTGGAGATCTGTTTTGTAAATATGCTCCTGGGTGAGTGTTAAGCACAATCATGTTTGAACCATGTGGCCAGTTGCCTCTCCCAGATCTGACCTGAGCAAAGGCCCTTGATCATGGCACTGGCTCTGCCAGTCATCAGGTGACCTTGAGCACATGCTCAGCCAATTTGTACTGTCAGATGGGGTTATAATACCCGTGTACCTCCTGGAGGACGAAATGAGATCAAACAGATAACAGAAATGAAATCGTGTTGAAAGTTATCCGTTCTGCATACACGAGGCAATGTGACCACATCAGATAACTTCTCTGCAAGGCTCAGAACTCACTGTTCTGCGGGGGCCAGAACAGGGGGCTGCTGGACTGCTTTAACAAACTAGAGCCAGCCCAGGAAGGGTGAACCTTACCCCTGGAAAGGCTGGATGGCAGCTCTGTGCTGTTTAATTGGGTTTAAACCACCAAGAGCTCCTGTGGCCTCTCTTGGGGCTGACCCCAGCACCACCCTCCTGGCATAGGGTGGCGTGGCTGTCTGCACGTCTGAGGTTGGTTTCTGTTCTGCCAAATTCCAATCCTGAGAGCCCAACTTGGTTGGCCTGGCAGTTTGTTGGAGAGAGAGGCGTCTGGCTGCAGGGTGGCCTTGCTGAGCTCTGGGCCAGGGCTGGGGCTTCTCAGAAGTGGCGGAGCCATAGTGCAGAGCAAAGGGAGGCGAAAGGGGGCCGAGAGATGCCAGGCCCCAAGAGAGCATCCAGGAGGACTTGCTCTGGCCTCAGCAGGCTTGAGCACCCCAGGAGACCCTTGCTTTGTGAGCTAACTCCCACCCCAAATGATGGTGAAGCAGCCTCTGGTGTTCATTCATTTATCCACTAAATAGTTGCTGATCCCTTACCAGCCATAGACCCTGTGCCAGGCTCCGGGAAGACCACAGTAGACAGCATAGCATTTCTGTTTTCAAGCTGTTTGCTGTTTAGTGGTTCTTACCCCCAAGTTTAGATCAGCAGAGTTTGTTGAAACATCTGATTGCTGAGCCACAGCCCTGAGATTCTGATTCAGCGGGGCTGGGAGGGGGACTGAGCATGTCAGGTGATTATGCAGGGTGGGCTGATGGGGCGGTCTTCCCACCACTCTTGGAGAAGCACTGCTGTGGACCAAACCCTTTGGGGAAAAACCAGGTGAAATGCAGCCTTTGAGAATGTCGCTTGAGCCGTGACTACCGGGCTCAGCTTTCAAGGAAGGAGAGGGCGCCCCCTGGTGAACAAGGCAGGTTGTTGGGAGATGGAGAAGCACTTTCTCTAGGTGGCGTCACCTGCTTTCAGCCAAGTGGGCTCCTTTGCCTGCCAGCCTCCTTCCTGGGGATACCGATATTAAGCCCCACGTGAGGTGTAATGGTTTACCTGTAGGATGGCTCACTGGGCCTCGGTTTCCCGGTGCTGAGGAGCTGTCTGTAGCTGGCCTGGCTGGTGCCTTTTGGGTTATTTTCTGGACATCTTGCCCCTTGATTATTTTCCATCCTGGTTTTCTGGTAAACTGTGAGTCTAGGTAACTTTGTACTTCTCACTCATTCTAGAATCTTTTTTTAAAAAAGATTTTATTGGGGAATTGGGGGAGGGAACAGTGTTGGGGAATTGGGGAAGGGGAACAGACAAGTTGCTATACTTTTGTTCTTCAGTCTAGTTGTGGAGGATGTAGCTTCACTGGCCCATGTTGGTATTGTGATCATTGCACTCTTCCCGGCTGAGGCAGACTGGTCGCCGGCCACTGGATGGCCGTTCACGGTGGCTCACGGCAGCTCGCGCTGGCTGCTGGCCACTCAAGCTGGCTGCCAGCCATTTGCAGTAGCTTACAGCAGCCCACTGCAGCCCCGTTGCAGCCTACACAGTTGCCAGCAACTCACAGCAGCCCAGCAGCTCCAGGTCGAGCTGTTGTTTACCATCTTAGCTGTTGAGGGCGCAGTGTCACTGGCCCATGTGGGAACCGAACCGGTGGCCCTGCTGCTCAGAGCTCGCATTCCCAAGCTAACTCTTTAACCAACGAGCCATTTGGCCGGCCCTCATTCTAGAATCTTAAACACTATCTCTTTTCAGACTCAGAAAGCTGTCGTAAGTAACCCTACCCACTCTCGAACCCTTTTAATGCAGAATCTGGATTAGGAACTCTGTTAAATCCAGGCAATGAAATCAGGACTTTATTCCTTTCTTTCCTACCCCTGCAAGTTTTAAAGTTCTATGTCAAAACTAGAACAATCATTTAAAAAGAAAACAACCAGGTTTAAAAAATTTTTAGTCTGGAGGAAAACAGATTGAGTCCTGTGTCTAAAATACATTTGGATAAGATTTTTGGCATGTCTGGGGCAAAAGTGTCCAAAAATCTCAATTCTAATTATTTTTAAGAGTTTTTGTAACACTTTTTAAAAAATGGGCAGTTTCTGAAAATGTTCTAGAAAAGAAAATGAAAGAATAGAATGAAAAAATGAAAGGTGAAGCTTCCATGTTCTAGAAAGTTTCAGATGGTTTGTTGTGTCCTTGGAAAAATAGCACTGGTGCTGACTGCAATGGTTTGGAAAGGATGGAAAACAAACCAGAGCTCCCCTCAGGTGCTACCACTTCCTACGTGGCCTCAAATAAGCTCCTTAATTTCCGAAAAACTCAGTTTCCTGACTGGTAA
This sequence comes from Hipposideros armiger, assembly GCF_001890085.2. NCBI lineage: Eukaryota > Metazoa > Chordata > Mammalia > Chiroptera > Hipposideridae > Hipposideros > Hipposideros armiger. The sequence continues at coordinate 422,352 of NW_017732210.1, forward strand.
AATGGAGATATGAGGGCCACTTTGTAAGTTCATTAATGAAAATTAAATAATTCATGTAGAGTTTAGCACAGGGCCTGACACAGATGTAACAAATAAATGCCACTGGCATCATCACCACCACCACAACCATCATCATTATATCATTATCATCATCATCATTGTCTCCATGTTAGAGAGTCTACCAGTTTGCTTTCTATAGTAAAATGTAGCCACTTTAAGGAATATGGTTTTTTCCTCATACTTACAAATGTAGTAACGCCTTTAGTCTGTCATTGAGCCAAGCTTTGGAGGATCGTTTTCAAACTAACACTTACTGAGTAGATAGAAAAATGCCAAGCTCTGAACTAAGCACTTTACATGCCATTTCTCTTTTAATTTTATCAATACCCCTACGCGGTTAAGTTCTCTTATTGTTAACATTCAATGTAGATGAGGAAATGTAGTCAGAGAGAGGGGAAGTAACTTGTCAAGGTCACACAGCTATAACTCTTTAATTAAGGTCTACTCTTCTTGTTTTGCTTGAGTCAACACTTCACCCTGATAGCTGGTCTCTTCATCTATATAGAAAAATATAGGATCGTTGTTAAGAGTAAGTAATAAATGATCAAGAAATTATTCAAAAATTGAAAATTGCCCTTGAGGGGAAGCAGAATTTGCCACCCCAAAATGTGCCTTTTGGGGTATTATTTTAAACTGCTGATTAAAGGTTAAGAAACAAAAGGTTCAGGAAAAACCTTTGAACTTCCTCCTAGCTGCCTAAAAGAGCTCAGATAGAGGCCTGTTCCAGGAAGGGAGCTATCGTCATAGATAATTATAGTTTAATATGAATTAGTGTGTAATAGACAGGGAGGAGCCTAGCAAAGCCCTTTGGATCAAAGTCCTCTCTCTGTCCTGTTGTTAAAGATGCCCAGCAAACATTTATTTACCAAACATTTACTTTTCCATCTCCATGTAAATCGCCTTCCTCCCCTTTGAAGTCCCAAACCAGAACTCTGCCTCCCCACTTTCTCCTTAGCTCAAGGTGGCCTATAAGCCTTACCTGCCGAATTCGTCCTTGTGTCTCAGATTCTTATGGAAACCCTATAGGTACATATGTAATAAATTTGGCCATTTTCGCCTGTTAATCTCTCTCATGTTAATTTGATTCCAGCCAGAAGAATTCAGAAGGGTAGAAGGAAAATTGATTTTTTCACCTTCACAACTACATATGTGTCTAATTATAAATCACTATATCATAGATGCCTGTGACACACTTTGCTGTGTAAGGCTGCTATTTCTGTATTGGCTTTATCTCCTCTGCTACAGTGGTAGTGCAGGGTCTAAGGATGAGCACACCCTCCAATCTGTCTGTATCATAGCTTATAATTTAAAAAGCAAACCTGATCCACTTCTGGGTATATACTCAAAAGAATTAAAAGCAGGACTTGAACAAATATTTGTACACCCATGTTCATAGCTGCATTATTTGTAATAGCAAAAAGGTGGAAACAACCCCAGCGTCTGTGGATGGATGAATAGATAAATAAAAACTAGTATATCCATACAACGCAATATTATTCAGCCTTAAAATGAGGGGAAATTCTGACACATGCTACAACATGGATATACCTTGAAAACATTATGTTAAGTGAAACAAGCCAGTCATAAAAGGATAAACACTGTATGATTCCACTTTTATGAAGTACCTAGAGTAGTCAAATTCATAGAGACAGAAAGCAGAATAGAGGTTTTTAGGGGCTCAGGGAGGGGACAAAGAGGTTGGGGAGTTATTATTTAGTGGAAACAGTCTCAGTTTAGGAAAATGAAAAAAGTCCTGGAGATGCATGGTGGTGATGGTTACAATGTGAAGGTGCTTAATGCCACTGAATTGTACACTAAAAAGTGGTTGAAATAGTAAATTTTGTTATCTACCTGATAGCTTAGGAAGTGCCCTTCTGTGGTCAGCCCAAGCCAGGTTCTGGTCAGAGTGACGTGTGAGGTTTATGTGTCCACACTTTAGCTAGATGTCAGCCTCAGAGAATCAGGGATTACTATGGAGGAGAGGAGAATGTAGAGACGTGAGAAGTCACCTCAGGTACTTCCTGTTAGCTTGGAGACGCAGATGACAAGCTACAGACTCCATTCACAGAATGCAGAAAAAAGAAGACATGCACTTACTGTATTTTGCAGTGTATAATGTGCTCCCGTGTATAATGCCCACCCACGTTTTTGGCCAAAACTTTCAGGGGAAAAAAACCCTTTCATTTTAATTTTTTAATTCAAATTTTTATTTGTTTATATTTAGGTACTTGTTTTTTTGGATTATAAAGGAATTTTATCATTTATTTATTATTACACTTTTAACTCATAAGCGTAAATATTGGGTTGTCGGAAAAGTCATGACGTATTTTTCTGTTTTTCGTTGCAGAAATGTGTCATGAATTTTCCGACAACCCAATAAAAGAATTAAAAACATTTACATAGTTACGGAATTAGTATTACCCATGTATAATGCACATCCTTATTTTTCCCTCACAAATTTGGGCAAAAAAGTGGGCATTATACATGGCAAAATACAGTAAATGAATGCAGGAAGGTTTACATATTTTTTCCTAGCAGTGTAACTGCTGAAACAATCAGTAGTTATCAAAGACGCAGGGTTTCTATTGAGAGGAAGAACAGAGTCACAAGCCTGTCTTGGAGCATCACAGTCCTCATAGCAGGAGCAGATGTGGTGCCTGCTTGGAGTTCTGGGACCCTATCTATCCACCATCTTGTGGTTCAGCCTGTTTCCTCCTTCTACACAGAGCAGTGAGCTGTTACAATCCTCCACTGCTCTCCTATCCCCATCCATGTCACAGGAAGGACCGGGATCTGAATCCAATGTGATAGGTGGGGAAGGCACTTATTTAAATTGGTTTTAAAGAAACACAGGCACCATTTTTTGACTCTTTGCTGTCCCCTAATGGAGGGCTTTGACTGCTCATGAGTTTTGTGAACTTTGAGAAACCTTTGTTGCAACATTGACTTCCAGAGCTGGCCAGACCTGGCTACGTTTAGCAGGAGAACTTCTGACCCTGTCTAGAGAGGAAAGGGTATCTGACAGTCCCAGCAGCCTGGGCCCAGAGATAATTAATGCTCCCGATATCGCCCCATCCACTGTTGCTCTGCTTGTAATGCTCCTTAGTGCCAGAAACCCAGGACCCAGCTCTCACTATCGGAGCTTCCGCTGGGTGTCCAGGGCACACTCTTGCGCCTGCTGGGCTAGGCTGGGCTGGGTTGATGAGTTCTGTTTGGCTCGATCCCTCACTGTTTCTAACCTTCCCAGTTCCTGGAACCTGAAGTATGTGGCCATTATGGGTTTCCTGTCATTATTGGAAATAACCATTATGGAAGGCACCCCAATCTTATTTTAAAGGAATGTGTTATTAATCAAAACTAATGTGCCATGTATGGTTCCATACATGGTGAGGGTTAGAATTGGACCATAGTTAAAAGACAATCTTGCTGGATTTAAATTCCAGCACTGAGACTTGCTATGTGGCCTCGGGCAAGTCATTGGAACGCTTTACCCTCATTTCTTGTATCTATAAAACGGGAAGAATACGTAGGTACCTCATTGACATAGTGTGAGGATTAAATGCGATATTACATATGAAGTGCTCAGCTGAGTGTCTAGAACAGAATATGTTAGTTATTATTATTATTGACATTGAAGTAGAATATATGTATTTATATCTGACTTTGATTCTAGATTTTTTTTTTTAAAGATTTTATTGGGGAATTGGAGGATGGAAACAGCATTAGGGAATCGGGGAAGGGGAACAGACAAGTTGCTATCCTTTTGTTCTTCAGTCTAGTTGTGGAGGACGTTGCTTCACTGGCCCATGTTGGTATCATCATTGGGCTCTTCCCAGGTGAGGCAGTCGCTTGCTGGCCACTGGGCAGCCACTCACAACAGCTCACAAAAGCTCACGCCAGCTGCCGGCCAGCCCCACTGCAGCCTACACCGTCACCGGCGACTCACGGCAGCCCAGCTCCAGGTTGAGCTGTTGTTCACCATCTTAGCTGTAGAGGGCAGTGTCACTGGCCCTCATATGTGGGATCCGAACCAGGGCCCTGCTGCTCAGAGCTGGTGTCCCAAGCCAACTCTTAACCAACGCACCACTCGGCGGGCCCTGATTCTTGATATTTTAAAAGGCATTTTTATGCCAGATCTATATATATTTTCAATACTCAATATGCAGTAAAAAGCAGAGAAAAACATGACAGTATCAGAATGCAGAACACTCAGAAGTACTTTACAGTATCACAGCTCTCCACACACCTGGGTTCCCAGGCCTCTCACATGTTGTTTTTGACACCTGGAAGCCTATGAACATTTCCAGACAGTGTATATGTCCCTAATCTCCATGGAATCTTCGAGGGAGAAAGCATGTCTGAGATACCCTTGATCTTTCACTCTCCAAACGAGCAGTAACTTAAAGCGTGTACTTGGCACTGACTTGCCTCTCTGGGGAGGTAGCCAGAGGCAGAGAGCTTGATGTTGTGAACCTTACCCTCCAAAGAATGCAGATCTAATACACACAGGGCTCCCACCGTCATGCCACTGCTGGGGGCCAGGTTGGAGTTCTCTGTGTTCCTCAATCCTTTTTAGAAGGGTCATTTTTCAGGGCAAGACAGACATGTGCTGGAGAACTAACCCCAGAATGAAGCTAAGCCACATCATTGTGCACTAGAGGTCTTCTTTGCCAGGGCCTGGAGCTGGCTTAACAGAACACAGAATGTTTGCCAGGCTGTGGTAAAAAAAACTGGCTGCATATGTAAGCCAAAGTTTAGGATCTTGGTGTGAGATGCTCACATAATATAGAAATGGTCAACAGAGAAGACCATTTCCGTGTATTGGGTCAAACCACTTCAGCAACTGTCTTTGCCTCTGAAACAGTGAACGACAGCGCTAGTTAAAGCCGTTGCTTGGTGACATGCCCACAGGTCCACGTGCCTACTACTGACTTTACAGGACTTTTTCTTCTTCCTCTTCATCTGGTAAGGTTAATGAATATTTAATAATATGCTAATCTCCTTATTTAAGTGGAAGCCAAAAGCATCATCTCAAAAATCTTTCCAAACTCATATCTCATACCACTTCTCACAAATGACCTGTGTATTATAATTTGTATGACCCTACTCCCAACACACTCTCCTCTCTGCTCAATGGGCCACCATGTAATCCAAGCTTTGAAAGGCTGTGTAATCTACCCCCAAGTCACAGTGATGGCACAGGAATGAGTACTTGCCCCAGATGGTTCAATTAGACTTAGTGTAGCAGTGTTTATTGGAATACGTGTGAAGAGAGGCTCTCTTTCCCGGGGAGTACCTGAGACACTGGAATGTGAACCTGAAATGGCTGGTGGCCATTTCACCTCCTAGTGGGAGGAGCCTATTTCAATGAAATCAACACAGACAAAGCAGAGAGACAAAGGACAGAGATGGAGGGAGACCAAGTCCTGATGACAGCAGTGGAGCCCATGGAGACCCAATACATTTTCCTCTGGACTTTTGGCTATGTGTACTAGTAATTGAATCTTTTTAAGATTTGCATTAGTTTGAGTTATGTTCATTGAATAAATGAATGGGTGGATGAATGAATGAATGAATGAATGAATGAATGAATGAACATGGCCACACACCAACAAAAACCAAGAACACCTGCTACAATCCCAATCAGTGTCGATGCCACGGCCTTGTAGAACATTTTGCTATTGAATCACAGTGAGTCATTCCCATGTTGTGCGGGGCATTGTTAGTTGCCTGCCCATTTGCTACCTCTCCTTCTGGCCTCTCTTCCTGCTCCTTGTTAACAGGACAGCCAGGTTTTAGCCTGCAGGGATAACTCATAATTGATCTCCAGGGTATCTCAACAGACTGCCCATTATAAGACTTTTAGGATAACTAGCCCCCACTCATTAAATGACAGTAACCATTTTTGACAACTAAAAGTGCCCTCCCACTCTCATGTGCTCTCTCCCACATTTTCAAACTCCTGTTACTCCTTTTTGTTAAATATTCATTTTCCCAAATTCCCTTGCAACCAGGGGTGACCACATGACCTGGCTATTAAGAAGTAAGGGGAATAAAATATCTGCTAACAAAAAGTAAAATTCTTTCTTGTCCCCCGACTGTCTTTCTTTCTGATTTGAATATAGCGGTGTAAGGATGTAATTTTTCTGATGTAGCAGTCACATTTTCTATGGCTGCTGTAACAAATGATCACAAACCTGGTGACTTAAAACAACAGAAATTTATTTTCTCACTATTTTGGAGGCCAGAAGTATGAAATAAAGATATCAGCAGGATTGGTTCCTTCTAGAGCAGCGGTTCTCAACCTGTGGGTTGCGACCCCTTTGGGAGTCGAACGACCCTTTCACAGGGGTCGCCTAAGACCATCGGAAAACAAAAAGATATTTACATTACTGTTCATAACAGCAGCAAAATTACAGTTATAGAGTAGCAACGAAAATAATTTTATGGTTGGGGGTCATCACAACATGAGGAACTGTATTAAGGGGTTGCAACATTAGGAAGGTTGAGAACCGCTGTTCTAGAGGCTCTGAGGGAGAATCTGTTACATGCCCCTTTCTTTTCTTTTTTGTTTTTTTAGCTGAGTCATCCTGCCACCTGTTGGCAACTCAGCGGCAGCTCAGCTTGGGCCGGGCATCAAACTGCTGTTGCTCAGAGCTCACACTCTTGAGCGAGCTCTTAACCAGCTGAGCCACTCGGCTGACCCTCCACACCCCTTTCTTAGCTCCTGGTGGTTGCCCTCGATCCTTGCATTCCTTTGCTCATAAAGACATCACTCTCATCTCCGCTTCTGTCTTCATATCAGCTTCTTCTCTGTGTTTCTCGTTCCCTTCCCTTCTCTTCTAAGGACACTTGTCATTGGAGTTAGGGCCCATCCCACTTCAGAATAATGATCTCATTTCAAGATCCTTAACTTAATTATATTTACAAAGACTCTTTGTCCAAATGAAGTCACATTCACAGGTTATGTGTGGACATATCTTTGGGAGGCCACCATTTCACCCACTACAATGAGCAAGTCCAGGATGGAAAGTCAACATGTGAGAATGCCAAAGAAGAATGTTAGAAAGATCCAGAGTTCTTGATGACATCATCCACTCATTGGTGGTTTTTGAGCCACTCATCCAAGCCTAGAATTTCTCACCTCTAAGGCTTGCATTAATCAAGACGTTTTAGAATAAGAGCTAGCAATTTTTTTCTCAGACACCCATGCATCAGTCAGGCCTCTGACCCAAAATTTCCCTATAGTTCATTTGCTGCTTTCACCTAACAATCAATTTAGTGGAACCTGGCAAATTCAACAATAAGACAGGGAATTCAATTTACTATAAATGACCACTTTGGGGGGATTAGAAAGAATGTAACAAATGGGGAAAAATAAGGGTATTGTATCAGTCGGTGTTGATTTATTTTGACTGGAAATGCTGAATTTCAATTATTCATGGTAGACTTTTGTAGGAAAGCAGCTAATATGCTCTAGGAACCTGTATGAAGAGAACACATGAACTCAAACTACAGCTCATGAGCTCACATGCCTCCACACAAAACTCTTCCTTCGGGTAAGCTATGGAAGAGGGGAGGCAAGAATTGAGTTCTTGCAGTCAGGACACTGGCATTTTTCGTTTTATTTCTTTTAAAATTACCCAAGTAGCATAATATTCTCTGTCTTTTTAATTTTTTAATTTAATTTCTTTATATGTGCCTTAAAATATGTAAAATTTTCTCCAGATGCATAAATGCAATTGCATGTAGTTCTTTATTGTTTTCCTTTTATTATTGGCTTCCCCTTCCCTCTCTGATGTTCCCTTCCTCACGTGGTCTCCACCTCCTACAACTCACCCCTGTAGCCCATGATTACAGCCAAGCCTGTGTCTGTTCATATCTTTCTCCATGTGCACACTTACCACATTAAGCCGTAGCCAAACCTGCACACAGAAAACTCCCAAGTGGATATAAACGGTGAGGTCCTGGATCCTGCGAATGAAGCCACACAACCTGAGACTCAGGCATCAAGAAGGGGAGCTCACAGTGTAGAGGAGCAGAGTTAAGCTCTCAGGCCCTGTTGGTGGGCGTGACAGACAGAGTTTGCAGAGCTGCAGAACTGCTAACTGCGTGGCATAACCAGATACTGGCAAGTGGGTAGAAGGCAAAAGTCCAAGAGGCCTCTGTTCAGAGAGGCCTCCTCACCTGGCTGGGGCCCTCTGCAGGAGGAGCAGAAGATGACCCCAGGCAACCACCATCTCTCGGATGTGCCCTTTTTACTGTTCTCATATACTTTTTAGGCTCAATGGAGCTGGTGAGTAGGACTGAGCAGTATTCAAGGGTTTCCGTCTTTGAACCCAGTTCAGGTCTTCTCAGATTCGTGGATGAGGCCTAAAAATAGAAGAATAGTTTGTAAGTTCTTCTGTATCTTCCCTTTTTTGCTTAGAAATTCCCTCCATTCAACTGGCATAGTGCTAATGCATGCTTCTGTAGTTGTTGCATAATATTCCATGGTGCATGCTCATTTCCTGTTAGTGAGCGTCCATTTTCAGTATTTCTTTCTTTCTCTCTCTCTCTCT
>NW_017732210.1:434832-441377 GCF_001890085.2 Hipposideros armiger
AAGCAGAAACGTAATTCACTAGTAATTTCATCCAACTGAAAAGGTCAGGAGTACGGCTGGCTTCAGGCACTGCTTGATCAGGGGCTCCCATTTTGTCATTGGGACTCAGTTTCTGTCCCTTTCCCTCAGTTTCTAGGATGGCTCCATTCTCAAAGAAGCTTTCTCCCCGTGCTCACCAGATGGCTGCACTGCTGCTCACATCCACCTCACTTCAAGCGCAGAGAAGAACAGAAGTCTCTGAGAAGTCCCAGCAAGTGCATCATGTTGCCTCTGATGTGGTCACATGTATATCCCTGAACCAATCATATTGGTCAGAGGAAAACAAAGCTTATTAACTATGTGCCTTGGGCAAGTCAGTTAACCTCTCTGTGTCTTAGTTTTCTTCTTTATAAAATGGGAATCATAACAGTACTTATCTGATAGGGTTGATATGAGGCATAAATAAGTTAACATTTATAAAGTACTTAGCATAGTGCCCAACTCAGAGTAAGCACTGTATTTGTTGAACAGGTACATTGACCAGACCTGAGTCACAAGTCCCCCATGGTTACCCCCCTTAGACCACAGTGATGGTGCGGGCGTTAGGAATGGCGAGTGTAGGACAAATGAGAAATGGATCCCAGGTGGGCAAGACAGCCATGTTCTCCAGAGGGTTGGAAAGGCAGGAATGGAAGAACTCATGGTTGGATGAGGTAGAGGATAGATTTGAGAGGAGGACAGGAGATTATGATCTGAGAGGGAAATTTCGGTTGGAGGCCCTCTTTAATTCTACGAAGAGGATCCAAGGGTTTCTGAAGTAGAGTCGGAAGGTAAAGACAATTGTATGGCCAAGTTATCCAAAGATTCATCTGTGACAACCCATGGAGACCTTTATCAACTCAATTGGGCTGAATTTTGTTCTAAAAATGATATTTTCAAAGAATGTTGGTTTTTCATATTCTAGGTTCTAAATATAAATATTTTAGCTTAGGTTTTAAATAGCCCAAAGCCAAAAGCATCTTTTTTTGGTAAGTGACCTGCCTTTATTTCTTTTTCTAGTCTGTTTTTTTTTTCTTTGAATCAATTTCATAGGATTTTAGGGCCCAAAGAGATCTAAGAGGTCACAACCAACCCAGCTCCTTAGGCATTAAGGGTAAAGAGATTTAACCTCAAATCACAGGGTGGCCGGAAGGGTGTACTTGGGAGGAGGGTCCTGATCCCTTCATATCCCACTTCTGGGTCCTAGAGCCAAGGCTGGAACCAGGAACAATGTGATAGAAAGACTGGGGAGCAGTCATAGCAGCCCCTCCTCTCCACGGGGAAGCAAAGGGAAGGGGGAGAGGGTCTGAGCTGCCCACACAACTGTCCCATCGCTGCTGTATTTATGATCTCATCTCCTTAACACTGTCTTCCATAGAGAGTCCTTTGAGAACCTATAGATTCTTCTTTTGCAGAAACACTGCATCTTTCTTGCATTTTAGTTTAGAAATCCAATTTGGATTGGCGATTGTTTTGTTTCCTGGAAATCTGTGAGAGATTTGCATGGAGGGCTCACCTTGTTATGGTCGCACCTCATTCTCATGGGGAGCTCTCTCCTGAAACCTGAGTCACTGTTTTTGAAGAAAGCCTCAGCGGTTTCATCCCCATGTGAGCTCCAAATTGCTTTGTAGCCTGAAATCACTTCCATAGCAATCTTGTTTGCCCAGCATTAANTTTAAGCTGAGCCATCCTGCCACCTGCTGGCAGCTGAGCTGCTGCTCTCAGCTCGGGCTGGGAATCAAACCGGCGACCCTGTTGCTCAGAGCTTGCACTCTTGAGTGAGCTCTTAACTAACTGAGCCACTTGGCCGGCCCCCGGCATGGGTGCTTTTATTGCTATGGAATGGATCCCCAAGAATGAGATTACTGCAACATGGATGAATCTTGAAAACATGATGCTAACAAAAAGAAGCCAGTCACAAGGCACTATATATTATATGGTTCTATTTACGTGAAATGTCCAGAATAGGCAAATCCAAAGAGACTGAAAAGAGATTGTTGGTGGTTGCCTAGGGCTGGGTTAGGTGAGAGGTTGTAGGGAACTGGGAGTGATAGCTGATAGATGTGTGTTGGGGGTGGGTGGGGGTGGGGTGTCTTTTCGGAGCGCAAAAAATGTTCTAAAACTAAAAAAACACTGGATTGTACACTTTACATGGGTGAATTATATGGTATGTGAATTATATCTCAATAGAGTTGTTATTTTACAAAAATGAGATTACTGGGTCAAAATGTATATGTATTTTTAATTTAATGGATGCCTCCAGATTTCTTTCCAAAGAAGCTATAGCTCTTCCCATTCCCACCAGCACTGAATGGGAACACCTTTCCCCCAGATTCCCACCAGCAATAGGCCTTACACTTTTTTCCAATTTGCCAATCTGATGCATATACAGTGATACCTCGTTTTTGCTCTAAGTTGTGTCTCCCGGGTAGATTTTCATTAGGAAAGTTTTAATAATACTTCAATTTACAAAGTAATATGTACAAGGCCTTTTTCATCTCTCGTGTCTCCCCTGAAGCCACCATTCTCTACACTTAGTTGGGTTTCCAGGCCCCTTTTAATGCATTTATAAACGAATATACATGCATATATCATTTTTTAATGTTGTTCTATGACTTGTTTTGTTTTTTTTACATAACAGTGTCTTAGAGATCTTTTCAAATTAGTATAGATAGCTCTAGCTCATTCTCTTTAATGGCTAAATGATATACCATGGTGTGGATAGACTCTAACATCGGTTAATATTAGATTGTATCCAATGTTTTGCTATTTCAAAACATGTCTCAATGAATAAACTTGTAGATATATTTTCTTCATTGAGGTGAGACTCACATAACACAAAGTTAAGCATTTTAAAGTGAACAATCCAGTGGCATTTAGTGCATTCACAATGTTGTACAACCACCTCCTCTATCTAGGTCTAAAATATTTGTGTCACCTCAAAAGGAAACCCCATAGAGAGTAGGCAATCACTTCCCATTCTCACCTTCTCTGAGCTCCTGGTAACCACCCATCTGCATTCTGTCTCTATGGATTTACCTACTCTGGATATTTCATATAAATGGAATCACACAATACGTGTTTCTCCATTTTCCTCCTCCATTCTTCCACCCTCAACCTCAGCCCCAAAGTCCCATGGCCTGGGGCACTTGGCTGCTCTCAGTCGGAGCTGCAGGCTTCATCTGTTGCCTGGAGGCACGTTCCAAAGGGCAGAGGCTTGAGGCATCCCTTTAACTGAAGATGAGATCTTGCCCTGGGCAGGAAGAGAAGTCCAGCCTCCACGCTGCTGCTAACCCCCAAGGGCAGCTTCCCAAAGAAACTTTGGCTGCAGCTTTCCACCTGGTCTTGACTTTGGGTGGAAAGAAGGCTAAGGAAACAGAGATGACAATGTCGCTTCTGGTTAACAGGAGGGCAGAGCGGTTGCCCTCAGCTCGCCCCATTGTAGCAGCTGGCTGAGGGCCTCTGGCAGGCTGGCTGGGGCTGGGGATGACAGGGGTGCTCAGTCAAGCAAGCCAGTGGGGCCTGGTGTCTGTTAGCAGAAGCACGTCTGGCTGTGACATCAGCATCTCCACCCAAAGGCTGGGAAGCCCAGGGAGAGGTGGGACCAGCCCCAAAGGAGAGAGAAAGCCAGAGGCCTTTCCCAAACCTGGGCGAGAGAGGCTCTCTTCTGAGAGAGGAAAGGCGCCAGGCAACTTAGATGGAAGTGGGATGGAGTGTGTGTGGGGGTCTTTTGAAAACATGTAGGAGTGCCACCAGGAAAAAGCTTACCCCACCTGGGAGTCCCTAGGAGGCTCTCAGTGGGTCAGACCTTTGGGTTATTTTTAACTCTGGAATCAGGTTACATACAGCATTTACCCACAGTCTAAACAGCTCTGGAAGGCAGCCGGCTGTGCTGGCAGGAGCTGGCATGAGAGGGCAAAGCAGCTGATTCTCAGGTCAGGCTGACACAGGGACAGCTGCCAACACAGGGGCCAGCTGAAGTGCAAATACCACAGAGCCACGACCTGGGCCCAGTCCCTATATGGGAGTCTCCTTTCCCCCTCAGGAATTGTCTCACTTTAATAAGAAAGGCATCCTAGAGTTAGATTCTCTGCAACACCAAGGAGCAGACACCCCAGACCCTGCAGTATAGAGCAAGGAGTGCATCTAGGGACAAATCTCAGGTCGATCTCTCAAGAAGGTATCTGGGCACATCGAGGCAGAGTGGATACAGGACCAAAAGAGAGTTTATAAGCAAAGGGCTATGGAGACTCAGCTTGCGATGATGTTTCCCAGCTTCCCTTGCAGCTGGATATGGTCATGTGACCAAGTTCTGGCCAATGATATGTGAGTGGAAGTGATGATGTGTGCAGCTCCTAGGTCATGTCCTTCAAAAAGGAAGCTGTTTCCTTTCTCCCATTCTCTTTCCCCTCTTCAATAGGCTGGAACATTGACATGTGCTCATGAGCCAGCTTTGAACATGAAAATGAGGATTACCAACCGCTAGGAACAGTGGGAGACAGAAAGAAAGAACCCAGGCTCCTGGAAGACCTGTGGAGGACAGGTGCCTGTCTGCCCTCAGCCTGCCTGGCCTCAAAGGTCTTTGCAGCTCCAGACTAGCAAGTGAAAGAAATAAACTTTCTTTTGAGAGCCCCTGCTGTTGGTTAATTTGGGGTAGGGGTGAGCAGGAGGAATAGAGTGTCTTTTTGTTACAACAGCAAAGTCTGTATCCTAAGTTCTACAAATAGTATTGATAATTCTGTTGAGAATGAAACCTTGGGGGGCAAAACACTTAGGGATTCAAGTGGGAAAAGTAGAGACAAAAAAGAAGAGAGCAATCAAAGAAGTGAAACATATAGATTCCAGAGGAAGGGAGTAGAGAAAGAAGAGGACAATAGAGTTAAATGCAGCAGAAAACGCTACCAAGACAAGAATTCAGAGACTCTGATTTGGCCAGTGTTTCCACAGATTGACAGGGGTTTAATTAGGCATAGAAGCATAAGAATGGAGGTAAGAATACCATTTCTGGGGCTGGCCAAATGACGCGTTGGTTAAGAACTGGCTTGGGACGCCAGAGGGCCCCGGTTCAGATCCCACATATGAGGGCCAGTGACACTGCCCTCTACAGCTAAGATTATGAACAGCTAAGATTCTGAGCTGGGTTGCCGTGAGTCGCCAGTGACGGCATAGGCTGCAGCCCTTGCTGCAGTGAGTTGCCATGGGCTACCATGTGTAGCCAGCAGCTGCCATGATCGGCTGTCCAGAAGCCGGCGACTGATCTGCCTCGCCTGGGTAGAGCGCAATGATGGTGCCAACTTGGGCAAGTGAAGCGACGTCCTCCACAACTAGACTGAAGAACAACAACAACAAAAAAACCCCAGCAACTTGTCTGTTCCTCTTCCCCCAATTCCCCAGCGCTGTTCCCATCCCCCAATTCCCCAATAAAAAAATCTTTAAAAAAAAAAGAATACCATTTCTGCCATGTCTGTGCAGACTTTTTGTAAATGTGTCACTTATTTGGACATTTATAATTCTGCATTTGCCTTTTGATAAAACAAAACAAAACAAAACAAAAACCCAAGGCTGTGCATGCTTGTGCTCATGAAATTATACAAGTGTATATATACTGGTGCTTGTCTAATGAATCATGATTTTTATGGTATAGTATGCTACCAAAATAGAAATTTTAAATATTTAAGAGTTTATATTTGTCAAAGCACACTCATTTTTTTCATCAATTAACTTTATAATAGTAAAAAGCATATGTGGGCTGAATTGTGAGGTCGGTGAACTGAGCTATACCAGCTAGGAATCTTTTGATTGCAAGTGAAAGGCAGCCCAACCCAAACTTTTTTAAGCAGAAACGTAATTCACTAGTAATTTCATCCAACTGAAAAGGTCAGGAGTACGGCTGGCTTCAGGCACTGCTTGATCAGGGGCTCCCATTTTGTCATTGGGACTCAGTTTCTGTCCCTTTCCCTCAGTTTCTAGGATGGCTCCATTCTCAAAGAAGCTTTCTCCCCGTGCTCACCAGATGGCTGCACTGCTGCTCACATCCACCTCACTTCAAGCGCAGAGAAGAACAGAAGTCTCTGAGAAGTCCCAGCAAGTGCATCATGTTGCCTCTGATGTGGTCACATGTATATCCCTGAACCAATCATATTGGTCAGAGGAAAACAAAGCTTATTAACTATGTGCCTTGGGCAAGTCAGTTAACCTCTCTGTGTCTTAGTTTTCTTCTTTATAAAATGGGAATCATAACAGTACTTATCTGATAGGGTTGATATGAGGCATAAATAAGTTAACATTTATGAAGTACTTAGCATAGTGCCCAACTCAGAGTAAGCACTGTATTTGTTGAACAGGTACATTGACCAGACCTGAGTCACAAGTCCCCCATGGTTACCCCCCTTAGACCACAGTGATGGTGCGGGCGTTAGGAACGGCGAGTGTAGGACAAATGAGAAATGGATCCCAGGTGGGCAAGACAGCCATGTTCTCCAGAGGGTTGGAAAGGCAGGAATGGAAGAACTCATGGTTGGATGAGG
>NW_017732210.1:443312-444327 GCF_001890085.2 Hipposideros armiger
GTTTGGATCCCACATGGGGGCCAGTGACACTGCCCTCTACACTAAGATGGTGAACAACAGCTTGACCTGGAGCTGCGCTGCCATGAGTGGCCATCCAATGGCTGGTGACCGATCTGCCTCACCAGGAAGAGCGCAATGATAACACCAACATGGGCCAGTCAGGCGATGTTCCCCACAACTAGACTGAAGAGCCAAAGATCAGCAACTTGTCTGCTCCCTTTCTCCGATTCCCCAGCGCTGTTCCCCTCCACCAATTCCCCAATAAAATCTTTAAAAAATAATAATAAATAAAATATTTTTCTCCAAGTTGAGGACATAAACAATAGACTCCTAAAGCAGTAATTAGAAAAATTAGAGATTTCATGCAAAGATATTGTTTTATCACAGTGAGATGATGAAACACATTTGCCATTTATTAGAATGAAAAATTACAAGCTACCCAGAAGTTAGGAAAATCCCATCTATCCATATAGACTAAAGTGTAGCTATTGTAAGTAATAGATTATGTAGCATTTTTCCTTTTTATTTTCCTTATTAGCTCCTTTTTGTTTATAAATTAACTCAGTACCAAGTGTGCTGACTGAAAGTCTTTGCAGCACAAAGGCTAAGGAGAAAACACCCCATTTTTAAGGACTTAGAGGAATGGCAACAATCTAACAGTAATCAAAAAAGGAAAAACATAAAATTCAACATACAGCTTGAGCTCAGTCACATATTTATTTGTAGCACTATACCAATATACAGGCTATCTCTGGCTGCGATTCAGCTAATTTATTAATTTGATTTTCTCTTTCTTTCTGTCTTTTACTTTTCAGCATATTTCCAGAATCTCTATAATTAGCACATATACTTTTATAATCAACATTAATAAAAGGTGAATTTTTAAAAAGAAAAATATGTTGTAGAAATGAAAAAGAAAATACAGGGGCCAAAGACCACAGTAGCTAATGAGCTTGTTTTGGGCTGTTTTACACCAACAAACCTCAGCCCAGGGATGGTTTCTGCCATCACTAAT
>NW_017732210.1:445389-447838 GCF_001890085.2 Hipposideros armiger
GTGGGGTGAGAGAGGGTTGCTGGAAGGATGAATGGATGGAAGCGTGCATCTGATTGCACCTGCCTGATGCCTACCTTCACTTCAAAACTTGCCCAGTTCTTCATGAATCCAATCCTGAGATGGTCCTTTTTGTGCACCGCACTGTCACAAAGTTCTCCCTCTCACATTGTCTCTCTAGAACTATATTGTCCAATACTATAGCCAATAACCACATGTGACTATTTAAATTTAAATTAATTACAACCTCCAACAGTGGGGCAAGTGTGAAAGAGTTGGGAGTTGCCCTTTTCTGCATTCCAACAACCATACAGTCACAGGTAACTGTAGCCTGTAGCCGTTTCCCTGAGAAGGAGACAGGGTGGGGGTGGTCAGTGGCAGGACTCAGGGTCCCTGGGAAGCTCACACAACAGGAAAGCACTCCCTCTGCTTGGAGGCTCTGTGATCCTCCCTACTCCCACCACAACAGGCAGCAGATACAGGCACATAATGGAGAGCTTGCCAGCGACCCAGCTGGGTGACACAGTGAACGTGGGATATGGGACCACAAAGTTCAACTCTCGTGGCATAGCCATAGGGGTGCAGCCAGATGAGGGATGCCCTGAGGCGACAGCACCCCCCCTTCCTTCCACTCACAGTGCAGAACCAGGAGGCAGGAGCTGCTCCCACACTGGCTCTCCTTGCCTGTGCCAGCCCTCCCGCCCCACCCCAAGGGCCTAGCCTCCTGGGCTGCCTGGAGTCGGGGGGAAGCTGTTGCAGCTGCTGGTAACAGGTACCTGGGCCNGCAGCATTTGTTGTTCCAGGACGTTACAGCTCAGCCTTGAGTTGGTTTATCAATATGTTTAGCAACTTAATAGCAGCTTTGGGAACTGAGGCACAAGATTTGCACAGACCACATAGGTCCCACTTCCCTAATAGCCTCTGTTTGAAGTGACTCTTTTAGCAACGCTTATTTCATTTTTTTCCCATTATCAAAAATTTAAGAAATGTGAGGCAATGGGCTTTCTTTTATTTTTAAGATTTTATTGGGGAATTGGGGAAGGGAAACAGCCAAATTGTCCTTCAATCTTAGTTGTGGAGGGTACAGCTAACTCAGCTCCAAGCCCCGTTGCCATCCGGTCGCCCGTGAGCAGCTCGTGGCTGCTCAGCTCAAGGTGCTGTGTTCAATCTTAGTTGGGGGTGGGCATAGCCCACCATCCCATGCCGGAGTCCAAAAGGCAACCTTGTTGTTAGGAGCACGTGCTCTCACCAACTGAGCCATCCTGCCACCTGTTGGCAGTTCAGCAGCAGCTCAGCTCAGGTGCAGCTCACTGGCCCATGTGAGAATCGAATCGGCAACCCTGTTGCTCAGAGCTCACGCTTTTAACCAACTGAGCCACTCGCCTGGCCCAAAAGGGCTTTTTGTGGTTGCTTAGGATGAAGGCCAGTGAGTAGTTAGCATTGATTAGCTCATGTCACCTACTGTGATGCCCCCTCAACATCTGAAAGGACAGAAAACATTATTAACAGAAAGGAAACAGCCTAACTGATTTTGACTGTGGTTCTTCACATTTCTCATGGAGACATTTTTTTATTTCCTCCTGAGACCGCCTCCCAGTGGCCTCTGAAGTCTTCGCCTTGCTGACATCCTTCCCATTGCATTTCTCCAGTGACCCTGCTACCTACAGCAGCCACCACCACCGTCATCTACAAGACAACCTAACCCTCTCTTATTAAATCTGACCTCTCAGAGCATAACTTATATGTGTTGGGCCAAAGAGAGCTGCTGTGAGGCTGGCTCCTAACTCTGGACACATGCCTAAAGCCCAAGCCCTCTTCCCCATGGATAATATATAGAAAGAACAGTAACGAAAGCTGGCTGTCATAACTAGGCCAAGACAGACTCCTCACTGGCCCTGTGTCTTGTTTGGAGGGACTCGTGGGGAATTGCTCTCATAAGCCCCACAGCAGACCCGCCCCAGGATCGCACAGGTGGAAGGGGTTACCTTGGAGCGCTCCTGGGTGTTTCCTGTGAGTTTCCCTCCCCCTCTGCTCTCTCACTGCTCCTCTAGCCCTCTCCAGAATAGAAACAGAAATTTTAACAACTTCTGACATGAGTGTGAGATAGAAAATAATCAGATGAATGCTTGCCAAGTGAGTTTCTCAGCTCCCCAAAAATGGTTAAGACTAGGACTGTGGGAAAAGAAAGGAAGGAGAGAAAGGGATGGGGCTATCAAGGTGGATGAGGAGGACCCACAGCCTCAAGGGCCAGTGGGTCGACGGAAAGGCTCTCAGAGATGAACTGCTCTTGACTGTGGTCCTCTCAGAGATCCATCTCCAGTGAGCAGTTGTAACACTTAGGTTAATGCTAGTGGCTGTTACAAAGCGACCACAAAATTTCAGGGAACACAGTGAAAGCTTATTCCTTGTTCGTGTGACAGTCCCTTAGTTCCTTACTGGTTGGTGTTCCTGA
>NW_017732210.1:454728-455958 GCF_001890085.2 Hipposideros armiger
CTCTCCTTATTTTCTGCACGAAGAAATGGGTGCCCTGGGATGTGTTGGCCAAGTCCACACAGTTATTCCACAGTGAAGTCTGGGCTTGACACCTGATCGCTTTGCTCTGATGAACTTCTTCAGGGCAGAGAACGTGTGGGGTCTCTGACACTCAGGCACTCGGCCCCACAGCTGGCATATCCTAGGCCCACAGAACAAACACGTGGAGTAAAAAGAGGGTGTGACATGTGGAATAAGGGAGAAAGATGCAGAAATCGCCGGCTCTTGGGACCTGTGGGGACAGACTTGTGTCAGTGAGTGCACTGGGGACTGGTGGGTAGAATGCATGACCTGCTAGCCTCCCCCTACTGTTCTTTCTGTTGTGGGATTTCATTTTGCGTTTCTCAGCTCTGGCCCAGGCCACAGAGAACGAAAGATATGAGGTGATGGGACCAGGTTGCGTCATGGAGGGAGGAGAAGGAGACCTAGGGACTTGCCAGGACTTGCCTGGGCACATCCCAGCCAAAGCCAGCCCTGCTGTACCCGGAGGCACAGGGGTTTCTTACCTTCAGTCAGAACCAACATTTATTGAGGATGTAATTTGTGTCTATGGTGTTTGGCAGAGTTATTTTTATTTAGTGCTCTCAAAACACAGCAAGGCTGGGGCTGCTGGGTGGCTCAGTTGGTTAGAGCGTGTGCTCTGAACAACAAGGTTGCCGGTTCGATTCCCACATGGGCCAGTGGGCTGTGCCCTCCGCAACTAGATTGAAGACTACGACTTGAGCTGAGCTGCTGCTGAGCTGCTGGTGGGTGGATGGATGGCTCAGTTGGTTAGAGCCAGTTTGATTCCTGCATGGCATGTTGGATTGTACCCCCTGCAACTAGAGTGAAAATGGCAACTGGACTTGGAGCTGAGCTACGCCCTCCACAACTAGATTGAAACAACTACTTGACTTGGAACTGATGGGTCCTGGAAAAACACACTCTTCCCCAATAAAATTTCTTTAAAAAAAAGTGGACCTGTTCAAAAGCAAACAAACAAACACATCAGTAAAGTTGTATCCTTGCTACACTAAGAAAAGGAAGCCGCGGGCTGGCTGAGTGGCATGATGGTTAGGAGTTGGCTTGGGACACCAGCTCTGAGCAGCAGGGCCCTGGTTCGGATCCCACATGAGGGCCAGTGACACTGCCCCCTACAGCTAAGATGGTGAACAACAGCTCGACCTGGAGCTGGGCTGCCATGAGTCGATG
>NW_017732210.1:457780-462547 GCF_001890085.2 Hipposideros armiger
CTGGGACCCTGTAAATTAGACTGACAAAAGACAGACTAACAATGGGAAGAAAACAAATTTATTATCATGTGCATTGTGCGTACAAACGAGGTCGGACAATTAAGTTCTCAAACTCATCCTAAAAAAAGTGCTACATCCCTCATTGCTCAACATCACTACGGTCACCTTCAAAGTACTCCCCTTGGGAAGCTCTGCACCAACGCCAGCGCCTAGTCCACCCTTCAAAGCAATTTTGGAACTCTTTCTGGAATGGCCATCGGAGCTGTCGTCCTATTATCTTTGATGTCCTGAATGTCATCAAAATGTTTTCCTTTCAATATTTCCTTTATCTTTGGGTAAAGAAAGAAGTCATTGGGAGCCAGATCAGGTGAGTAGCGAGGGTGTTCCAATGCAGTTATTTGTTCACTGGCTAAAAACCTTCACAGATAGTGCCGTGTGAGCTGGTGCATTGTCGTGATGCAAGAGCCATAAATTGTTGGCAGAAAGTTCAGGTCGTTTAACTTCTTCACGCAGACTTTTCAGCACTTCGAAATAGTAAACTTGGTTAACTGTTTGTCCAGTTGGTACAAGTTCATAATGCATAATCCCTCTTATAGCAAAAAACGGTTAGCAACATCATTGCAACCAAGTTCGCAAACTTAATTGTCAGAGCTCGTGTAAGAGCACTCAGCTATGAGAAACTCAAAGGGGTAGTTAGAATTTGGACTTATAGAGCGTCTTAACAAAGAATGCATTTTTAGAGAAGTAACAAGATGAAGAAAAAGGACTTTGAGCTTCAAGGGTGGCAAACCGTGGGAAGGCAGATATATGGGGGACTAATGGAAGATAAAGGCTCCTTTTAGCAAGATTTGTTATGTATTGGTGTTTATAAGAGTCTAGGATTAGCTCCACTGATTAACTTTCTTTCTTCTGATAGAGAGGGAGGGGAGACAACTTTTCAAATGTATGTGCGTCATTTAGGCAAATAGGGGGAGGGCAGGGAGCTTTTCTTGTATCTGTTTCTTCTCAATTGTCTTTAGCTCAAAATAATCCTGACACCAAAGTGGCATATTTGAGGTGGGTATTCTACTCCTCTTCACACACTTGCCTCTCTCCCTTTGTCTCAGCTCTGCAGCCTGGTGGAGTCACTCTCCAGCAGCGCTTCTCCCTTTTAGAGTTCCCCAGGTGGGGTTAGATACTGGCCATTTTCCCGCGAACTCCAGGGACACACTTCAGATTCTCCAAGTCTTCTCTTGAAGCTCCTGTAGGGAAGGAAAAAGTTTTCCTTGACCCTCCTAGAGTCCCTGGCTCGGTCTGAAAATTAAATTGACAAAGACAGATTAACAGGAGAAAAGCATACAAATTTATTTAATATAAGTTTTACGTGACAGAGGAGTCTTTATAATGAAATGAAGACCTGAGTATTTTTATGCTAGGTTTAATGAAGAGTGGGAGTTGTGTAGAGATATGACATGCTAAGGAGTATGGAGGGAAGCGTAGTTAATGGGGGAAACTTAGCAAGGCCTGTTCATTAGGATTCTTCCTGGTGTCCCTTTGTCCTCAGAGATTAGGATGTTTCTTTCCTCTGGGTACTGGGAGGGCACTTCTCACATGAGGGTTTTATGATCTGTTTCAGGGAAGAAGGGTGGGGAAGAGGTCAAAGTAAACTTCCCACTTCTTTCTCAAACTCCTTCAGCTTAAAATATTCAATATGTCAAGGTGCCATATTTTGAGGTAGCGTGACTTGAACCCCATTACTTCCCACATTAGTTGAGGTGAGGTGGATGCTTTCCTCTTCTCCCAATAGTGTGTGGGGGAAGGCTGGGGGTGCCACAGCTGAACGCACTGACATCTCTCCTGCGAAATCCTCACTACCAGCCACGTCCATGCCCAGTGAACCCCCAGCCTTCTCAGAGATGATTGGAGGGGGTGTTGGGAAAAGACAGTTTCACAGTCTCTTAGAAAGTCTCACCGAGGTGCCTGTATTTGTTATCTATTGCTGCATATCAAATTACCCCAAATCTTAGCACTTAAAACAACAAACATTTATTATCTCACAGCATCTGTGTGCTATGGATTGAAATGTGCCTCTCCAAAATTCATGTTGAAGCCGTAACCACCAGTACCTCAGAATGTGACTTATTTGGCCTTTAAAGCAGTAATTAAGGTTAAATGAGGTTGTAAGGGTATTGCTGCCAGACATCTTGGGGAACGTTCAAGAGAAGACTCAACCAGGAGCAGCAGTGACTGGCTTCTTGTCTCCACACAAGAAAGAATTCAAGGGTGAGACAGATACAGGAAAATGAAAACGATTTATTCACTTTCATTATGAAAATGAAAGTACACACGTGAGAGGAAAGTGTAGGCGAACTCAGAGAAGGAGCAGGGCCAAGGAAGTCACCATCAAGGGTTTTTATCCCTCCAGGGGAGGGAACTGGTGACGTCCTTCATTCATCTCCTCTCCCTGGGTGGGATCCTCTGTTTCCTGCTTTTTCTTCCTGATTTGGTTCCTCCAGAACTGCAATGGAGTCAGATGTGTGATGGGAGTTGAAGTAACAGCAATGTAAATGAGATTATAATGACACTATAAGTAGCTAAAGGTCAGGTCCCGGTCATAGGAATTAGCCTTGCTGGATGAACTGGTTCTTGTTTTTCTCCAGCTGCAGGTACTGGGTAACCAGTGAGGGACCGCATGTTGTATCCTGAGAGAGGGTGTCAATTTCCTAGGCTCTCTATCCTGCATCAAAGGTGAGCCCTGATCCAATGTGACTGGTGCCCTCATAAGAAGAGGGAGAGGTACTTGGGGCTCGTCTGCACAGAGGAAAGGCTATATGAACAAGAAGGTGGCCATCTGCAAGGCAAGGAGGGAGGCCTCAGGAGAAACCAGCCCTGTCAACACCTTGATTTTGGGTTTTCAGCCTCCAGAACTGTGAGAAAAATAAATGTGTATTGTTTTCACTACCCAGCCCTTGGTACTTTGTTGTGGCAGCCTGAGTGGACTAGCGCATTGTGGGTCAGCAAAGCCATTATGGCACAGCTCAGCTGTGCAGCAGGCTCAGGTTCTCTCCCAAGGTTACCACGGAGATGTCTTCTCAAGCTGTGGTTGTCTCAAAGCGCGTCTGAGAAGGAGCCACTTCCAAGCTCACTCTGTGGCTGTTGTTGGGCCTCAGGTCCTCACTGGCTATTGGCCAGAGACAGTTCTTTGCCATGTGGGCCTCTCTGTAGGGCAGTTTGCAAGACAGCAGCTGGTGAGAGAGGGAGCCCAACACAAGCCACAGTTTTTTTGTTGTTGTTGTTTTTATTGGGGAATTGGGGGGATGGGAATAGTGCTGGGGAATTGGGGGAAGGGGAACAGACAAGTTGCTGTCGTTTTGTTCTTCAGTCTAGTAGTGGAGGACGTTGCTTCACTGGCCCAAGTTGGCACCATCATTGCGCTCTTCCCGGGNTGGGGCTGCTGGGTGGCTCAGTTGGTTAGAGCGTGTGCTCTGAACAACAAGGTTGCCGGTTCGATTCCCACATGGGCCAGTGGGCTGTGCCCTCCACAACTAGATTGAAGACTACGACTTGAGCTGAGCTGCTGCTGAGCTGCTGGTGGGTGGATGGATGGCTCAGTTGGTTAGAGCCAGTTCGATTCCTGCATGGCATGTTGGACTGTACCCCCTGCAACTAGAGTGAAAATGGCAACTGGACTTGGAGCTGAGCTACGCCCTCCACATCTAGATTGAAACAACTACTTGACTTGGAACTGATGGGTCCTGGAAAAACACACTCTTCCCCAATAAAAGTTCTCCAAAACTAGACTGAAGAACAAAAAGACAGCAACTTGTCTGTTCCCCTTCCCCGATTCCCCAACACTGTTCCCCTCTCCCCAATTCCCCAATAAAATCTTAAAAAAAAAAAAAAGGAAAGGACACCTCAGAGAAGCTAGTTACCTGTCTAAGGAAACGTTTTCAAAATCTTCTTTTGTACACATATTTCTAAATTTAAATGTGTAAAAAAAGTGAATGAGAGGCAAGGAATGGAGAGAATGTGGATGTTCTGTGAAGAAGTTTCATGGGGAACTGTGGCTGAATGAGGCAAGGGATAGAGGAAAGATTTGTTTTCTTTTGGTTTTATTTGTTAAAGAAGGGAGATCCTTATGTTAGTAAGAAGGATCTAACAGGGAGAGAGGAATTGATGACAGGAGAAGGGGGCAGATTTGGGGCCCGTGGCCCTGGGAACAGGACGGGGGTAGGAACAGAACTGAGGTGCCTGGGAAGGACTTGATGGCAGCAGGGGCCCCTTCATCAGGTTTGCTCCCAGTTTATGGAACCAGCTGGGCTCAGTAGGGTGTATTTACGGCATAGGCAGCAAGTCACTTATTTTTATTCACCCACTTTGTGGGTAGTTCCTTCTAGCCCCTGAGTGAGGTCTCAGGCAGATCTCACAGCTTTTCAGCTTATCTTGAGTAAAAAAAAAAAAGAAAGAATGAAAAAAGAAAAGAAAAGTTTTTAGCTTATCAGGTGAAAGGACACTGAATCCTGGTCCAATTGAAAACAGCATGGGCCTGTTTGTACACAGGGTGAAAAAAAAAATGTTTGTTACTTCTCTCTTTTCCTTTGCACCTGTCCCCCTACCCACTGGCTGCTACTTTGGGGCTGCGAGGGCGGAGGAAGATGGGTGATGGGCAGGAAACGTCTTGCATGAATGTTGTGGTCCTCATATGACTGGGCAGATACACAACCCCTGATTCCCCCTGGGGAGAGGCCCTTAGATGAGGACTTCAGAGCCCGCCATCACTGGGGGTAG
>NW_017732210.1:468250-475785 GCF_001890085.2 Hipposideros armiger
TTTTTTTTTGTAACCTAATCTCACTGTGGTGTCAAACACTTTTGCAGTATACTATTTATATTAGGAGTGAGATACTAGGCACAGCGCACACTCAAGGGGAGGAAATTACACAGGTGCGTGAATACCAGGGGATGAGGATCACTGGGAGCTATCTTAGGGGCTGCATATCACTGTGGCCTAGCACCCCATTTAGGATTTAGGAGTATTTAGTATTGTTTTTTGTGTTTGTCTTCAGGTAAAATGGAGACAATAAGGAAAGGACCATATAATATCCTGTTACACCAGTGACAAGAGAGAAGGCAGAGAGTGTGGGTTTACCTGCTGGAATTAGTAATAAGAAGACAAGGAAATGTCTGGATGGTTCCATTTTCCAATGAAGTATGAAGTATGGTCATTAGCTAGAACTGGGACTGTGGAGGGTGTGACAAAGATGGCTACTTGCACAGCAAAAACTCATGCTCCCTCATGGTCCTCTTCCATATTATAGAGCTGCCCATCCAGGAACTACATTTCCCAGACTCCCCTACATCTGGGTGGGACCATGTGACTAGTTCTTGCCAATTATCTAGGAGTAGAAGCAATTTATGGCATTTCTTGGTTAAAGAGGTTAAGAAGCAAGTCCACCTTTCTCCACTTTCTGTTTCTTATACATAAGTTGTTGGGAGGGTACAGAGAACGTCAAGGCTCTATAAGGACAAGATTAAAGACACCTGGGTTCCTAAAAGCCACCTGCCAGCTAAGAATACCTGCTCTGTACTTTTATGTGAGTGAGAAATAAATTTTTTTTTCAAGCCACTGAAAAAATGAGGTTTTATTGTTACAACAGGCAGCATTACCCTAACTCATCCAGGTGCAGTAGGTTTAAAAATTGAAAAGCAGTATGAAATATGTGTCTTGGTAAGTGGGTATAGAGGGAACAGATACGGCCAGTGGGGTAGCCCATCACCTGATGAGCCTCACTGGCCTGGACAAAACATTGGACAATGTCTTGCACTCAGATGTCTCCATAGCCAGAAATGGGCTGAGGAGGGGCAGAGCTGCACAGCAATGGCTGAGGGCCAAAAAACTTCTTAACCCTGTATGCCCCAGGATCCTTGCACAACTCTAAGAGGAGGGTGCCCTGAAAATGTCTGAAATTGGGCTTACCACCACCCACATGCAAAGTGAGTATAAAATGGCTGTGACTCATACTCCATAAATATAGGTGTGCAAGAAACATCACACATTTTTACTTTCTTTAAATTAAATTTACTTTCTAAGCCTCCACCCTTCCAAACTGGTGGAAGGTAAGTTCCAGGCATTATTGGCACTCTGTCCCTCTCCCTAATGTTGCATAGTATCCAGGTGGCCAACAAGGTTCCCCCAAATGAGGGAAGGCCTGTCATCTTTGATTCAGGATGATCCACGCTGATATCCTTAAAGGGAGCACTTGGTGTCCTCTGCAGTCCTGCAATATTCTCTAGGAAGTGCTAAGAAAAGGGCCAGGTCCATTAACTACTTAGGAAGCCAACAATCTCAGGAATTTCCCCCTGCCTCTTTCTACTGCCCAGGACCCAGCCTTTGTCCCCTGCCATCTTTCCCCTGGAGCAACTCATACTTCTGAAAAACAACAGCCAGAAAGGCAGGTTAGATATGGAAGACCTCTGCTTTCTCATCCAGCAACATAAACCTCCCTTAGGGAAAAGGGTTCGAAATTCAGGGAGAACGAAACACGAATATATCAATGACCTGATTCCAACATCAATCTCTTAGGACTATTGTGAGGATGAAAACAGAGAAAGAACTTTAAAGCAGGCAGCGTAGGTAGGGCCTGGCATCAAGCAAGTCCTCATCATTATTACATGTCTTTGTCCTCCACTTTCCATGTTCCTTAATCTTGTCATCACAGAAAACAAACTCAGTGAAAGTTTCAGGCAAGCCCTAGAAAAACTTTTAAATTCTTTCTCGTTAGTTACTGTTCTCACCCAATAAGAGGTGCCACCATTCACTCAATGAATGATGTCATTACCGTAGTCCAAGCACAGACATTAGGCTTAGTTCACAAACAGTAATCGACAAAACTGAGGATCTCGGTGGTGGCCGTGAGAATGCATCCCTCATCTCCAACTGCAGGCAGTGTAATTGACCAACAGCCCCAGCTGCCCAGATTTTTTTTTTAAAAGATTTTTATTGGGGAATTAGGGTATGGGAACAGCGCTGGGAAATTGGGGGAAGGGAAACAGACAAGTTGCTGTCCTTTTGTTCTTCATTCTAGTTGTGGAGGATGTTGCTTTACTGGCCCAAGTTGGCACCATCATTTCTTTCTTCCCTGGCGTTAGGCAGATCACAGCAGCTGCTGGCCACTCACGCTGGTTGCTGGCTACTCACAGTAGCCCATGGCAACCCACCGCAGCAGGGGCTGCAGCCTACGCCGTCGCCGGCAACTCACAGCAGCCCAGCTGCCAGCTTTAAAATCCTTTACCGGGTCACACCATGGCCACGCCTCCCAAGGCTGTTCCAGCTAATGAGGGATCTGGGCAGGGATAGAGAGGTGAGCCACTCAGGATAGCATGGCCTCCTCTGACAGGTGACTTTGACTTGGGAACTTCTGACAGCCATGTCAATGCTTCCTTAGATTATAGGGCAATTTTTTAAAATTAAACTTTATTGAGGTGACAATTGTTAGAAAGTTACATAGATATCAGGTATACAATTCTGGAATACATCATCTATATATCACATTGTGTGTTCACCACCCGGAGTCAGTTCTCTTTTTATCACCATATATTTGATCCCCATTGCCCTCATCTACCACCCCCCTCCCCTCTTACCCTCTGGTAACCACTAAACTATTGTCTGTGTCACTATAGGGCAATCTTAAATGGTTCCACCCAGACCGCCTTCCCTCTCTCCTTCATTCAGCATCAAACCCGCGCTATGGTGGGAAGTCAGGCTCTCCCAGCCTCTTCGGGCTCCCTCCAGTTTTCTCTCACTGATGTTTCCCCTAATAAATTTCTTGCACATTTCATCTTGTCTTGAGCCTGCGTCTCTGAAGACCCAGCCTAACATGTTCTCCCCACTTAGTGCATTCACTTTACTTTTCAGGAGCATATCATTTATTTAGATAGCAAATGTTAATTAAATGCACTTCTGTATTTAAACTGTGAAATGCAACCTATAAGGACAAATGTCTTAAGTATATCAGTTAAGACTATTCCCTACCTTAAAGAGTTAACTGCTGTTTCAACTGCAGTTTAACATTTATTTTTGCTAGATTTGGCACCTGCTACTATTCAGTCTGAGCTTTAAAATCTCAAGTGGCTGTTGAGTTCCCTTGTGGCCCCTAACTCTCCCTAGAAACTCTGAACTACTTAAAAGCAAAACGCCGATGCACAAAAAATATATATAAGCAATATAACCTGATTCAAAGTAATTTATAGAAGATACAAGAAGAGAATTACCCAGAATGCCATCATCCTAACACAATAGCTGCCATTTTAGAGGGCCCTGTCTCCCCCACTCTCTCCTGCTCTCTCCAGAGTCCCCTTTTCTCTAGACAGTTATTTCAGTTATTACAGAACTGCCTTTGTTTAGGTACAACCCAGTGCTGTGCCTCTAGGTTCTCAGCACTGGAGGCACATCTGAATCATCTCTGGAGCTTTTTTAAATGACCGTGGCCCAGCCCTTGAGGTGGAGCTCATTAACCTGAGCTTTCTTCCTTTTTGGAGCCCAGATCCCAGAATTGAATTGCTGAGCCTCCTCACTGTATATTATTTTACCTTCACCAGTGCATTCACAGTGTCTCTCTTTTTATTTTCTTTACTATTATATATTTGACCTCTTCATCCCTGATTTCCAGTCTCATCCCCTCCTGCTAAAGGTAGCCCGTAGATTTTATACGTATTTTTAAATATGTGTATGTCCTTATAAATATGTAGTGTTGTTTGGGTGTACAAGGTATGATCAAAAACATGCAGTGAATGTTTAAATTTTTAAAAATTATTACAATAAAAGACACATTGCCATTAATTCTCCTCAAAATACTCACCCCTGGCTTTGAACACACTTATCTCATCGTTCTTGCCACTTTCTGAAGCAGTTCTGGAAGTCCTCTTTCGAGAGTGTCTTTAGTTGCACTCTCGTGGCTGTCTCAGTGTCCTCAGTTGATTCAAAACGTTTTCCTTTCATGGTCATTTTGACTTTGGGGATGAGCCTGAAGTCCCACAATGCCAAGTCTGGTGAATAAGGTGGAGAAGGACACACCGTAATGTTTTTATTTGACAGAAATTGCGGTATGCCAGAAGCGATGTGTGACATGGAGCGTTGTCATGATGGAGGATGATTTATGGCACACTTTAAAATACACCTTCTCTCAGGTCAGCCGAGTGGCTCAGTTGATTAAGCGCTCACTCAAGAGTTTGAGCTCTGATCAACAGCGGTTCGATGCCTGGCCCGAGCTGAGCTGCCACTGAGCTGCCAACAGGTGGTAGGATGGCTCAGCTAAAAAAAAAAAAAACAAAACCCCCCAAAAAATACCTTCTCTCAACTGTGGCTTACACCGGACTGACTTCACCAAACAAGTTTCAACTTGTCACATACTGTTACTAAGGTTTGGTGCGTGGCTTCCCCTATTGAAGATCGCTGTCTTCTTTTGGCTGGCACTCGGCAGCAGCATGCATCATATTTTGTGGTCACAGTGGAAAGGCTCTGTGCGACTTCTGGCTCTTCCCCAAAGTCAAAATGACCATGAAAGGTAAACGTTTTGAGTCGACTTAGGACACCGAGGCAGCCATGACAGCATAACTAAAGACACAAAAGAGGACTTCCAGAACTGCTTCAGAAAGTGGCAAGAACAATGGGATAAGTGTGTTCGAAGTGAGGGGGGGGGGTATTTTGAGCAGAATTAATGGCAATGTGTCTTTTACTGTAATAATATTTTTTATTTAAACATTCACCGTATTGTTTGATCATATATCATCTGTGTTTTTATTGTACGTTCGTAAATTTCATTGTTTCTTACTTTCCCCCCACAATACTGTGCTTTAGGCTTCTGTCTGTATTGATGTACAAATATCTAGTTCATGGCTTCTCATTTCTGCCAGTATCTCCCACACTTTATTTTCTGTTTTCCTAGGGGTGGACACCCATTTTGCTTTCAGTTGTCCTCTAGCCCCTGCAGTTCTGCAGTGAGCATCCTCAGGTATGTCCCCTTGTGGGCCTGTGTGAGAATTCCTCTGGAGGGAGCGTTCTAGCATCCTTAGCTAACTCTGATGCATAGCCAGGGTTGAGGACCACTGCCATCCCTCAACAACTTTTATGATTATTTAAGGTTTTTTTCACACTTCTCTCCCATGGGACTGACTCCTTCCCTAGCTGAAATCTGAGCTATCCAGGCTACTTCTTTTATCCCATAGAAGTTTCTTTTTAGGAACTCAGAAATACTAAAGAAGTGATGGATCACATCTTAAATGTGACCCTGTATTTTTTCTCATTATCGCTGTAACTAAGTATTACCTCAATGACTTAAAACAACACAAATTAATTTTCTTACAGTTCTAGAGATCAGAGTCCTAAAATTAAGGAGCCAGCAGGACTGTGTATCCTTTTGCAGACTCCAGGAGACAATCCATTTCTTTGACTTTTAGGGACAAGGAGCAACAGAGAACAAGAACAGGAAACATGGGTTCCTTGTTACTTTCAGGCTCTAGGAGATGCTGCAGGTTTTTGTTGTGCATTTCCTGCCCTATCCCAGAATCAGCTTTTTCTCAAAGAAGCTCTATTTTCTTTTATTAGAGAATGGTATTAGAAACCAAACTCTGAAGGAAAAAAAGAAAGAAACCAAGGTCTAGGCACAAAATATGTTCATTGCTACAGGGGTGTTGATGCTTCTAGGTCTCTCAGCTGACAGAGCAAGGATATATATATGTGCCTACAAACTAGCGTATACACAGGTTTATATAAATATTTCCATATGAACATGAGTTCATGCTATGTCTGCAACTCCAATCCATTACTTCTTGGATCATTCTACCCTCCTCCCGTGCTTATCTCTAAATGCCTACTCCAATGGTGAGAAGCCTGGCTCCCACCATCCACCAATGTTGACTCAGCTGTTCATTTCCAGCATAATATATCACAGTATCAGAAGCAGTACCCCGTACCCTGATGAGAAACAATGTCATCGAGTACAGTTTCATGAGCAGTTCTTGTTGCCTTGAGTCTTACAGTTCCACTCATTTCCAAACTTACTTAGGTCAGCACCTTTTCCCTTCGCCCCCTTCAGGGAGGTGTTTTACTATATGTGTAATGCAGATTATCTTGTCACAGTCTGCATTCTGTCACGGGATCCCTTGACCTCCTAAATGATTGGTTTTTAATATGCATACACTGATTCACTCTTTGTGCTTTGAAGTTGTATGGGTTTTGACAAATATATATACGATCATGGTATCATACAAATAATTTCACCACCCTAAAATAATAAAATCCGTGCTTCACATTTCACCCTCCAACTTCCTCCTACCAAATCCCCGCCAATAACTGATCTTTTTTACCGTCTATAGTTTTGCTTTTTCCAGAATCTCATATCATTGGAATCACGCAGTATGTGGCTTTTTCAGATTGGCGTCTTTCATTTAGCACTATGTATTTAAGGTTCATCCATGTCTTTTTGTGACTTGATAGCTTGCTATTTTTTAGAACCACAGAATAATATCCCATTGTGCAGATGTACCATTCTTTTATCTATAGAATGTCCTATTGAAGGACACCTTGGCTTCTTCTAGTTTGGGGAGATTTTTATAAGTAAAGCTGCTATAAACATTCTTCTTGCCCATTTTAAAATTCTTTGTCCATTGCTTTTCAAACTGTCTTTTAAAGCTATAAACTTTGTGAAGTTTCAACTATGTTTTCCTAGTCTATTATTATTTCTCAATTGACTTGATGATTTTTGCCTTACAATATTTAAAAAGTAATTGAATATATCTGTATTTTCTGTTATAGCTTCTGGGTACCTTGTCTTGCTCAGATTGCTTTCCCCCATCCCAACGTTAAAATATATTTTTCTGAATTTCAACTCCATTACATACTAAGGAAGAATGCTTAGGCTTTAACAAAAGTTCTAGAAATGCTGAAGAATAACAGAGGGCATGGGAGGTAGTGACTTAGGGCTGGGAAGCATTTTGCCTCTGAATTCTGAGTGGTCCATCACCTGGGTTTCCTAGGATCAGTTGTGAGTAAGGGTTATCATGGGTCCCTTCAGACACTATTTCTGGGAGCAAGGAGCTATGGGGCCTGACTTTGGAGAATAAAAACCTGAGCTCATCCATTCATCCCTGTATTCCTTCATTTGTATGCTCCATATTTGTCTCCCTCCTAGAATGTAAGCTCCATAGAGTTGAGGACCAGGTGTGACTTGTTTTTTTTTTGTTGTTGTTTGTTTGTTTTTTTAAAGATTTTATTGGGGAGTTGGGGGAGGGGAACAGCGCTGGGGAATCAGGGGAAGGGGAACAGACAAGTTGCTGTCGTTTTGTTCTTCAGTCTAGTTGTGGAGGATG
>NW_017732210.1:479930-486315 GCF_001890085.2 Hipposideros armiger
GTGACTCACGGCAGCCTAGTTCCAGGTTGAGCTGTTGTTCAGCATCTTAGCTGTAGAGGGCAGTGTCACTGGCCCTCATATGTGGGATCCGAACCGGGGTTCTCTGGCGTCTGAGCCAGCTCTTAACCAACTGAGCCACTCGGCCAGCCCTTGAATGTCATTTTATAAAGTAATTTACTACAAGTTTTGAAAGAAATCACTCAACCAATACATGATAGCCACTGGGTATGGATTCCCCTGAGCCCTGTACCTGAGAAACTTTTAATTTATGATACTATTACACAGTTCTTTGGCTCTAGAATGTATTGCATGTTCACTAAAGAGTATAATTATCTTCATCTCCAACCTTAATTCCACAATATTTACCAAGCATGTTTATTAGAAGGTGGTATATTTACTTAATTTACATGTTCAGTCATTATAACATGCCGGACAGTGAGGTAGCTCCGTCTCCATCATCTTCCAGTTGCCCGCTGTTCCAGTTTCTTGCCTCTGCAGACTCTAGAGTCACCTCCTTTTGTGTCTCTTACCCTGGTAGATGGAGTAGGGCGTTTTATTTGAACTGCAGTGCATTAAAGGCCATGGGAGAGCTAAGCCCAGCGCTTCATCCAACCAGTGAAAGACAATTTTGGAAACAGCAAATGTTTCTTCTTTCTTCCCTCTTGTACCCACACTCTCCTCCTTCTCAGGAACCCAGTTAGTTCATGGAATAAGCCCCGCGTTATGACTTTCCTCAAGGACTCAGACAAAGCCCACATCCAAGCTCTTCCTCCTGCTCTGGCTCGCTTCACCTCCCACACTCATTCTCTGATGTTGAGGGCCACTTGACGTCCACGCCATATAATTTAGCTCTTGATTACATAGTGTCAAGTGTCTTGACAATTATATCACAGTTGTTAGTCTTGCCTTCATTATGAGAAGCTCCTGGAAAAAAATACTGTTAACAGCTCCTGGTATTGTGCTTTGCTCATAGCAGGTACTCACTAGATAAACACTTGCCTTTATATCAGGTCTTTCCATGTGAGGGTAGTAAGCAGACTCAGGCACCCAAAGCACCTCAGGCCAGGCTCTGAGCTGGGGTGGGGGCTGTGTGTGTGTGCACGTGCCCCCTGGCTTCCCTGAGATATCCTGCAAGGCAGTGATGTCAACAATGCATTCCATGGAAGTACCCAAGGCCTGTCTGGAAGGCCCCTTGGCCTCTTCTAGCCTTTTTGAACTTCCTCCTCCCCAAATTCCTCTTGAATTTGCGCTATTTGTGTAAAGATGTTTTTTTTCTCTCCATCCCCACAGCAGAGCACAGTAACTGGTATTTAAAATGATAAAGTCTGGCTGGCAGGTTGGATGAATGAATTGCTGGACTAACAGATAGGAGGGTGAGTAGGTGAGTGGGTGAATAAAAGATTGAACCAGGTTTGCCCTGGAATGGCACCCTCCTGAGGCCAGAGATTCCCACTTGTTCGAGACCCCCGTGGGATTCCATGAACTCCACAGGGTGAAATGTTTTCAAAATCACTTTTAAAAATCTGCAACTTAGAAACTAGAATATTTATGAACATGTGATCAAAATATGGTAAGACAACTTATAAGGCTAACTCTAGAATTTGATACACATAAACATATTCATTTATACCTAGTTGCTAGGTAATACGTTTTTGAAATGTTCAATGTTTTTTATTCACCACCTATATTAGAGGGCCGTTACTTCCCTCAAATGAAAGCAAAATATGTCTGCTATCACCACCAATATCCTTTAACCTTGAACTCAAAGGAAGCTTTTAAAGAAAAAAGGCTGGGAGAGCTTTTAAGATCCTGGTCAGAATTTCTCAACTTTAGCTGCATATTTGAATTACCTGGGGAGGCTTTTCAAAGTCTTGATGCCCAGACTGCACTTCAAATCTATTACATTCGAATCTCTGGAGATGGGATCCAGGCATCCACATTTTTTTTTCCTTTTTCTTTCTTAAAACATGTTTTTTTCTTGAGTGTTCTTTTTTTTCATTTCTTTTATTTTCTTTTATGGTTTGGCAACTATATTTTTAAAGCTCCCCAAGTGACTCCCATGTGTAGCCAAGTCCGAACTACTGCTTTAGCCCACATGTAGCTGAGACTAATTTAAAGACTTACCATGCAAACATGAGAGTTTTATGTTCCTGTAAGAATCAGGTCTGAAACAGCCTGTGTCTTCACTCTAACTCCTTCCATCATTTCCTTCTTCCTTTACACTTATTTCTATCCTGCCAGTCAAGAATAGCTCATGGGAGGGCTGGCCGAGTGGCGCGTTGGTTAAGAGCTGGCCTGGGATGCCAGAGGGCCCCGGTTTGGATCCCACATATGAGGGCCAGTGACACTGCCCTCTACAGCTAAGATGCTGAACAACAGCTCAACCTGGAGCTGGNCTCATTCCTTAATGTCTGGCAGCAGTGCCCTGTGGGCAAGCAGGAAAGCAGGTAAGGAAGGAGGGAGGGAGGGAAGGAAGGAGGGAGGGAAGGAAGGAAGGAAGGAAGGAAGGAAGGAAGGAAGGAAGGAAGGAAGGAAGGAAGGGTTGACTATTCTCCTTTAAATCTGAAGTTTTGTGTTAAGTTCTTCTCTGTTGTGTGTAGACCCTCGGCAGCTAACCTTGTTGAACCACATCACCTTGTTGCCTTCTGGTCTTGAGGTTGGCCAGTGGAATACACTGTCAGGGAATCAGAGTTGGGAGGAAAGAGAGGTAGGTGGGAGTATTTATTATTCCTCTTACTCTCTGCCTGCTGGGTAGTCCTACTGGCAGCAGCTCCGTCCACAGCCCCTGTCCAGCAGCCCCTCGTCCAGGGCTCCACGTTCCCCTGGGCACCAATAATACCATTTCTTCCCCTGCCTCTGGAGGTCAAGTGTCAGAGCAGCTTCCGTCTGCTGATCATTGCTGTGGACATGAACATCCTTTTTTACTTACCGGAAGCTACCCACACCTCTGTAAATAGTCACTTCATTAAAAAGTGTTTCAAAAAATCCCAGCTGAATGTATATATACTCTGTTTGCTGCCTGGGCTCTGACAGGTCCTCAAAGAGGAGAAAATAGGGAAAGAAGCAAAAGGAGGCTTCTCAGAAGAGCTAATACAAACCCCAAAAAAGCGATTCGCATTATTCCCCTCATTCATCCACTGAGTGGCCAGAAGACTTGGAAAGGACTGTGTGAGATCTGCCACATGGTAGCCTGTTCGAGTCACCCCCAGCTACCCAGTGGTTAGTGGCTCTGTCCTCTGTAGGTTCCGCCCCGCCCCCACCCCCAGTGCTTTGTTCTGTCTTGATAGGAATCCTCAACAAGGTGGAATTGTAAGTGATCAGTTTATATGTCTGTCTCCCACGCTGGATTGAAAACAACTCAAAGGCAACTATCTGGGTTTTGGCTATTTCTGCATCCTGCCTTGCTTCTCTCAGGCTGCCAGACAGAGAGTTGGTCCTTGTGTGCATTCACGTGAAGAAGGCATGAAGGTTTTTCCCACCGAGGAAGTCCATAGGCCCACTTTTCTAGGATCCACCCCCTTCCTAGGGGGTGGAACCACCTCAGAAGTCCCTGGCCAGACTCTGAACGCTAAAAATATTTGACACTGATAATACCGGAAGGTGACTAAGCTGGTGACTCAAGAAAACCAACTTCCTCTTCCAAGATAATTGCCTAATCTATCATCAAATTGTTTTGCCCAGACAAATCCTGGCCTCTTGCTTTCCTGCCATTTTTGCATTTTTCTGCAAAGACTGCCAGTTTGGCTCAAACACATCTTTTGTTCTTGTACCCTTTAGTTCTGTTGTTGTCTCAGGTGTTATCCTAATGATCTGTATTAGCCCTTAACACCTTGACTAGGAGACCCTGGCCACACACAGGCAACACCTGTGGACCACGTGCTCGCATCCCCAAACCAGGATACAGCCATTTGAAATCTGAGCTGTCCCAGAAAATCTGGGATCTATAATCATTATTATAGAACCAACACTAAACCGTGATCCATTTCCAATTTAAATGGTTACTACAAACATATGGAAACAACCACAAACATGGAAAAATACAGTAAACAAAGCTAGTGCAACTGTGTCTGACAGCAGTGGTTTTTACAGGCATGGGGACCGTATTCCTGTACTTTTCTGATGCAGTAATTAATTTCAAATGTTCCATTAGTGGAAACATTTTTAATGCTGAATATTATGATTCTTTTAATGTTATATTGTTTTCAATAAAAGCGGTTCTTTTTATGTCAAGTATGATGGTTTCTACACCACTGTAAGACTTTTCATCTGAAAATCACAGACCAGGTAAAGACGTCAGCTAACCCCAGCCCTGGCGTCATCCCAGCCCAGGTGTCAGATAGTGAGTGAAGAAGCCTCCAGAAGATTCCAGCCATGTAGCTTTTCCCAAAGGGAGCAAAGACAAAGCATTCCCCTCCTCCTGTCTGAATTTCTGACCTACAAATTCATGAATGTAAAAAAATGGCTGTTTTACACCCCCCACACACAAAATCACCAGAGTAAAACTCTTATCAGACCATTTTCCTTAGTTTAGTGTATGAAGATACAGTTTACTGAAGTTTTAGTTGAAGAAAAAGGGTATCTTTCCTCAGACCTTCCAGACTAAAAATTCCAGATATTCTCATGCTTGGTCCCCATTTCGCTAAGGGCAGAAGTTCTTGCAACCACATGGGGTCACACCCGTACCAGTGGGGAGCCTTCTACTGTGCAAAGAGAAAGCTGACCAACTGGAAGAGATTCTCAGTGGACCAGTTGCCTCAGGAACAGTGAGTGCTGAGTTTCAAACACCACTTCTGGCATCCTGGTTCCAGGACTCGTCTGTGACTGTCGCATTCTCCGAAGCACACTCAAGGCCCTGGAATCCTGGCTTCATCAGCTTTATGAGCTGTCAAGGTGTGGCACTACATCTGCCAGGTTTTCTGGCCATTGTGTGACTAATACAGGTACCAGGGCTTAGGACAGGTTAGGGAGAAGAGTACTTAAGTCTGTCAAATTGTAGACAGTCCTCAGGACCCAAAGGCCTACGCAGTGGATGTATTTTGCTTTTGTTTCATATCTTTAGAGATAGGAACCAATAATTACCTGTTCATCTCCAGACCGGAAAGACATGCTTCTGGGTCAGCATAAAAAACAGTTGCCCCCTGAGTCGATCTCCCACCCATGATCCCAAATCCAGTTGACTCATCCAGGAGTCTATTGAGAATACTGCTATAATAAATGCCCCAAACCCTACAATCTTTGCTTGAATCCATCTGGGTCACCCAGAAACACTCTTCCCCCTTACCATAGTCTTCTGGTTTTAGTATCAATTTTACCTCAACTTTCAGCATAATGTTTTCAGCCAAAAGGCTCAATCAGTGTCCCAAACTTTTCCAGTCTGTGGTCCTTACTCATAGGTAGGGTTTGTATGGAAGAGAAGGAAAAAGGGAGAGGGAGAGGGAGAGGGAGAGGGAGAGGGAGGGAGGGAGAGAGAGAGAGAAAGAGAGAGAGATGGGAATGGTAGGGACAGACAGGCACAGAGAGAGACAGAGACAGATTTAGGCACACAGAAAGAATTTCTGTGTAGGGAAGAGAAGTTGAGATAATTTAAAACTACTTATTCTACTAGTTCTGGGGACATGAACAGTTTACTAAATAAAATTATTTTACAATGACTAAAGAACAGTCAACTGAGGATCTTGAATGTCTTTTTTTTTTTTAAGATTTTTATTGGGGAATTTGGGGATGGGAACAGACAAGTTGCTGTTTTGTTCTTCAGTCTAGTTGTGGAGGACGTCGCTTCACTGGCCCAAGTTGGCACCATCATTGTGCTCTTCCTGGGCGAGGCAGATCAGTCACCAGCTTCTGGACGGCCGCTCACCACGGCTGCTGGCTACACACGGTAGCCCATGGCAACCCACTGCAGCAGGGGCTGCAGCCTACGCCATCGCCAGTGACTCACGGCAGCCTAGTTCCAGGTTGAGCTGTTGTTCAGCATCTTAGCTGTAGAGGGCAGTGTCACTGGCCCTCATATGTGGGATCCGAACCGGGGTTCTCTGGCGTCTGAGCCAGCTCTTAACCAACTGAGCCACTCGGCCAGCCCTTGAATGTCATTTTATAAAGTAATTTACTACAAGTTTTGAAAGAAATCACTCAACCAATACATGATAGCCACTGGGTATGGATTCCCCTGAGCCCTGTACCTGAGAAACTTTTAATTTATGATACTATTACACAGTTCTTTGGCTCTAGAATGTATTGCATGTTCACTAAAGAGTATAATTATCTTCATCTCCAACCTTAATTCCACAATATTTACCAAGCATGTTTATTAGAAGGTGGTATATTTACTTAATTTACATGTTCAGTCATTATAACATGCCGGACAGTGAGGTAGCTCCGTCTCCAT
>NW_017732210.1:488325-500146 GCF_001890085.2 Hipposideros armiger
ACTTGGGCCAGTGAAGCAACGTCCTCCACAACTAGACTGAAGAACAAAACGACAGCAACTTGTCTGTTCCCCTTCCCACAATTCCCCAATAAAAATCTTTAAAAAAAAAGAAAAAGGAATAGCTCATGGGCCACGTCCATGAGAATCCAAGTTCAGGTGAACTACGCTATCATTTTGTGAAAGCTGTACTTTTCCACTCATGAACTTTGAACTGAACTTCTGTGCCTAAAAGGAGTTTTAGGAATTGAGAAAAGCAGATAGTTGAAATAAATCCTGAGGTGGTTGCAAATCACCCTGAGCCAGAGTTGGCCATTCCCTGAAATCATAGGAAAGTTGAGAAAACACAAACGATGTGGCCACCATACCCTCAGTCAGTAAACAGGCTCCCCCACACTTTTGTACCCTGATCATTGTCCAGTAAAAACCCCAACCACGGTTTGCTTGGGGAGTCACTTTCTCTTCAGTGTTCCCTACTGCAGCAGCTTTTAAAAAGCACTTGCCTTCAACCCTAACTAGTCTCCATTTCTATTTCGACAGCTTGGGTTCTGGGCTAAGTCATTTTATGGAACCATTTGGAAAAAGCAGTGTTTGGAGATGTCCACCAAAAAAGTATCTTTTCCTGGAATTTGGCAGTAGTTGGGTCTAAAGCAGAACACAGAGGGGCGGTTGTACCATCTCATTTTCCATTTCCATCCATCAATCCGTCCTATGCCCACTAACGCATAGGACTCCTATAGTGAGTTCAACCAAAAGACTTGCACACGACACGAGTGGGTTGCACTTATGTATTCAGTTTCCTATATACGGAACTAACACAGCCTGGGGAGGGGAAAAGAAACACTGGAAGAGCTGCCTGGCTGGAGTTAACTGACTTCTACTAAGTCATGGCTTCCCACTCTTTACAAAATCATCTTCCTACAGGAAAATCGGCTACCACAGGGGTAGCAAGGGTTGCAAGGGTCACATGGGTTGCAAGGGTTGCAGGGGCTGCAGGGGCTGCAGGGGCTACAGGGACTACAGGGACTACAGGGGTTGCAGGGGTTGCAGGGGTTGCAGGGGTTGCAGGGAGAGGTGCAAGGGTAGCACGGAGACTCGATCTTGACGCAACTGCCGAGCCCATAGGAGTAGGTTACGTCCTTCTCATCCACACACGGAGGCAAGCTGAACTCTTTGCAGATGTTCATGTAGCTGTATTTTTTCGATCCGAGGCAGTCGTACCTATTCTCACGCTCTGCCGACACACACACCTTTCCGTCTTTCACTCGAACTTTGACTTGATCGGGTTCAAAGCCGCACACGTTCACCGATCCTAAAATGTTACTGCTACAGCAAGAGGAGGCCAGAATTCTATTCGTTGTTCTCCTCAGTCTGAAATTGAGAAAAAGGACAGGGTGAGCGGAAGAAGCTCAGACCTCAGAACTCAGGCACAGCTTGAGAAGCAATATTTTGATCTCTGCTTTGTTTTAATAGCAAAAGTAAGCACTGGTCATCATGAAAAGTCAAACTGTACAGACGTGTATAAAGTAAAAAATGAAAGGCCTCCCATGTAAATCACATTCTTCCACAGGTAAACCTCTGTTAACAACAGATGAGTGCTCGACCATCCAGATTTTTCTCTTGTATTTAAATCCCAGTTCCTCCTCTTATTAGTTAAGGAAACTTGGCAGGTTCCTTAATCTCTCTGTGCCTCAGTTTCCTTATCTGTAAAATGGAAGTAATACTAATAGTAGTACATTGTAGTATTGAAGGGTTAGATGAAAGTATATATTTTGCTTAACATTGTGCTTGACACGTTATAAACCCTG
The DNA here is from genome assembly GCF_001890085.2 of Hipposideros armiger. Lineage (NCBI taxonomy): Eukaryota > Metazoa > Chordata > Mammalia > Chiroptera > Hipposideridae > Hipposideros > Hipposideros armiger. The sequence goes on from NW_017732210.1 coordinate 490,131, forward strand.
CTTAATTATTACCATGATCATGATTATTACTACTGTGGATATTATAGGTAGACTCAGAGAACTTTTTAAAAAGAGAATCCAACTAATAAGCTACCACTTAAAATTTGCATTTTAGAGATGGCCGTCAGCCTCAGAATCCAACCCTGTTGGTCCACAGGACTGGAGCCACCACTGGGCCTTCACCCAGACTCAGCCTGAAGGTTCCATCAACAAACAACAAGGCAGGATGCCAGGGCCTGGCTCTGCCTCAGGGGGCCTGTCTCCTCCTGTCTGAGGATGCTCCAGGCTCTGAAAGGCTGGTCCCAGCAGGAACAGTCAGGTTGGAGGGCCTGTGTGCTGGATCTGAGTCCTACCAGCTTGCAAGGGCTGATTGCACACATCCCTTCCACCTCCTCATCCAGTGACCTCATGATGATAGCTTGAAATCTATCATGGTGGGAACATTATACCATGGACATTGGAACACACTACAAATCAAGGTTTTTCTCCTTCCCCAACCCCACTTTCCCAGAACTTGTTGTTAAATATCGTTGCTTGTGGCCCGTGGAGCAGCAAGCACAGATCTCCATGATTCCTATAGAGCTGTGTGTGAATCCTCAATAAGAAAACAACAGTAACAGAAGCTCACACTAATCGATCACTTACAATACTTCAAGAGGTAGTAAAGTGAAATGTTTAAGAAGAGCACAGCTGGAACTAGGGTATTTAGATCCAAATCTTGGCACTGCCATGTGGACAAGCTACTGAATCTCTGCGTCAGTTTCCTCATCTGTAAATTTGGGACCTACTTCTAGGGTTGTTGTGATGCTTAAACTAGTTAATGAATGGAAAGTATTTGTAATAGTGCTTGGCACACGTTTAGTATGTTGGGCTTTTGTTTCCTTCCCCCCACCCCCAATGTACCATGATAAATGTTAAGCTGATACAAGCATTGTTTTATTTAATCTTCACAATAACCCTCTAATGCAGATGTAATTATTACCGCTTTATAGATGAGAAGACGGTAAAGGTGGTGAATGGAAGTCTAGATTCAAATTCAGGCCTGTTAATGCCAAGGTTATAGATTTAACCATCAGTTAGATTGAGCTGTCAGTCTCTGTAGCCTGGCATGAACCCTGTGTGCTCTGGCCTGACTCAGGTTCCATTTTGTTTCTAATTGCCACATCCTTCCAAAAACAACCTAATGCTCTGAAATGGTCTTCATTTTATCCCTAACATTAAAAAATATATACAAGCATATCTGTGTTCTAAGAAACATTCCTGGCAGATCATATTGCATCTCTTGGCCACCAAAGGAAGACCTTGGAGTGTGTAATTTCTAGAACTTCTCCTAGTTTGAGGAGTCTTGACTCATTGATTAATTGGCTTGAGGTTACAGTTTTAGTTCTCACTTTTATGCTGAATTTTGTCTTATATACTTACTTCCTTTTGTTACACAAGTTATACAAGTTCATTGAGGAAAACTCAGAAAACACAGATAAGCAAAAAGATGGAATATTTTAAAAAAATACTCATAAGCCCATATAATATTTACCATTTTCTTCTGTGTGTATCTATTTCTACATATAGAATATATAGAGAGTTTTTTATGTGTTCTTATGAAGTCATGCTGTACATACTACTTTGAATATGTTATTTTTACTTTATAAGCCCTAACATGATTGGCTTAACAACAGTGTGAGCCCTTGTACTGAAGGTGATAAACCAATGCCCTTAGTGACTAATTTCCAAAATGGTCAAATAGAATGCTATCCTAGAAGATGCTGAGGACAACAGAAAATTTAGGCAAGGCACCCAGAGGACTGTGGCAGCCATTCGGTTCCATTTACACCTCAGCTCCAAGGACTGGGGTGGTATGGGGCCCAAACGTCTTTCATGCTGTAGGTATGCCAGGATGCCCATAGACCATACTAAGAAGAAAGAAAGATAATCGAACTTTCTTTAAAATCTTTATCTCTGTGACAAAACCAGGAGAGAAAGCGCTCTATCTCCCTGGATCAGCAGAGAATAATACACGAAGCTGTACAGTGCCCTCTCTGGATGGACCACAGGCTTGAAGCCCCAACAGCCAAGGCCAAGAATGAAGCACAGAGCTGAATGGGTGCCCTGGGATCTCTCAAGAACCTCCGTTGGTGTGTGTGGGGCTAATAGTCAAAGCTCTTCTGTTCAGCTCAGACCTTCCCGTAGGAGAGGAGAAACGTCACATCCTGCCATGAAGACAGAGCTGAGCCTCACAAAGAAAGAACAAGGACCCCAAGTAAGGTTGCTAGAGGCCCAGCTATTGTCATAGTTAACTCTGCCAAAGACTCTTGCCCTCTGCGGGAGATGGAGCTGGGAGCCAGGTCTACAAGCCAAAGCTGGCTCCCAGGTCCATCTCCTCCCCTTAGCAACATGAGTCTTGGGGCACAACTCCATGTATTTTATATTGCTTAGATTCCCCCTCTTTCTCTGTTCCCATCACTTTGCCTCCTTTGCCCCTGCAGCAACTGCACAGGAGCCTCTCCAATGTGAGTCTTCAGGAAATTATCTAAAAAGTCTTGGCCAGGTCAGGTTTCTTCTTCCTTTTGCTTTTAGGTTAGGGGTTATTAGTGGGGAGGTGTGGGTTTAGGAGAAATTGCAGGGGCCACATTCTACTTATCAGACAACTTTAAACTTGCTACTTGACTCCTGCCTAGTGATGTACTCATCACCCCACATGGGATTTTCCATGGCTCTGTGGGAATTGCCTCCAATATTTGTTATCATGAAGGTGGAGCTTAGCCACAGTAAACATAGGGAAACCAGCCCCTTTGTTTTGCTGCAGAAGCCTCTTGGGAAAGCTGCGGTAAAGTGAGTGGAGAGCCAGTGTCTGCCACCTGTTCTCCCTACTGAAGCTGAATTTCACCCGAATGTGCCACAGCCTCCTGATTGTGACACATACTGCCCACAGCAATGATGAGTTATACAGACAGCCCTCTTCGCAAAGATATAAATCAGACTCAGCCTGGTGGTGAATTAAGTAGCGAGGATGCCAATAGGCCTATCTCTACCAAGAGTAAATGGAGGCAGGCTTTCCTTAGCTGTCCTTGGAGTACTTTGCTTTTTCTCCTAATTTGGGCCTCTTCCACTAAACTCCATTCCTCCTTTCCAACACATCTTTCCCTTTCTCTTCTTTCTTCTCCTCACTCCCTTCTTTTCCTGCCTTGTCTTTCTTCTCCAGGCTTTTGGATGACCCTGAAGAACAATGCCACCCAGCAGGAGCAGAGTAGCACAATGCAGGTGCATCTGAGGCCCCAGCAGGGCTTATTAAAACACAGGTGGCTGGGCAGCACCCCAGAGTTTCTGACTCCGCAGGAGCCGAGGATTTGCATTTCTAACAAGCTCCAGGTGGTGCTCCCACTGCTGGTCCAGAGACCAGGCAAACCTGGTTTCAAGTCCCAGCTCTCCTACCTCCTGGTGATCAAGACATGATCTGTAAGATGGCCAAGAGGGTACAAGGATTAAATCAAGTGGACGTGCGAGGGACATGGTTTTCACTCAATAAAAGATAAGTCTCTTTATCGGGCTGTACAAGCTGAAGTTTTATGTGACCAAGCCCAAAGTCCTGTATCATTAAACAATAGAATCAAACTAAATATAGTTCAAAACATAATTTGGGGAGGAAAACAGAAAAAAACTAAAGCAACAATAGTACTTACGTGGGTCTCTGCTAAGGAAGATACTGCCAAAGTGTCTCTTGAAGCTGCTGCTCAATAAACAGTGGAAATATATTGGACCTTCTATACCCAGTTTACAAAAATACCTCTCTCTCTCTCTCTCTCTCTCTCACACACACACACACACACACACACACACACACACACACACACACACACACAATGATACACTCAGACACACACACCAAACAACATACACTCAAGAGAGTTCTCAAGGGGCCGGCCTAGTGGCCCGGTGGTTAAGAACTGGCTTGGGACACCAGAGGGCCCCGCTTCGGATCCCACATATGAGGCCCAGTGACACTGCCCTCTACAGCTAAGATGCTGAACAACAGCTCAACCTGGAGCTGGGCTGTCGTGAGTAGCTGCCAACGGCAGGTGGGTTGCCATGGGCTACCGTATGTAACCAGCAGCCAGTGTGAGCGGCCAGCAGCCCCCGTGACTGGCCGTCCAGAAGCCGGTGACTGATCTGCCTCACCCAGGAAGAGCGCAATGATGGTGCCAACTTGGGACAGTGAAGCAACATCCTCCACAACTAGACTGAAGAACAAAATGACAGCAACTTGTCTGTCCCCCTTCCCCCAATTCCCCAGCACTGTTCCCATCCCCCCAATTCCCCAATAAAAATCTTAAAAAAAAGAAGAATGTTCTCAAGAAACTCTTGGAGGGGAATTAAAAATTGTCAGCCAAGCCTTCTACTCAGTTATTAAAGGATCACCCAGAGCCAGAGCAGACTGGCGTCCCCACAGAGAAACAATTCCCATGGGACTGTGGCAACTATAGGCCAGATGGATCTGTCTTTCCCGTTTGGCAAAGAACCTTCTGGATGACCCAGCCTGGCATCTGAAAAGACATGTCATACCTAACCAAACTGCTAGCATTCTTTAAAGGGGTAAACATTCATGGGAATATGATTTCTTAACTCAAAAAGCCTTGGGCAAGGTTTCACACCAAAAATTGTTTTTAAAAATTGAAGCAACATGATATTTCTGGGTATATTTAGTCATGGATTGGGAGCTAGCTGAGAGATAAGAAAAAAGGCATTTTACTGGAAGAAAAAATATTAACAGTGAAAGTCCTCTGGGATTGAGGCTAGATCAGGGTTTAACATTTTCATCCATAGTCAGAAAAATTGAATATTTAGGTTTGCAGGTGACACTAAGCCCTACTGGATAGTGAAATGTCAAGCTGTCAGAAAAAGAGCATATGAGGGTTTCACAAGGCGGTGTGAATGTTCTGGAAGAAAAGTGGCTGGGAGGAGATACAAGAGGGCAAGTCTGAGGTCATTTCTAAAATATACTTGGATTTATCAGTTCAGAAATCTGGGAATTAGTGTGGAGACATCACCAACTTTATATACTGCCACAGGCACAGAAAAAAATCAGCAAAAATTCAGACATTGCCAGGAAAAGTATCACAAACTATAGAAAGCATTACTTGCTGTATAAACCATACTGCCAAGATGTGAGCTTGAAGTTGTGCCTACTGCACGCCAAGAAATAGGGCCTCCTGGAGGAGGCAGAGAGCACCCAGAGGATAAAGAACAGACAGGTGTTCTCCCCAGGAGAGTCTGGAGCATAGGAACAGCCAGGAGACAAAGTCTGAAAGGACCTGCGTGAAAGGTAATCAAGTCCTCAAAGGTACAGGGAGAGCGGACAGAGATTTGCTCACAGGTAACCCTTCGTTTAGACCAAATATTACAAAAGTGTCCCTGACTCACAATTTTTTTTTAACTTGATACTCCAAGGAATAAAAATAAAATTGGTTCAAATTGAGTGTAGGTAAGTTTATAGGCAATAGCCCCATCCCAGGTTATTGAGGGAGGTTTGTTCTGGCCTTTGGTGACTGATGACCTGGACAATAGTTGCCTTAGAGCCATTTCTAGTGAAACACCACTGTCACAGTTGTCAAGGGCCTTGCTCTGTCTCTCTCTGTTTATCTATCTATCTATCTATCTATCTATCTATCTATCTAATATCTATCTATCTATCTAATATCTATCTATCTATCTATATCTATCTATCATCTATTTATATCTATCTTATATCTATCTATCTATCTATCTATCTAATATCTATCTATCTAATATCTATCTATCTATCTATCTATCTATATCTATCTATCATCTATTTATATCTATCTTATATCTATCTATCTATCATATCGATCTAATATCTATCATCTATATCTATCATCTATCCCTATCAATCTATTTATCTATTTATTATCAGTTTTCCATATCTATCATCTATCTATAGCTATCTATCATCTATATCTATAAATCTATCTATATCTATCTATCTACTATCTATCTACCTATCTAATATCTATCTATCTATATCTATCATCTATATCAATCATCTATACCTATCAATCTATTTATCTATCAGCTATCTATAGCTATCTAGCATCTATCTATAGCTATCAATATATCTATCTATCTATATCTATCTAATTTATTAATCTATCATCAGGATAAGACAATCTTAAGGGCACAAACTTGCAATGAGGAATAAAGAAGTCCTAGAGATCTAATGTGCAGTATAGTGACTGTAGACAATAATATTGTATTATAATCATCAAACTTGCTAAGAGACTAGAACTTAACTATTCCAACCACTAAAAAGAAATGATAATTATGTAATGTGATAAGGTGCTAATTAGCACTACAATGGCAATCATATTACGATATATAAATGTATCAAATTAATATGCTGTACACCTTAAATTTACATTGCTCTATGTCAAATATATTTCAATACAAAATCTATCACCTATTCATCTTTTAAAACAATAGGATATTAAATAGTTTGTCTGAACCTTGATTTTTTTCACTTAATACATCAATACATAAAATGCTGCATCAATCATTTTTACATCTACATATTATTTCAATATATGGATGGACCAGAATGTATTTAACCAGGGGACCGTCCTTCAACCATTTTTTTCAACAACAGTGATAGACTAAATGGTGTATGTACAAAGTAAGAAAAGGAAAGCTTTCTCCAGGCCAAAAAACAAAATGTAATCAAACAAAAATTTTTAAAGTGGCTTTTAAAATTACCCAATTCAATTAAAATCTTTTCATCTCTGTTCTGAAAGCTGAGACTCTCAGTTCTGTAGTTTATTTGCACAACCTTTACTAGAGTTGGAGAGAGAGGCTGACATAATAGACCCAACTCCAGATGAATTTTAAGTCTTTGTCTGGAGTTGGAGAATGGGAGAAAGGTTTTCCTACAAACCCCAGAAAACGCCTCTGTTGTTTAATTTGCTCCCCTGCTCTTAAGCCTCTGGCAAACATTAAAGATTTGATCAGTTATTATTACTTCTCTTGTAGTCATTTCTGTAAGTCCAAATATACTTCAATCACTTTACTCATAACCAGAAAAAAATGTTTAGTTTGCTACTTCCAATAGCTTTTTAATGACATCTCTATTTCTTTCCCTCATTAAAGCCACATTATTTATCATGTTGGCATTCCAGCTATAAACCAACAACAACCCTGCCAATCGACATCATTACATTGTCTTTTGAGACTCATCATTTCCATCATGGACCCATTCACACTTCTTAAATCTTTGCTAAGCCACTAGACTTATTACCTTGAACACTTTTCATCTTTGTACCAGTATCGATTGTCACACTTTCTCCCCTATTCCAACTTATAAGGCTAACATACCAACTATAAAAATATTAAAAAGTTCTTTTACTTAGCCAGCTCTCTCTTCTCATCTTCTATGGCTCTGATGGCTTTCCTCTCTAAACTTCTGAGAGATGGTCGAAGACAGTAAAGCTTGACATCACACAAGCAACACGGGTACATGTCGCAGAGGCCGCAAGAGCGTGATCGCTTTGAATAGCACAAGCAGTACGGGTATGGGTGCAAGTCACAACAGCAGTACGGGTGCATGTACAAGTCACACAGGCAGCGCGTGCTGAATTCGTCGATGCATCTCAATTGCCTCAGTTCTCTGTCCACCTTCTTGATGTCCCTTCTAACACTGTCCAAAAGACAATTCAGTGCAGCCATGACAGTCACACCTTATTGTTCTGTGAGTACCTTTGGGAAATGGCACTCGGGGAAAAAAATTGTTCTAAGCTCTTCTCAGAAGTTTCTTTTAAAAATAAATGAGGCACACATATCCACTTACTTTAAAGCTTGTGTTCTGTGACCTCACCACCTTCTATGTATGTCATAGGCTGTTGGTTACCATGGGAACTGTACACAGTCCTCTCCAGAGGCCCTCCTCAGAGTTACAACGTTACTCTCAGAACTATACTAATGTTGGGATTTCATTCAAGTTGGATGGGTCCCCCAAGCAAGCATAGCTCTTTAGCGTCCATGGGGCTAACCTTTAATGTCCTTGACTTCTGTGTGTGTGCCCTGAGGAACAGCCATAGCTGTGATCTTAGTGTGGGGGATGGAAGAGCTGCCTGGCTCCTTTCTCTACGCTTTTCTAGCTGCTCGAGCCTTGACTTGACACTTAGCATTCCCCTTTACATGCTAGGGTTTGTTCTGGTTCCTAGTCACTTTATCCATAGAATACAAAGAGCTTTCCTATGGTTCTCCTTACAAAGTCATCCTCAAGTCAGCCTTTGTCCTTAACTTTCTGATCCCCAAGTCTCTGAGTCTTGTCCTTTCTTTACTAGCTAAAGTCCTGGCTATCCTGGGACATCAGTTCTCCAGTGGCCAGGGTCCTTGCTCTTAAGCGCCCATGTCTCAGTGCTCAGGGTCCTGTCCTTGGTCACCACTGTCCAGCAACTACACCTCTGGTCTTGCGTCCAAGCCTCCAGATGCCTTGTCCCTAAGTGCTTCCCAAGTGTTGGCCCTTGATACTTTGTATCTAACTGCCTGAAACCCACCTTGGGCAGGTTTCCTCTGCTCCCAACTGGATCAACACAGTGGATCTCAGGCTCAGCCTCAGCCTTGGCTCAGAGGTACTTCTACTCCTCCCGGCCTTTCCCCTCAAACTGCTATCCAGCTCTCGAATCTTCCCTTTATGGACTAAGACATAGGGTACTTAAGGAGAAATGGCTGGATATGACACTGGAGAGGGAAACAGGGCCAGGATTAAAAGGACTTATGGACCTGCTAAGGAATTTGAACTTTATTTTGAGCACAGTGAAGACTCACTGACTTTCTTTTCCATGGAGACTTCAAGAGAAATTGAAGGGTAAGTCTAAGAGCCATCCTGAAGGTGCTTTGGAAGGAGACAACAGTAAAGGTGTCTTCTGATGGAAGGCAAGAGACAGCCAAAGTCCGGACTGCGGATCTTGGCTATAGGAATGGCAAGAAGCAAGGCAATGGGGTCACCTTTCTCCACGTGCACTCAGACCCCATCCAACCCATTCTCCACATTGCAGCCAGAGTGATATTCATATATAAATCTGTCATTCCTCAACTCCACCCCACAAAAAATCTTCAATGTCTTCTTAGGAGAAGGACCCAAATCCTTACAAGGTGCTGAACGATATGGTCTCTGCCTACATTTCCTGTCTCCTCTCCCACCATTGTTTCTGTAATTCATTATGCTTTAGCTACAATGTCCTTTCTTGATGTCTCAGGACTTAGGGGCACTCTGATCTGTCTTCTTAGAAATTGAACTCCCCACCCAATGCCCTTGATCTAGTTAACACCTAAGGCATACTTTAGATCTCCTCTTAAATGTCTCTTCTTCAAGAATGACTTCCCTGTCCCCCAGACTAAACACTCATAACTCTGCATATTTCTTTCATACCATTGTCTGTCTGTTGCTCCAACCAGACTATCTTTTTTTGGTCACCATTAGACACCTAACACAATGCCAGGCACATAGTAGGGGCTTCAAACTTATTTGGGGAATTGACCACATGAGTGAATTAAATAGAATTTAGTGAACGGAGTGAAGATGGCGTGAGGGAGGAATCAGTAATGATTCCTAGGTTTCTAGCTTGGCCCAATCATGGTGCCACTGAATGAGGTAAGAAATTCAGGAAGAAGAGTAACTTTGGGGGACATGCTGAACTTGAGATGCTAGTGACAACTTTAAGGTAGATATGTGGAGTAGTTTGTAGATAAGTGGGTCTGGAACTTGAGAGAAAATTGGGATAGAGATATAAATTTAGGAGTCACAATTCCATAGATAGTCAAAGCCCTGAAGTGGGCCAGATCATTCAGGAGACAGAAGAGATTGAAAAAAAGAAGAGGGCTGAGGCAGACTCCTGAGGAACAATAAGAAGAAATGAGGGAAGGAAAGGGGCTCATAGGAGGAATAATCAGATGTAAGAGCCCCAATGCTGAGTCCCTCATGTATCACTAGACCAAGCCTGGCATTCCCC
>NW_017732210.1:505641-509500 GCF_001890085.2 Hipposideros armiger
CACAAGTAACGTTTTTTATGGAAACTGTGTTGCTGTTTATTTCATTGAGAACAGTGGCATTGTTTTACATTTTTACAAATCTTTCTGACATCCAGCTTCATAGAGAACAGCTGAAATATCTCCTTCTGCCTTCAGTCCAAGTGGTTGTGACATATCTTCTGTCGTCATATGTTTGCTTTAAGTATAAAAGAATCCAGCCTTACACAGATCTGTAGTTGGAAAAGGAAGGATCTCTCAGGCCCCTGAAAGAGTCGTAAGGATCACCCATTGAGAACTGCTGCTTCAGTTCATATTCTGGAAGTTACACAGTACCACGGCCCCTCAAAGGCACAATGGCTAAGCTTTTCCTAAAACATGTAATTCTGTCTCACTGCAGAACTGCGTTATAGAGCTTTTGGGGGTCTACCTACCCACTGATCCCCTTTTGTAAGAACTGAACCCCACCCTGATCAATTAAAAAAAAGGTTGGGGGGACTCTGGCAGGAATTCTCTTAAGACAAGCCCTGCCTCCCACCCTGGGTGTGAGTTTCTGCACCAAGAGAGGATGCTAACAACAGCCGGTCAGCCAGGTTCTCTCTTCTGGGGCTCCGGCATCGGGAGACATGGACAAAGGGAGTTTGAATTCAGAAATAGAGGTTGCTGTTGTGTGGCAACCTCCTTAGCTGTAGAGCCCTTGATGGGTCAAGGCTTCTAGGTCCCGCTTCAACTCTCAGAGGAGGAGGCTTCTGTTTTAACATGTTGCTCGTTGATTACCTCATTCATTTGCGGCTACTAGCAAACATCGAAAGGTCAATAGGAACTGTGGATCTCAAAAGAGGAGGAAGAGTTAAAAGTTCAAATCTTGGCGTAAATTATGTGTGTGTGCGCACATGTGAGTGTGTAAAAGAAAGAAGTAGGAGAGAAGTTTAGTAGTTATAAGCGAAATTAAAAAACACTCTGTAGCAAGGGCCTGGCTTTGGCCACGTTGTGAGCCCTCCAGGGACATAGCTGGGTCTGGCCCATCCCGTGGGCTGGAGTAGTGGGTCCAGCCAGGGTCCACTGGCGTCTTGAGAAAGAACTCACCAAAAGGAGCAGAGAGCATTATCTCAGGTTGGAGGGAAGCCTGGACCCCAGTGCAGCATGGCATCCGTGCCTGATTCTATTCCTAGCCCTCTGCTATGCCCACGCCTCCCTGCCTACATTCATTCATCTGGCAGCCTTAAGNAACAAGAATTCATAGAAGGAGAGAAACACACTCAAAAACTGTGGTTATCTCTGAGCAGTGGGATTATAGATGACTTTTAAAATTCTCTTTTCTAGACTTTTCTGTGATTTCTAAGTTTCTCCAATGAAACTATCACCAATTTTATAATGAAACACTTTTCGGTAGTGTGCTATCTGTCACACTATCAGCTTTGCACTAAACTGCCAAGCCCACCCCTGGCTTCTGCCTGTAACATCCTTGTGGGCTTCCGGGCCATCCCTCTGAGCAGGTTTTCCTTTGGGGGAGACTGTCTATAATGGTCATCTACCATTTGTCCTGCCCGTTATCCATGGCATCTTCTTTTGGTAAAATAACTATCTCTTCTCCTACCCTTCCCTCTGCCTTTAGGTACTACCACTGAAGTTGCCCCATCAAGGGGCAGGCACTAACTAAAGCTGGCCAATCTGCCTCTTTTCTGAGAATTTGCTCTTTCATTGAGAGCCTGAAGATGGTTGGAGCTAATTCATGCTGATCATGGACCCTGAAGAGACTATATCTTAGTTTCTGCCCTATTCTGTCATTTTAAAATTGGTTCTTCAGCTTTATTTTGAGTCTGTGAGCTCTCCATATCTTTCCAATATATCCCTGCTTCTGTTAAGTTACCCTGTCAGCTTCGGCTACTTATCACTAGAGAACACAATTAGTATGACAGCCTATCCCCCTAGACCTGTCCAAGGACAACCACTCCAGGCTGAACTTGTAGGTCAACTGTGGCTCCAGTAGACGTTGTCCCAAACTAGTCCAGCTCCTCCCTCTGAACACAGACTTAACTGCCTCGAGGCCACCATTCCTGAAGGCCCTGTGGGTACAGGACAATGAGGGACTCAAGCTAGGGGAAATGTCTGGAAACACCTGCGAAGGTCTATCTGTGGACACTGTCCCTGAGGCAAGAGAGGCATCACGGGGCTCAGAATCTCAGAATTTTAGCTTTGGAAAACCCAAGCCATCCAGACCAGTGTCCTATTCAACTGGGATTCTCTGCTATAGCACCCCAGGCAGATAAGCCTGGAAGAATTGGGGGCTTATATATGGGACAGGGTGCCTGCTTGTTGGTTTAGGAGGACCAATACTCCTATGACCAACCATACTGGTTCATATTTTCTCTCTCTCTTCTCCCCCTTCCCCTCCCAGCCCCTAGGTCTTTAACAAATATCTTCCTGCTAAATAAGGGGGGGAGAAGGAAGAGAAGGGGGTTGGTACATTATTCTTACCGCTGCACCCCACAGGATTGAACTCGGGGTCCAAGGTGCTGCAGTGGAGGTTGCTCTTAGCTGGCAGGGTCTGAAGAAGTACCTCAGGAGCTATTTTTTTCCTCTTTCTTTCAGCAAATATAATTCAGGCGTTATTGGGAAGGAGTCATGGGAATTTTATACACCAAGCAAATACCTGAGTATTTTTGCTCATTAAGATTTGAGGAGCGGACGGATGTGTTAGTGATCACCACCCTGACTTGTCTGACACTGAACGCTTTCCTGGGATATAGGGTTTTGGTGCCAAAACCAGGGCAGGAGACACAGGCTGGAAATGAAGGTAGGGGTACAAAGTGTCTGTGTGGTCCATCCACAGTGTGCCCAGTTTAAAAGATGGAGCTGTCCTCAGTGGGGTGCAAACCTGAGTTTCACCCTCTGGCTTTAAAGATAGGATGGAGTTTTAATACCATCTCAGGATCCTGCGTGAGTCCTCTTTCTCCCACTTGCTCTCCCACTAACTCTCTCCGTTCTCCACTTGCCCCACCTCCCTCTCCCCTTCAGCTTCATGAATTCTTCAAGAAAAATTGTTAGCTGCAATCTGGATTGTTCTTGATGTGGACAGAGACAAAAAATCTTTCTTGATTTTCTTGAACTTCATACTGGAATCATTCAAACATAAGAGCACATTTCCATGCCATCCTAGAAACAGAAGGGCTTGCTTTTGCCACAGACAGTGGCCTGGTTAGTGAGAGGGGGTTGAGAATTTGTATACTCCTGCCACCATCATAACTGCATAACTCTTAGTAGATGCTTACTTGAATAATAATATTTCACTTACCTATCATCTATCTATCTATATCTATCTATCATCTATCTATCTATTACAGCTGACATTCAATATTATATTAGTTTCAGGTGTACAGCATAGTGGTTAGACATTTATATAACTGACAAAGTCATCTCCTCGATAAGTCTAGTACCCACCTGACAGTATACATATATAGTTATTACAATATTATTAACTGTATTCCCTATGATAGTTCACATTTAATGAGTATCTGAGTGTGTGCCAGGCTGGTTCTCACAATGACCCTTTGAAGTAGGGCTTGTTTATCCCCATTTACAGATAAGGAGACTGAAGCACAGACAGTTCACACAAGTGGCAGAGCTAGGGTTCCACCTGGGCAGTCATCCACCAGCCTCTTTGTGTTTGAAGACTAGTGACTCTTGAGAAAAAAATTTTTCTTCATTCTCACCTTGAAGATGAATGAAGAGTTATATTTGAACATTAGGACTTCCAGATATCTCGCCTCTGTCATTATCCACACACCTAGAGCTTGATTTGCTTCGCATTTTGCTCTTCAAGTGGAGTAATGCGCTTTTCTGCTCTGCGGCACCCTGTGTTACACACACACACACACACACA
>NW_017732210.1:511665-521675 GCF_001890085.2 Hipposideros armiger
TACCAGAGATTACTTTTATCTGAATGACCTATCTGTATGGCAGTTACCAAACACCTGCTCTTCTTATCACCCTGTGAGGTAAGTACCCTTCTCCCCTTTGAAGCCCCAGGCCCTGCTCCACTCCTTAGCTCAGCTGACACATAAGTCTCAATGCCCAATTTGTTCTTGAGTCCCATGTCTATGCGGCCCCATACATATGTAATTAAATTTGGTTTCCTCTTGGTAATCTGTCTTATGCTAATTTCTCCAGTCAAAGAACCAAGAAGGGTAGAAGGAACATTTTTTTCTCCCCTACAGCAGCAATGATAGCTACATATTCCAGACAATATTCTAGGTGCTGATCATGTGTTTGTACATTCGATCCTCACTGCCAATCCTTTGAGGTAGGTGCTAACATTGTTGACTTTTCACAGGTGAGGAATCTGCAGCACAGAGAGGCAAAGTCACTTGTCTACGGCTGCCCAGCTGGCAAGTTCCAGACATAAAAGGTGCCCTGGCAACGTCCCTGCAGCTCCAGGCATAGCCACCACGTGGCACTGCGGGGCTGCCTGCTCCTCTGTAAGCCCTCCTATCACTTTCAGTGGGAGGAAAACTGTATTCTTAGAAGCTGACACAAGAATTTCTCTCAGAGAGGAAATTCTCCTTATTCCCTTACCTCAAACACACACACACACACACACACACACACACACACACACACGGGCACCACACACTGGTGATAGGGCTTAAAAATAAAGTGGTCCATGTTTCAACTGTCCCCCAACCTCTTACATTTCATTCCAAATGTGTTTTACACATTAATGGAAGATAGGAACAGAGCAGAGTTGTGCATAGTTGTCTGGCTTCTGTTTCAGCTCTCCTCGAGGGCCGAGAGTGGGAAAGATATTTCCTATCCAACCTGGGCTCTGCATTTCCATTTCTTCATTGTTTCTTAATTCATGCAAATGAGGTAATTTCGTAGAAACCTCTGGTTTCTTTCCCATTATTTACCCAACACATTTTTAACCTACTTGGGAAAATATGTGCTAATTTTACATCCATCATGGATTGACATCTCTCCCTAGAACAGCTTTTAAAAGTACTTGAAATTCATAACTGAGCATCATGGTTCCTTAGATACAAATTTGAATGATTAATTGGACATTTTCCATTCCATTCCAATTCAGGTTGTGCAGAACGTGTTATACTAAGCTGCCCCCTCTGCCTTTGGCTGCAGCTAACGTTGGAGAATCTGCTTGTCCACATACCAGGGCTACAGGTAATATCTGCATTTCCTTTCTGTGAACTCACAGTCTTTATTGAGTGATTACTAGCAGAATTCAAAAGCGCTCCCTTTCCCCACCTGAAATTCTTACTTCCTATTTCCTCTGTATGTCCCCACTTCCTTAGGAAACTGGGCTCTGCCTTAGGCATGCTGCTGGCTTTTAGTTCAGGGAGTATGCACTTGGGCATTGGGCATTGGGCATTGGATCCTGGCATGGCCCTGGCTGATCTCTGGACAATCAGGGTGCTCTCTGAACCAGATACTCTATCTATCCCTGTCCCATGGGGATTTCAGTATGGCCACATTTTGGTGATGCGGCTGCAGATACTGCTGGACTTTTTCAGGAAGATCTCCTTTTTCAGGAAATATCCCGAGGTGGGCTGAAGCAGGCTCGTGCCAGCGGGAAGAGCCAATTGTGCTCTCTCTTCCCAACATACTCAGGGATATCATGTTGGTTGCTTGCAATTGACCATGGAGGGAGTATTTCTTCCAGGGAAATCAGCAAACAGTACAAATCGGGGCTTTTTCTTTCTTTTCTTCCTGAGCACTACTTATAGCCCACTGCTGGAAATATCCCTTAAAAAAAAAAGAAAGAAAGAAAGAAAGAAAAGAAAGCCCATCACAGGAGCCAGCAGCCTGTGTAATTAGAACCCTCTCCCTCCCACCCTCCGCCTCATTCCAGAAGCTCCTGGTGCTAAATGGGGACAAAATGTGAATCACACAACCTCCTTTGAAGGGACGTCTTTCTTTTCAGTCTCATCAATTGCCTTTCTCTTATTAGGACATCTGGTAGACTCCAGGGCTGCAGGCTCACTCACAGTTCCCTTGCCATCTGATGGCTCCTTTCTGTTCTTTACATTGACTTCTCCATGAGTGTATTTCTAATCACCTCGTGATCCAACAAATAGTGCTGTCTGTTCCCAGTGGTTTCTGAACCCCAGGGAGGACTGCTATGAATACAGATTTCAGGACCCAGCCTCCAAGACACTCTCTCAGTGACTCTGGGCTGGGGCCCAGCAATTTGTAGTTTTAATAGGCTCCCAGGTGGGTCTGGTACAGCCAGGCCAGGTGCAGGCTCTGGGTTGGGCTGACTTTTGGAAACCACTACAAAAACATCCATGGATATGCTGGGCTTCTCTTTAGCAGCTTCTGAGAGTTAGAACCTAGCCAAGGTGAGGCTGCAGGACTCACTCAGCCCATTCTGTTTTCCAGGTTGGCAAGCAACATCTCTGAGGGCTTCTGCTCTGTCATCCTTCAGCCCGCACGACATAGGGAGTCTTGGTGACGTTCTTGATTACCCAAGGACACAAAGACTGGCTCTGAGGTACAAGAGGGTGTGAACTGATTAACTGCCTCATGAAAAGCTTAATTGCACATCGTTTTATAATTTGTCACTTCCAAATGAAGTACAGAGGCTACCAGGTGAGCTCAGCTGCGTCCAATCAAAGGTGAGGCATGTCATTCGCTGGGAGACTCATGGTTACACCTCAACCCTGCACGGATGATGAGTGGGTGTCCTTCTTGTCAGTGACTCCCAAACTTTAGGATGCAAATGAATCACTTGAGGAGCTCCCAGAAAAAGCCTGATTTCCCGACCCTGCCCACCTTTCTGTTTCTGTAGTTCCAGGGTGGGTCTGGGAAACCCCTTCATTAACAAGTTCCCCAGGTGGACTTACTTGAGATAGCTAGTTTTACTGAAGCCAAAACGGTTTTCATGAAATGTCTGATATTAAGAGTATTATCTTCCCTCAAGGGATTTCTCTGGAGTCACAATGAATCAGCTTTTTCCTTTAGCTCTTCGTAAAAATAAATACAGCACTGAGTTTCGGAAATCAAACCACGCATTTAGGCAGCGGAAAGTGTAATGCTAGAGGCCACCAGGCCAGCGGCCCTTCCTCTCAGAAACTGGTATATGGTGAGTGACAAGGGAGCATCTCCAAGCAGGTGGGTTGTTCTCTCAAAGGAAAGGGGGGTGAGGGTGGGGCAGAAAGCCCTGTGTAACAGCTGGATGGAATGTTCCCCTACCAGTGTTAATTCAAGTGATTTCTTTTTGTGAGGGTAATCACCAAATTAAATGTTTTAATTACAGAAATTATATATGCATTTCTTCTGAGAAAAGAGCATCTTCGGAACACAGTATCCACTCCCCAGAGGATAAAGCTGCTTTGCTTGCAGGAAAGGGGGTGGTGTCTGGGGGAGCCCATTTTAATTTCATTATAAAACCAGCTTGAGAAATAAAGGCATAGATTGACACGTATTCCCAGCCAGCTGTGACTTAATGAGCACAATTCAAAGCTTGGAACCTGCTAGCCACATCCATATTAATATATCTGTGGAAGACAACAGCAACAGAGAAAGTGACAAACCACTATTCCTAGTACTGGAAATGAATTTTAAAGTACTGTTAAAATGATCATCACTGAGGCAGCCCAGCTGTCAGCCTCCCTGCCTGTCAAGAATGCCCCTTGCAGCAGAGGCAGACAGGGCCCTGGAAGAAAGACATTGTTTTCACACAGATCAGCAAGCCCTGAGTCCAGCAGATTTAGCAGCGGAGGTGTGGCTGCTCTGCTCCTGGTTCTGAGCCAGGTCCATCCCCAGCAACCCAGCGCCAGGCACGCCCCCCAACCCCAAGACTGTTGTTTTGAATTGTTTGTTGCATAACCATCCAAGTCATCACGATCATAAGAATCTTTGTGATTCTGATTTTCCTAGTCATGAGCACATGAAAATAATAAACATGTCTTCTTCCAACATTTTGAGATCCTAAAAATAAAAAGTGCTGGGTAAGCCCTGCAGTGTTAGTAAGTCTAAGGCAAGAGGGTGGGTGTGGATGGGAGAGACAAAAGAAATGCAACATGAAAAGAAACCTCAGTCTGCATATTTTGACAGTCAACTCAAAACAGCCACTTGGTCAGGAGAGAGAGAGGGCCCCTGGGCAGATGAGCCACTCCTGTAGTACATTGTGGGTGGGGGTAAGGCCCCCTCTGTTTCTGGAGAGCTGGGTGTCTCAAGGTGAAGGTCTTTGGATTCCCCTAAACTTGAACTCTGCTGACTGTGTGTCGTCATCCTTAGTGGTGGTGGTGGTGTGTACGTGTGTGTCTACGCAGGCGTAACCAGCGGGCAGTCAAGATTCGGAGCACGGGCTTTCAAATCAAACAAAACCTGCCTCTTCCACTTACAAAAGATTCAATTACACTATGGGTCTCCATTTTTTTTCATCTGGAAATGGGGCTAAAATACCAATCTCATTGAGCATTTTTTTGATAATTAAATGAGAAAATATACGTACATGCTTAGACTCAAGGCCTGGCACAGGGTGGTGATTCTTGGTACCATCTCCAACACATGTCTCAGTGGCATGGAGTTTCAGGTTATTTTTCAGTTAAAAACATCTTTCAGCACATGTTGGGTTCTCAGAAATCAGCATTTCAATTCAGAGCCTAGTCATGAAACTCTGACAATTGAGACACCTTTGGGGAAAAGGGTGAAGTATTTCACTTCTGCTTTCAGTTGATGCGCATCTTTAAATTCAGATAAAGGATGTAGTAATGTGGCGAGTCATGTCTAAAACTAGGAGAGGGGATTGACTGTTACCTTCATCACTGACTAGATTCTAAACCCACCAACAGTCCAGGAATAAAGTGGGACTAGAAGTGACATGGTCAATAGCATGAACCCACTTTCCCTAGTAGACCACAGCTAGAATCCCAAATTGATCAAATCCTAGTCTATTGACCTCACCCAGCCTCAGTTTTCTCATCTGTAAAATGGTCACAATAACACCTGCCTCACAAGGGTATAGGGTGGATTTAACAGGTGGTATTTGCAACATGCTTAATACAACACCATGCACATAACAGCATTCAACACATGCTAGTTCCCTTCTCCAAACAGGTGCAGGAACTCAAACCCTTCCACAGCCCTGAGGCCTATCCAGTCCCTCTGGGCCACCCAGGTTGCCTAGCAGTAATTCAAACCCTGGAAGCTTGGATATTCTTCATTGCCATCTGTTATGAGTTGAATTGTGACTCCCAGAAAAAGTAGGTTGAAGTTCCACCCCCAGTACTTCAGAATGTAACCTTTTTTGGAGACAGGGTCTTTACAGAAGTAACTTAAGTTAAAATGGAGTCACTGGGGTTAGTTCTAATCCAGTCTTACAGGTATCTTTATGAAAAGGGGACATTTAGACACAAAAGACGATGTGAAGACACACGGGAAACGCCATGTGAAGATGGAGGATTGAACTGATGTATCAACAAACCAAGGAATGACAAAGACTGCTGGCAAGCCACCAGAAGCGAGGAAGAGGCAAGGATGAATTCCCCAACAGCTTTCAGAGGGAGCATGGCCCTGCCGAAAGCTTGCTTTTGGACTTCTAGCTTCCAGAACTGTGAGAGAATAAATTTCTATGGTTATAAGCCATCTAGTGTGTACTAATCTGTTAGGACAGGCCCCAGGAAACTATTACACCATCCTTCTTACAGAGGAAACTTGGTTATGCATAGACTAGAAATAAAGATTTGGGAATTAGGTCAAATCAGGGGTGTGGAAACCCACTAGACATTCCTCTGGGATAAACTGAGCAACCAAACTAAAAGGAGGAGGTCATTGCTTTGAGATGCACAAACACACACTCCTTTTCTCTCAAATCACTGTTTGTCAAACGACAGTTGATTTTTGAACAACAGGAGTTTGAACTTCATGGGTCCACTTATATGCAGATTTTTTTCAATAAATACTATAAATGTATTTTCTCTTCCTTACGGTTTTCTTAATAACATCTTCTTTTCTCTAGCTTACTCTCTAGCTCCCTCTGTGCCCCCTCCAGTCAAGGGGTGATAGTATCCCCAGCACTGCACCATCCCTGGCTGGTTTCACACCTTTGTACATTTTCCTTTTATTAGATGCCCCTCAGTTACCCAGGTTTAGTGCGCCACCTGTTTCCTGTCAGGCCCTATGTGTCAAATCAGAGATCTATTTAAGAAAGTTCATTAGCAGCATTATTTATAACAAAAACTCAAAACAGTAAAAAAAAACAAAATAAGAGACTGGTTAAGCAAATTATGATGTCTTCATATGAAATATAAAATTATATTAACAATAATATTGTAAAAGAATATTACTGAAATGATAAAACAGTCACAGTATAGTCCTAAGTAAAAACCCCACAAAATTGTGTATCTATCTATCTATACTCACACACACATAATAGTGTTCCATTTGTGCCAAAAAAAATTTAATGGGAAAAAAGATTAAAACCATATGTAATATTACATTTAAAAAATTATATCAATATATACTTGTATATCTTATATAAACCATGTATATTTTGTCATATATGTTATATTATATATTATATATGCTGTATAATGTAATCATATCACATGACACATTTATATTATACATACTGTATAGTACATAGATTTTTGTATATGATAATGCCACTTTTTCCAAAAAAGAATTTACGTATCTACTTGTACATGTTTATATCATACATGTTATGTATAAAAGAGAAAATGTATGTATATGCATGTCTGCAAGTATATCTCTCTTCCAGGTCATTTAGTCCTTTGGGCTTGAAGTAAAATTGCTTGTATCCTCTATTCCATATTTGTGGAAAGTACAGTGTACAGTGTCCTGCTCAAGATTTATCCAGATTCCCAAGGGCGCACTGCTGCCTCAGGACTCCGATTCTCAGCCCACCCAGGCTTCTTTTCCCCCTTCATTGCCCCAGCTCAGATGTGGGATTCACCCACTTCCTGAATTTCTCCAAATGCACAAGGTGCATGTGTGTGTGGTGGGCTTTTTCTTAGTGTTCAGAGCATTGCGTAGCTACCTTTCCTGCAGCAACCATCTCAGCGGCCCTAGGCTCTGACCACAGTGGGCGCAGGCGCGGCCATGGCCTTGGAAAGGACCAGGCAGTAGGGCGGGCGCCAGGGCAGGGCAGGCCCGCTTTGTAGGTTCTCCTCGCATCAGTTCCCCCACCCCCTCTTTATCCCGTGCTCTCCATCCCAAGATGACAAACGAAGACTCCCTGATGACTCTGACAGATGTCAGCCTGGGACAGAGGAGACCAACAAGGGGAACCTCAGCCGTGAGTTCTTCCCACCTCAGCCAGTCTCTAAGAGAAAAGAGTCACCGCCCAACACTTGCTTCCCTAGTAAACTAGCAAATCTCGACTCTGCTGCTTACCTGCTGTGTGGTCTAGGGCACAGTTCTTCATGTGCTTCAGTTTCCTTATCTACAAAATGGGAATGGCACTAACATTTAATAGGGTTGCTGAGAAAAAAGTGAGTTAAATACAAGAGTATCTTTAGACTTGGTGATAAGTAAAAGGTTCTTAGAGTTAATATGTAGAAAAGTGCTTGGAATAATGTTTGGCACAAAGTAAATACCGTTACATGTTAGCTATTTTATTTTTTTCCCCCACAAGTATGAATTATGCCCTGCTCCTCTCCTCCCACCATGAACACACAGGAGCAACTACAGTCAGCTTGGTTTGGAATTATGTATTTATGTCTATAGCTATATCTAAAATACCAGAAGAAAATGTTTCAGTATGCTGTAGGTGGGATTATGATGTTTATTTTTTCCTTTTATTTTCTTTGTGCTTTTTCAAATTTTCCAAGTTTTGTACATAGAGCATTTGTTATTTTTGGAACTAATGGAAAATGCTTTCTTCCCTCCCCCAAAAGAAAGGCAACAGAAGCCTCACAGGGTGATAATGGGGTAAACTAGGAGGAATCTTGCCCCTGTGTATAAGTGGATTAAACCTTCAAGTCCAGGCACGGCTTCTTGGCTCCTTGGCAAATGGGTGGACCTTAAAAACTAATGATTCTCCTCTGTTTGCATCTCAGAAGAAATCTGTGATTATTTATTGCTCTTCAGACTTTCCGTTTCAGCATCTTAAAAAGAAACCAAAGAAAGAGAAATTGAAGTGTACAGCTCAATCTGTTCCTACAAACCAAATTGTTCTGAAAATTTCCCCTCTGATTCCTAGATTTTAAGAAGCTTAGCCTGCTTCCTGTCCCTAATTGCTCTATTAATTTAATCTGCTTGAAATCTCCTTAAGAGTCTAAATCACGGATCTTCAGAGCTGGTTCTGGCTGGTCTGGTCTCTTCCACAGAGTTGCGCTGAGCTGTTTTACGTGTTACCCTGAGTTCTATTTTGCTAGGGTTTTCCTTCCAAGAGGATTTCTCTTGACCTAGTTAAAAGAGCTCTGGTATTTGCACGAAGTTGCACAGTGAAAGGATATGGACTGGTTTTCCTTTTCTCAAGTACAGACCTGGAGCCACACGTTTGTCCAATTTTCCCGTTGTGGTTCCTGATCACTTCTCTTATGGGCACCAGCAGCTTTATGTTTATCAAGCATAAACTGGTTCTTTGCATAAAAAACAGACCCCAAGCAAGTTAGTTCACTTCTGTTTCCTTATCTGTAAAGAGGGGATAAAAATATATGTATTAATTTCCAGGGCTGCTGTAACAAATGAGCTTGGCTTAAAACAATAGAAATTTATTTTCATCATACTTATAGAGGCCAGAAATACAGAATTCAGGTGTCAGCAAGACTATGCTTCCTCCATAGGCTCTAGGGGAGAGCCCTTTCAGCTCTGGTCTTCCTTGGTTTATGGCAACATCACTCCATTCTCTGCCTCCATCTTCATGTGGCCTTCTTCCCTGTGTCTCTCCTCTGGGTTTGAAATCTCCTCCCTTCTCTTCTAAGGACACCAGCCATTGAATTTAGGGCCTACTCTAAATCCAAGATGAGTTATCCCAAGATCTTTAATTTAATGACATCTGCAAGACCCTATTTCTAGATAAGGTCACTTCACAGGCGCCTGGGATTATGATTTGGACATATCATCTGGGGGAACACTATGCAACCACTACTCTGATCAACCTTGTTGAGTTGCTCTGTGAGTATTAGAAATTATATGATAATGTATGTAATGCAGCTACCACAGAGCGTGACACACAATAGGTGATCAACTAACAATAATCATCATAATAATTGCTATCACCACACCAAGTGAGTGCTTACGAGTATCTGTGCCTCAACCCACTTACTCTTTACAGAATCTCTCTTAGGGACGTCATGCCTCATTTTACAGATGAGCAAACTGAAGCTTCAGAAGCTTAGAGGGGCTGTTAGTTGTCATGGCCGCTTGCGGGCTATGAAAGAATTCACAAGGCACAAAGGAGTAGAAGAAAGTTTATTCAAGAAGAAAAGCACTGGCAGAGAAGCGGTTAGTGGCAGAGTCTAGATAGAGCAGACAACTGCACCGATCTTTAGGTTAGCTTTTCTTATATAGGAAAGAGTAGGTAATTTTCTTACAGCAGAGGATGTGATGTATTGACTAAAGTCATTTGCTTGACATGCACAGTTTATATAACTGGTTTCTGTCTGTGAATGCTCTTACCCAGAATGCATACAGAAAAACCCACTGTGGGGATGGGCGAGTAAGGAGGATGGCAAGCCATAGGTTCATTTTATTCTGATTGTATTATAGCTCAGGCTAAGAGTAGACTCCAGCAGTTTGCGCTGGTGCTAATAACCAGATACTTCTTGTTGGGGTCTTATCTGCTTTATTCTAGGGGTGTTTTTGTTTTTTGTTTTTAAACACAACACCTTTTTTTTTTATTGAGGTATTGGGGGGAAGGGAACAGTGCTGGGGAATTGGGGGAAGGGGAACAGACAAGTTCCTGTCGTTTTTTTGTTCTTCAGTCTAGTTGTGGAGGACGTTG